>NC_052042.1:4090616-4390616 GCF_015832195.1 Motacilla alba alba | reverse complement strand
AGCCTGTGTGGTGTTGGCAGCCCCGTGCCCCCCGCGCTGCGCCGGGGAGGGGAGGGAAGGTTTGATCTCAGTGTATCATTCTAGCTTAGCTTCTGTCTGTGGGTGTCCATAGTGTATCGTGTGTTTAACAACTGGTTTACACTGTTGCCGTAAAAGTGAATTTGGAAATAAAGTCATTACTACGATAATGGTAACTGGCACTTCTTTTGCGTGGGGGGATGTGGGTGGGGGATCCATCCACAGAATCATCGACTGGGGCAGCACCGAGGGGCAGGGACTGGTTTGCAGATTTTCCTTTCCTTTTTAAGCTCCAACACTTCTTCCTGGGGCACAGAGGATGAGAACCAGCAGCACCCGGTTAACCCCAGAAATGTAAAATAACCCCCAGCCCAGGGGTTCCTCCTCTTGCTGACAGTAACTGCTGGAAAAAAATAACATCACCCAGGAAAAAAGAGGCCACAGAAACACAGGAGGGAAGCAGTTGATCTGAATGCACTGAGGGCCCCTTCCCTGTCCCAGCCCAGCGTTTCACACTCATCAAATGGAATATTACATTTTAATTTTTTTTTTAATCTTTTCTTCTTTTTTTTTTTTTTATAAGCACATTTGTGCTTTGCCAACAGAATCAAGACATTAACAAAGATCAGCTTCTCGGAAGAAAAGCATTTCTATATAACAAGGACATTACACAGCTCAAAGCAGGAAAAGAAAATATTTACAAAATACAAGGTGGGTTGTTTTTTTTTTGTGTGTGGTTTTTATAATGCTAAAAGGGTTATTCAGAATTTTCAACCTTATAAATAGAAAAGCACTTCTGCAGAGGGATATGGTAGCGCCGTTGTTTGTTGGGTTTTTGTTTGAAAGAAACGATGACGGATCCTTTAAACTAGAACAGAACCAAAACCACGAGATCACGTTGAAAACTGTGAAAACCCCGACCATGAAGCAGTTCAGCGACTATTTCTTTACGATTACAAAATGGAAAAAAAAAAAAAAAAAAAAAGTCCTCTGTATTTTTTTTTTCCCGGTTTTTTTTTTTTTTTTTTTTTTTTGGTGATGTGATTATACATAAGACAGGCACAATGCTAGCAACAGGACAGGGCCCAGGAGCCACACCGTCGGGACCGGGAAGCGTTACGATGGGGACGGTGCGCGGGGTCCGGGATCGCTGCGGGTGCGGAACCGGGCGGGAGGGGACGGGGAGGAACAACAAACTCGGGGTTCAAACTCAAATACCTGTCAGGAGGGGGCACGGCGGGCGCCCCGAAATGAAACGGAACCCACACCGGAGCTGGGACGGTGCGGCGCGGAGCGAAGCTGCGGTGACCCCACGCGGGATCGGGATGAGCCCGATCCCCCAGGAGCTGCCTCCTGCCTCCATCCTTCCCTCTCTGGCCCCCCCTGTCTGACACAAACCCACCTGCGGGACCCCCGGACCCCCACTGCCCGACCCCACAGCGAGGGCAGAGCTCCAGCCCGGCTCCAGCTGAACAGCCTCACCCCAAAGGGCATCCAAGTGCTCCGGGAATTCTGCTCCCGCTCAAAGCATCGGGGACTCTTCCCCTCGCCGCCCTCGCCACACGCCAGGCGTGCACAAGGCGCTTCCCAACTCCCACCCCTGCCACGCCAAGCTGAGTGTGGAGCAGCCACAAGGTCCCTCCTTTTCCCCCTGCCAGGAACGCAGCCAGAGCCACGGCCGCTCCAAACCAGGGGAGAAGGAAGGGAGAGGTGTCCCCAGGGGCAGAGCGAGGATCAGGGAGGGACAGAATCCCCCCCTTTAGATACCTGGAACCACAACCTGGGGCAGGAAAATGCAGGAGGGTGAAGTGCAGGTGGGCACTCTGCAGGTGAGGACGGCCAGACAGTGAAGGTTGCAATCCCAAGACATCACTTTTCACCACTAATTTCACTCCACTAAAACCTTTCAGGGTGGGGGGAGTGGGTTAAGAGAAAACGACACCCTTTTGGTGGGAAAAACTATCCCCGAAATCTGCTAGTCAGCTAAATCCTGTGCTCTAGTTTTATACACCTAAAGGAGGGAGGAAAGGGGAGGGGGTCTGGTGGGCTGCTCCCCTCCCGAGGCTTCACTCCGCTGGGAGGAATCTGGGGGCTCATTCATGTGACGAGGAAACATGGAGAAGGAAAAAAAAAAAAAGAAAACAGAAAAAAAAAAAAAAAGAAAACAAAACAAAACAAAAAAAAAAAAAAGAAAACAAAAAACAGTTTCTAAACTCCTTAAATTCACTAAAAACTGTGAAAATTCCCGGCAGGATGTTTGAATATCAAACGCAGATTTTGGAAGCTTTAATGCCAAGAGTTAGTTCTGTGTGTTGGTTTGCTCATGTCTCCCCGTGTGTCTCTATCTGTGCGCTGGCCGCAGGACTGCGGAGCAGGAGGAGGAGGAGGAGGAGGAGGAGGAGGAAGAGGAGGAGGAAGAGGAGGAGGGGGGGGCCAGCGGGGCTCGGCTCTTGAGGCTGGGCAGGCTGGGCGAAGCCGAAGTGCCATCGCATTCCCGGGAGGATTTACTGCCCGACGTGCGGCGGGTGCAGCGCGAGAGCCGGTCCTGGGGGTCGGGCTGCTCCTCGCACTCCGTCCGGGGGTCGTAGGAGAGCGGGAAGGTGCGGCGCTCCCAGGGCTGCACGGCCTGGGGAAGAGAGCCGAGTCACGGGAAATCCCGCAAAAGCCTTCCGTCCCCACTCCCTGCACGGATCCGAGCTCAGAGCTGCTCCTGCTGCGGATTCCCAGGCTCGGAGCAGCGCAACACCTGTGCCCCACACCAGGGTCACCTGTGGTGCCACACCTGTGCCCCACACCAGGGTCACCTGTGGTGCCACACCTGTGTCCCACATCAGGGTCACCTGTGGTGCCACACCTGTGCCCCCACACCAGGGTGACCTGCGGTGCCACACCTGTGTCCCCATACCAGGGCCACCTGCGGTGCCACACCTGCCTCCCCCCACCAGGGCCACCTGCGGTGCCACACCTGTGCCCCTACACCAAGGTCACCTGTGGTGGCACACCTGTGTCCCCACACCAGGGCCACCTGTGCCCCCACACCAAGGTCACCTGTGATGGCACACCTGTGCCCCACACCAAGGTCACCTGCGGTGCCACACCTGTGTCCACACACCAGGGTCACCTGTGTCCCCACACCAGGGTCACCTGCGGTGCCACACCTGTGTCCACACACCAGGGTCACCTGTGTCCCCACACCAGGGTCACCCGCAGGGCCGCAGCCAGCACCCACCTGCTCGTCCAGGCCGGCCTCGGGCGTGGAGCAACGCGTGTCCTCACTGGACAGGAGCCGCAGGGAGTCCCGGGACAGGGGGGTCAGGGGGGCACAGAGCAGTTCGGGGCTGATGGGGCTGCGTGGTGAGTGGGTGTGGGACAGCTCCAAGTGGGAGTGGTAGTTGCCCACCTCAGGGGATGCCGGCTGGGGAGTGGAGGGGTTCCCCAGCTGGGGGGTCGTCCGTCCGTCTGTTGATCTGTAGGACCTGAGACGGGAGCAGGTTTGAGAGCCCAGCCGTGCTTCCCCCTGCTGCCTGATCCTACCCCAGGATCCTTTTGCCCTGATGGGAACACGAGCAGGGAATGCCACGGCCCAGACACCATCCCTGTCCCCTTCCCACTGGCTGGATGCATCACTGATGCTGCTCTCCTGAGGGTCTGTGTCCCACCCATGTCCTACGCTCCCAGTGCTGCACAAACACCGTGATGAGAAGCTTCCTATGGAATCAAGACACTTCCAAGTGTTTCCCCCTCCTCACACCAGGTGACCCCTGGCAGCAGCTCAGGGACTGAGAGCAGGCAATCAGCAATGCTGGAAATGCAGCAATTTCAGCAGCTGGGAGTGGGAGGAGCACAGTGAAACCCCAAGACCTCAGATTTCAACCAAGAATAACAAAAGTCTGAGCTCTGACACAGAGTCCAGCTAAAAAGCCACAGGCTACAAGCACAGAAACAAAACTGAGTTCCCAAATCCACATGCATCTCCAAGACGAACTGCAAGAGCAAGTGGCCATCAAGGACTTCAGATGTGAGAAACGGGCTAAAGACACAGCAAAACATCTCACTCTCCAGGAGCACTGGGAGCTGCAGCTGCAGAGCAAACAGGGCGGCAGCAGCAGCACGAGGGGGGTTTGACACAGGCCAGGTTTGCACCTGCAGGAACCCCCACAACGGCAGGCACCGAAACCACAGCAGCGTCGAGGGCAGGGACAGGGCTGTGGCTCAGCAGTGGCTCTGCCCCAGAACGAAGTGACTCCAGGCAACCAAACCCTCGGTGATGGAACTGAGAAGAGCAAATCTCTTCCTCAGCAGGTTTATGATGAGATCAACAGCTGGAAACAGTGGTGGTTTTAGACACTCACTCATAAAGACACAGCAGAAAGGGAACTGAGTGTCCAGTGACAGTGTCCCTGATCCTGCAGGAACGATGCCATTGCAAGCCCCGTGCCTTCCCCGGCACTCCTGGGCTGGTACAGCATCTCCCATGCTTCTGGAGCAGTAGAAATGCTCGAGGAAGCACTTGGTGCAGCTGTCTGCAGCCAAACTGGGCTGTGGCTTCACCCCCACCTAAGCAAGGCTGTGCCCCACTCCCACGTGGGCTCCTCAAGATGGATGACCCCAAACTTTTCAACACCAGCTTTCAACCATTTGTAGGAATCCCCAGCTGCTCCCAGGAGCACCCCGGTGCTGGGAGTGTGGCCCTGAGGGCAGGGCTGTACCTGCTGCCCCGGCGCTGCGGGGGGACACTCGTGCTCCAGAGCCACCGCGCCCGCTCCATCTCCTCACACTTCCCGTGCCGAGCAGCGAAGGCCGAATCTGACAAGTCCTCAACCTGGAAAGGGAAGGGCAGAGGGCTTTGTCAGAGCTTTCTTCTTTAAAACAATCATCTCTGTACAGTTTCGCCAGCAATAGCTGCAGTGAGAATTTAACCGTTTATCATTGAGTTGTGGAATGTCCCGAGTCGGGACGGACCCACAGGGATCCCCCAGTGCAGCTCCTGGCCCTGCACAGACACCCCAACAATCCCACCCTGTGCCTGAGAGCGTGTCCAAATGCTCCCAAAGCTCTGGCAGCCCTGGAAAACCAACCCCAGCTGTTGGTTCCCTGCTGAGGTCACTGCCTCTGTTCCCTCCACAGACACTGCTCATTTACCACCAGCCTCATCCCACATCAACTGGGAAATAAAATCCTCCTTACCTCCTCGTTGTCCTCCTCAGGGTTGGCTTTCAGGGCACTGATATCAACTTCACGCCAGCTGCAACACAACCACCATGGGCATCACTCGGGGCACAGCTAGAACCAGCTGCACAACGCCCTCTCCTCCCAACACTGGCTTTTGGGAAAGGGGAAATTCCACCCTCGCCATGAGGAGCAACACACTTAGGCTCAGTTTGAAGCACCAGACCTCCTCGGTGGTCTGGTAGCACAGCTGGAGCTCCCCAAGGGCAGAGGAAGCAGAGCAGAGGCTGCTGCATTTCCTTCTCTTCCTCCTGCCCCGCTCTGAAATGGGCCAGGGAAGAGCACAGATGAGCAGGAGAAGACAGAGGGAAGCTGGGAAGAGGGAGAACTGCAAGGTTAACCCAGCCCAGGCACCTGCAGAGCTGGGAAACCACCGGGACCTTTGACTTAGCAGCAAGACAAGGAGACAACCAGGACTGACTTTAAATTGAGCAGACACCGAGCTGAGCAGCTGGCTTTGATGGCCAAGGGCCCCTCAGAGAAAACACTGTCGAAGTTAGCCAGTCTCCAGCAATGGTATCATCAGTTTTCCAACCTTTCCCTTATTCCCAAGGAAGAAGCAAAGCACTGTGCTTTCCCTCTGGGGCTGGGGCAGTACCTGGGGGTGAGGATCTCCTTGTACTGCAGCTTCTCCACGCGGGTCGTGGCAGCCACGGACATGGGGATGACGATGTTGTTTATGTCAAAGGAGCTCTCACCCCTCCTCCTCCTCGGCTGCTGCAACAGGGAGAACCATGTGAGACAGGGATGTGGGGTCTGGCACATGGGACAGTCATCGGAGGAAGTCATTGATGGAAAGAGGACAGAATGGCCTCGTCTGACCTACGGACACTTCAGAGCCAACATCAATTTGCATCAGACTAGAGTTCCTTTACTGCTTGCTCAAAGTCCTCTTCCCAACCCAAAATCTACTGCCCCAGCAGCAAAGAAACCCAAATCCCAAGGTGTGGCTGCCCAGAGAGAGGATTGACCCTTTGGCTGGGGAGCCCACACAGACCCGCAGCTGCCTGGGACGCTTGAACACAGGAGCTCCACCCCTGAGCCCAGAGCGTGGAGCCCAGGGCCCGGAACCCTCTTGCTGGGGGAGGGAAACCTCTTCATCTTGCATTTCTGAACGAGTTTGTGAAAGCACAGCAGGAAAAGCAGCAAGAGAACACCGGGGTGGGTGTGCAGAGCCAAGGAAAGGCCTCCTTGAGGTGTCACAGCTGCTGAGATGGGCTGTCCTCTCCTCCAAAATGCCAAGCACACTCAAGCTGAACCACCACTGGGTTCTTCTGACACCCTGATGTCACAGCTGGTGATGGAACAATTGAATTCTGCAGTGAAGGAACCCAGAACAACCAGAACCCCATGGCAACAAGCCTGGAGCAGGAGGGGCTCAAGGAGTCCTGTTCTGCTGTCCCTGGGTCACATCCAGCTCAGGCTTTGGCCCAATCTACCAAATGGGGGGGGAGACAGAACCCAAATTCTTCACTGGGACACCCGTGAGCTCAGCAGAACTCAGTCTTTCATTGAAGGGCTGCTGCTAAGGTGGGCCTGGGAGGATGACAGCGTCTGGTGGAGGAGCTGTGCCATCTCCCTGTCTCAAGCACAGTGGAAGGAGTTTCTGTTCACTCACAGAGCTCATGAAGGTCCCCCACCCTGCCACCCTCAAGCCCTGCAGCAGTCTGAGTGTGTCTCAGAAGATGGTCTGAGTTCAGTGACTGCTGGGGATTGTGCACAGGTGGAAGATCTCCACCACCACTGCTGCACCCTGGCCCTGTGACCCCGAGCCCGTTCACAGCCCTGTGACACCGAGGCCTCGAGGGGAGCTGTCCCGGTGGAAGCAGCACTGCTGGGGCTCAGCTCTTCTCCTGGCAGCCCCACACAGCTTCAGACACCAAAATCTGGATGTGCACCAAAGCCAAGGGACTGCTGGGAACGGGAACGTTCACCAGCAGTTGCTGAGCTGATGGTGAACCTGGAATTGCAGCTGCCTCTCTCTGCACAGCCAACATATCCAACACCCACCCAGCAACCCCCGCAGCAGCTGAACCGATGGGTCCAGCGTGGCAAGAGGAACACTGAGCATTCCCCAGCCCAAAATCTGCGTACCAGCTGAGCCCCCACGGTGGGCTGAGCCCAGCAGCCCTCGGAAGGCAGCAGATACTCACGGCGGTGCCCGAGGTGCCCTGGGAAGCGGAGCTGGCGGGAGCGGAGCCCTCGGAGGAGGTGGAGAGCTGCCGAGCTATGGGGCTGTGAGGGGTGGGGGTCACAGCTGCTGACAGGTAGCTCGGGCCACCGACGTCCGTGTGATGCTTCAACACTGCACAGGGAGGGAGGAGAAAATGAACGACAACGTTAGCAAAAAAACCCAGCCCAGCCAAGGGGGTGGTGGCGGAGAGGAAAGGACCGTGTGCACCAGCGATGGCCGGTGCCGAGGAGCACTTTGCAGGAAAGAGAAGCACCTTCCTGGGGAAGAAGCAGTTTAGAGCACACGAGGCATTGCTGTGGTGGCGGCTCGGCCCGAAGCAGTGAGTGCCCCCTTCTCTGGGGCAGAGAGGCTGGGGATGCAGCAAAGCCCAAGCTCCCCCCGAGACACCTGCCCCTGGGGGCCTACCTTCACTCCTCTCAGATGAGCAGTCTCGCAATCGCTTTTTGTCAAAGGCAGGAGGCTGGGCAGAGCGCTCTGGCGCTCTCTCGGCCTTGGACACGGCCGAAAAATCGTCTAAAGGCGGCCTGTGTGCCTTGTCTGCTTGGGCTTTTTGATGGGAGCGCTCTGAGGAGGGGAACAGAGAAAGAGCTATGAAATGCCTGTTTTCACCTCTCTTTCTGCTGGCACAGGAGACTCGGGCAGAGTTTTCCAGCTGCACAAATTGTCCACACCACGGGGGTGGCTGGGAAGGTGTGCCCAGACCTGCAGCACTGCTGTGGGCATGGCTGACACCGAGCACGGGAAGGTCCCTACAAACCTGAGCTGCACCTGCACACAGCTCACCTGCAGCCCTGCCATAACCCTGCCTCACCCCTGGGAGTGGGACTTGAAGGGCATCCTCCTCCTCCTCCTCCTCCTGCCTGAGTGGCCAGGGCAGGGGCAGCACTTACTGGCCGCGGTGAAGAAGGAGTTGACCAGCTTGTGGCGGTCCTTGCGCGCGGGGTCAGCCAGGCTGGGGGGCACGGGGGCTCTGTGCTTCAGAGACAGCTTCTTGGGAGGTTTAGTTTTCTCGTAGGGCTTGTTCTGCCACTGGGATTTCAACATGCTCTGGAAGTGCAGGCTCGTCGGCACATCTGCAGGGGGTACAGGACGTTAATCCAGATGAATCATGCAACGAAGAGCTGTGGTCCCATCACCCAGCCCCAGTGCTCCCAGAAAGAACAGCCCCTGATGAACATGCAAGCACAGGCTGTCAGATCCAGGCTTCCATACACTCTCCCCACGTTCAGGAAGGACCTGCAATAGGTCCCAACATTTGTAATCCGCAGGTCTTTGTGGAATTCCTACAGGATTCACAGCCCAAGCATATCCTGGCAGGAGAACAAGGTTTTCTTTGTCAGAAAACTCCTAGGTCTTCACCTCTGTAGGTATCTCATGTAGTGCTACCTCAGATCTGACTTCCAAGAATCTGAGGTATCTCAGCACCAAATCTGGGCTGGAAGAGAGAAATTCAGCCTAAATCCTCAATTTCAAGTCAAGCCAAAAGCCAACCAGGCACTGCAGCATGGTAATCTGCTGGATGTGGCGCCTCAACCATGAGAAGTTGTGTGTGACCACACCTGGGAGGCCCCAAGGGCAGGGGGAACTCCTGTCCAGTATTTCCCTCCCAATTTCAGGGACTGGAAAGCCCCAGCAGATCCAGGCAGGCAAAGAGGATGGAGCTGGCAGAGCATGGGCTGGAGCTGGTGGGGACCTGGCTCCCTGGAAAAAAGCCAGGACAGCTTCATTCCAAGTACCTTGGTGGTTAAAGCTCTCACCCAGCCCTTGCTAAGGAAGGGCAGTCACAGGGTGATGGCAGTTCTCTGGCCATCACTGCTGGCTTGAGGGGACATGTCCCAGAAAACAGAGAGGGGCCAGGCCAGTCCTTCAGGGATGCTGCCATCCACTGGAGTGGCCAGACTTGGGGAAAATGGCCTCTGCTCTCTGCTCATCTTTTGCTTTCTCCTCCCAGTTCACATCCCACATCATCTGGGGAAGGAGGGGACAGGTTGAAGGGAGGGGGAGAAGGCCAGGACAAAACGCTGTCAGCAGGAAGTGAGTTCTCTGCTGGTTTGGCAGTGCCCTGCTGGCAGCAGTGACACCATCCCTCCTCCCCCTGCTCCTCGGGAAGCAGTGCAGGGCTCCCAGGGACCAGCAGATGGCAACCACAGTGAGCCCAGAGCTCATCCTCCCTCCAAGGTTATTACATCATCCAAAAATTCCCAGCGAGAAATCAAACCAGAAAAAAAAAAAAAAAACAACCAAAAAACCACACACCACCCTGGAAGGAAGGGGACAAAGGGGACAAAGCTCTGGTGGAGCACAAGCGCAGGGGTTCAAGGCCTCGCTGGCTGTGTCCTGCTTGCCAGGGGAATAAGTGAATAAATGATCTTTTCCTCCTGCAGTGCCTGGCAGCTTTGCCCTTGGCAAACTGCTCTGGAGATCCCGGCTGGCACCGGAGAGCCGGCTCAAAGTGAAAGTCAGCACATGCTCACAGCTGTGCCCCGGCCACCAGGAACCCTCAGCGAGCCCTGCACACGCAGCAGCCCCAGCAGAGCCCCAGCAGAGCCTGGATTGATGCTCAAAGGTGTGCACAGAGACACCCCAGTGCACACCAACAGCACCAGGCACAGCCATTTCCCCACCTGAACACGTTACCTGGCTCTTCTCTGGGATAGGAATCACCTCCATCCCAAAAATCAACCCTAGCCAACTGCTTTAAGCACTGGTGAATAAATAAAGTTCACCAGTACTGGAAAATGGGTATTCCTGCACAGGTGTTTTAAGCTTTACACTGATTAGTTTTAAATCCAAAGTTTTTTTCATCTCATGCAGCCAGAACTGATCTTCTACCCTGTGAGCCAGCTGCAGGGAGCCCTGAGAATGGGAAGAATACGGGATAATTTGCCTGGTCTCTACTGCAATAGCACCCAACAGGTTGTCTCTCCATTTCCCAGGATATTTGATTTAGCACTACAGAGGATCACAAGTGCTGTGAAATCAGAAAATAAATTCCTGCTTCAGGAGTTCATTAAGTTCCTTGAGCACTCCTGATCAGAGCTGTGTCTTTGGGAGGGGAGGGATCTAGCTAAAAATAGCACTAATTTACTATTTTAGTCTGGTTTAAATATAGTGCTAATGAAAGAGGCCACACTAATTGCTCCCAGACACTCCCTGCACTTCCTACTGTCACAAGAAGTTTGTGAAAAGCTGGAATTTAAACCCAGGCACACACACTAGCTCAGTGACTTATCCCAGACCAACCACTTGACACCTCCGGGGGAAGCCAGGCCACACACCTTCCTCCCAGCTTGAGAATCCCAGAATGGCTTGGGCAGCCCCAGCTTGCTCCAAGCCCCATCCAGCCCAGCCTTGGGCACTTCCAAGGACGGGGCAGTCCCAATTTCACACCTCAACAGCCATGAACTCCCACCAAGGGAAGGAACCACTGCGATCCATGCAATTCCCAGCTCTCCTGATAAAAGCACCAGTTGAAGAAGACTCTGGAAACTACTCTTCCCTTGGGAAAAGTCCCCACACATGGAATTTGTGAATAGCCCACGGTCAGGGCTGGTTAATTACTCCTCTCTTAATGATGATTAACCCTGAAGCTGTAACACAGGAAATTGAGTGTCCTAACGGGAACATCCCTTCTTGCTGTGCCCACCGAACCATGCAAGATCATTTTCAATTCCTCACGAGGCCAAAAGGATTTCCTGTGACAAACCAATCCACAAATCATTTCATACAGATGGACAAACTCACGGAAGCAAATATTTCTCAAGTGGTTTAGAGCCCCAAAGACCCCAGAGCCAGGACCTAGGAAGGACTCCCAGGCACTGCTTGGCTTCCCCACCATGAGTGAGGCTGCAGGCTGAGATTCCCAAAACACAGCAGAGCCCAGCTGTGACACTCTCCAGACCCTCCTGCTGCAGTCAAGGCTCCCCATCTCAAAAACACCTGCAGATGAACAGGTTTGGCTGTACCCAAGCAGCTCCCCTGGCAGCTGCACCTCCGAGCACCCCCTGCAAGCGCCGTGCTCACCATCTGGGAATGACAGGACAGGATGGATGCAGGAGTCCAGCTGGGACAGGCGCTCCAGCAGAGGGGCATCGTACTGGATCTCCAGCGTGGTGGAGCTGCGGGTGCCACACAGGGCACACGAGGGGTTCACGTCGCAGCTGCAGCGCGCCAGGCTGCCACGGTGGGCCTGGGGGACACAGGGGACACGTCACAGCCAGCCCAGGGACAGCACACGTTCCCTGGGACAGCTCATGGAAAACACCTGAAAAGCAGCTTTATTGTTGTCATGTTCCTTCTACATATATATATATATAAAATACATTATATATGTATATCAAATATCTAAAAGCCAACCTGCATTTTATAGATTATAGCTACATTTGACTATCAATAAATATGTAATAAATTCATTTTAATGTCTATATAATATATTGAATAACTGCTTTGTGACATTTTAAAATAGTGATTAAAATTGTACTTATTACGCATAACATACACAGTATATTCAATATTAATTATATTATATATATAGAGAATTATTTTAATATACATATGTGCACACATACCACCCCCCCCCTTTTTTTTTTCTCTACCTTGTACAGAACGTGTTAATTTAGTCTGGCCTCACGAGAGGATGCTTTCACTTTGCATAAACACAACTGAAAACTACAACTTACCAGCACAGACAGTTTAACAGCTGCTAAATTTGACTAGAAGTGTTTAATTTTATCTAGGTTGAAACCTCATTTATAAAAACCATGAGGCAGCACAATTCTGCTGTCAGAGAAGGGGCAAAGAAGCCATTTTTAGTTCCAGTGGGTCAGAGCCATCATTATGTGTCAGGAGCTGACACTTTCTACAGAGTGACAAAGGTGGTTCTCAACTTTGTTCCTTAATCCAGGACAGAGTCACAATTCACAGATTTACAGACTTGATACAGACTTCATTAGTGTGGAAACTGGAAGCAGACACACAACTGGATATAAACTCCACGCAGGGAAAACAATCCCTGATTCCCCAGCAAAATGGACGAATGGATCAAACTGGATCCTGCTCTGAGCCAGAATTATTCAAATAATTTCACTGAATGACTTGAAGGATGGGAGAGAATATCCACAGCAAATAACACTACACTGGGAAGGGCTGCTTGAAGCAAAAGAGCTGGAAACCCACTCCTGGTTACAAGTTCAGAGAAAGGATCTAAAATAAATCAAATGTAATTCACTGAGGGCAAATGCAAGAAGCAAATGCAGTGCCCAGAGAAGAGGAGGAAGGGGTAACTGAGCAGCTATGCTGCTACCTCTGCAAGTTCTGCCCAGAGGATGTGGAGGTTGTGATGGATCCAAAAATGAGCATGAATCAGCAGGGCTGTACCACTGCTGGGAACTAATTAATTAATAAAAAATAATAAAGATTAAGCCCACAGGGCTTTCTAACCAGGATGGCTGTGCAAGGACAGAGGCAATCCTGCCACTCTGCCCACGTGGAGCTGAAGGGCTGCCCCCAGCTTTGGGCACAAATTCCCATAAATGTGTGCACCGAGTTGTGAGGAAAACAATAAAACAAGATCAAAACCTCCACAATGCACGTGCAAAGTTTAATCCACAGCCACTTTCTGCTGGGCAGGGGAGTGGAGGCAACTGGACATGACTCAGCTGTCTCTGGAATGACTGGAGGAGGGCTCAGAAATCCCCTGCTCTCTGGTACTTTCATCCCTGGAACTGCTCTTCTGAACTAGCTCTGATTACCAAATGTATTTGATGACAACAACGAAGATCTAACACAGATTTTCCAGCCAATTCTTCAAGCGCTGAGTGCACAAGGCAGCATCCACCACGAGAATGTTCAGCAACTTCCAAATCACCGAAGATCTTGCAAGTAATCACTGCAGAGCTCTCCCAGAAATACCCCAGATAAAACTGCAGATAAGTGATCAGTTAAAGCTGACTCAGCTGAGGAAGAATCTATTTTGCTCAGAAAAATGCTGCTTTTGGAGCTTCTCTTGAAAACATCCGCAGAGTGAAAACCCCCCAGCCCTTGTGGGAAAGTTAGACTTGAAACACTTTGTCTCAAAGTGGATTTTTGCCATTATGGTTCTTCATGCACAAATAAAGATCCTTATTTCCTTCATTTCTCACTATTTTCCCTCTAACTGACAGTTTATGGTATTCCTAAGAGAAAAGAATTAAACATGGCCCTTCCTCATGCAGGCAATAAACTGCATTTCCATTGAATGAATTCTGCATTAGGGAGAGGAGTATAAAAAATAGCAATAAAGCAAACAAAACAGGAAGAGACAGGGCATTCATCCCACGTATGCCTGGGCAAACAGCTGTGGTTTTCCCCTGAGCAGCAGCAGCAGAGCTCCTGGGGCTTTGCTAATGCCTGTCTCAGAGTTAAGGTTTCCTGATACTTGACTTCTCAGGGCTTCTTTCTCCTGCTCAGACTGTGCCACACTGACCTACCTGGCCTTGAGTTCACCTCAGGTTGGTTGGCTTAAGAAAACTCCCGAGTTCAGCATCTTCCCTCCCCAGTGACAGCAAAGAAAAATCTTCCAAGCCATTACAACCTTCTCCTTCATTTCTCCTTTGTTTTTCCAACAGCCTTTACAGCCCCACTGTCCTGCTCTTCCTTCCTGTTGTTTTCTCCATCTTTACAAGAAAAATAAGAGCAGAAAACACCCGACTGACCTTTTTGGAAAGGGGCATGATGGTGCTGGGTCGGACGAGCCGCCGCTTCTTGCAGCTGAGGACGGGGCGGGTGCGAGCGGCCACGCACGTCCCGTCCGCGGGGACCAGGGACAGCCGCTGCTTCTTGTGGAGGAGCTCCTCAGCTTCCTGGCCATCTCCCTGAGCGTGTTCTGCCAGGCCAGGCTGCAGACTGCCCCACAAGAGAGGAGAACAGGAAAACCCCAGTTATTCATGCAGCACTACCAGCAGGTTGGTGGTTCGCACCTGAGCGAACGCTCCAAGCTGAGCTCAAAGCTCTGCAGTTCATGGCACAACAGATTTTATTAAACCAACTCCATCTTTTGCTTTTACTTCTGTCACCTTCCACTCTCCCACGACTGAGCCTTTGACCAAATACCTTTGGAAGCTCTGAACAAAAAAAGAGCACTGAAAGCCACAGAGCAAAAGGCACTCTAGACCTGAAGAGCTTTAACCCTAGAATTCAGCTTCCTCCAGAATGAGAGTTTGGGGAATCTTTAGACAGGAGGTTTTCATGAGTCTAAGTGCCAGAGAACATATAATTTTATAGAAAAAATACTTAACCCCGATGTAAACTTGGTTCTGATGGATATTTGAGATCTCTACCTGTGCCAGCTCCCAGCAGTGACCCCAGAAAGGTGCAGAGTTAACATCAACCTCTCCCAGGCACAAAGGCTGCAGCAGCCCTGGCATCAATACCCCGTGCCCCGAGCAGATCCCAGCGCAGCAGCGCCTCATCTACGGAACCTTTTCATGTCTCTTCTACAAGTATTTCATTTCTAAAAATGCAAAACATTAAAGCCCTGTGGTCTAAGGCTGTGCAGTTCAAAGGCTACAGGGATACAAAGGGCTCTGTTACAGCCTGCAGTGTTCCAGCTGCAGCCATGGGCTCCTTGATCTGCTCGCATTACATCGGTGCAGGATCCATCCCTCCCTCCCTCCCTTCCCTTTTCCCCTCTCTTTTTCCCTGCCTCCTCAAGGCACTGAACAAGTGCAACGTTTTTCAAGGGTTTTCAAGTGGTTCAACCCTGCAGCATCGGGGAATGTCTTTCACTTGTTTTCATTTACCCACTTCAAGACTTTGTCAACAAAAGCAGCCTGGAGAAATGAAGAATTTAGGAAGTTTTACTCCTCAAATCAATGGGATTCCACTGTAACTCCAATAAAGTGGGTCAGTGGTTACAGGTAGTTCTGCGAGCAGGGCACTAGTACCTTTGAATCACACAATTTGCAGATGTATTAAAACTACTCATAAAGAAACAAGTTTTGCCCATGCTCAGTGCACAGCTGCCTGCAGGGCTTGTTCATGTAAACACAGCTCAGTTTAATTCCATTTTCAGCAAAACAATGCAGCAGAAAACCTCAAGCAAGCAATCTCCTCCAAAATGTTTCCAGGCATGATCTACTACTGTACTTTTTTGAGGAAAGACACCATCTGTATCATTACCAGCCCAGTTACAGCCTGGATTGCAATGGGACATTGCAAAGATCATAAAAGCAAACTCTTCCAGAACATCCAAGAGCTTACGTGTTAATAACTCCATTGACAGGTCTTGGTGCTCCACAGGGCTTGGCGGGATGGGATTCAGGAGTATTTGCAGCAGAAATTCCCAAGCTTTCTAGGGGCTGGGATCCAGACACACTCTAAGGAAGGGTGAGAAAAATAGAAATAAATAAAAGCTTCCTAAATAGCCACAATTAGTATAACTGGGTTCTGGCTGAGGATTCTGCACTGTAGCCAGGGATTTCCACACAGAACTTCAAACCAGGGTTCAGAAGTCACTGTATGAACAGGAGACCAGGGACATAAGGAGATCTTAGGGACAGCAAGAGGATGGATACATGGCAGCTCTTTCATTCCAAGATCCAAAGGACTTTAATTCCCCTCAGGCAACCAGAAGCATGAAAGGCAGAGGTCTTTTAGGAGATTTTAGCATTTTGTCTCCATGGTGCAAACAAGTTCATCACCACCTGTAAACCTCTGCAGGCTCTCCTGCAGTCTGGTTTCTGTTCTGAGCCATGTGGCTGAAAGCTCCTGCAGAAGCACTTTGGGGGAAAACAGGGAGGGAGGGAGAGGGGAACTGACTTGCAAAACTGAATTTGCATTTTAACTTACTACCTGTGCAAACAGAGTCCAAACAGCATTTTAGGGAGTGTTTTAAATGAGTGTGAACCCAGGCTGTGGGGTTGGGATGGGAGCAGGGTGAGTCTGCAACGCTGAAAGTGCTGTATAAACACAAAGCTGGAAACACCTTTTTGGTAGAGCAAAAAGTGAGTAAAAATTGAGTTAAAACACCACTGTGCTCCCCAATCCTCTCTGCCTGAGGTCTGAAACACAAACCCCCTGACTCTGCAGGGAGCAGCAGGATTGTCACCAAGCCTCCAAGGACACACTGGCTTTGTACCTCCCACCAGTGACATTCCTGCTCCCCACCCTGGTGCAGCCCACCAGTGTGTCCATACCTCTGGCATTCATCACCTTCAGCCCCACCCATGCAGGCCCCTGTTTCTGGTGTCTGACATGCTCCTCCCTGGGGTTAAACTTTATTTCTTCCTTTGTGTGGTACTTCCTACACTCTCTCACTGGGGTTCCCCCTTTGAGCACACACAGTGGTGATGTGGTTCAAGGACCAAGAAAAAAGGCAAAAGCAGAGCTCTGACACCACACAGATGGTCAGCCAAGCCCCCTGCTTGGCTCTGACTCCATCCCAAACCCATCTGGACTGTGGTGATTAAATCTTCCCTGCAAACACCCCCCAAACTCGATAAACAACAAAACCAGGCCATGGCACTGCTGGATGAACGGTTTCCAGAAGAGGGGACACCTGAGTCACCCAGGGAAGGGCCATTTTTAACAACCCAGCCAACTTCTGCCTGGGCCTGTTTGAGGAACTTTGCAGGGGTTTTTACACTTCTGCTAAAAGAGATGTTTCTCCTATGGGGAAGCAAAGACAGGGTGAGACCAACTCTGCCAGCCGGAGAGACGGAGCAGCGAGATCAGATCACACCTGAGCCGTCAGGTAAACTCAGCACCCCAGCCAGGTGAAGTCATGCAGGAGCTGAACACTTTCCCTCTGCTTTCCAGAGGCTTGGCAAGGCTGACCCTCCACGTGACACCCGCTGGAGGCACCCCTGGTGCAGCAGGGCGGGTACTCATGACTCATAAGCTCTTTTGAAATCCTTTATTTTCTCCTACAGAAAGGGTCTTAAAGGAGGAACTTCTTCTCCAAGAGCTTGCTCTGTCTTGGTGGTTCAAGATAGGAACAGAGGGACTCGGCTGCTTCCTGTGGAGAAGCTGGAAAGCATCAATCCAACGTGTACTTATCAGGAGCAGCTCAGGCTCCCTTTATCACCCTGAGATGGGTGTACCCAACACACGAGCAGAGCCAACACCTCCTGCACTCTCACTCTCGTGCCAGCTCCTGGTGCACCTCCCAAGGCTGTGCTGTCCTCCAGGGCTGCCTGGACAGCCAGGCTGGGATCCAGAGCAGCATCCATAGCACCAGGATCACACCCTGCTCCTGACTGAGCTCTTCTATGGGCTTTGGGTCTGGAAGTCCAGGTCCTTAGCATCCCTGGGAGTCTTGGGGGTGTGGAAGATTCAGTTGTAGCACATCTGCTGCTGCACATCAGGGCAGCAAAGCAGCTGTGTGCAGACCGGTCATGAGACAACACCAGGAATGTCCCCTGTATTCCCAAAAAATCCTAACAAAAGCAGGCAGGTTCAGACCTTCACCTATTACTAAAAATATTTACTTAGGGGGCAACATCAAGTGCAGCCCCTCACTAGACAAGCAATCCAAGGAAGCAAAATCACCAGCCAAGCAATGTCTTCAGGGCTTCATGTCATTTCCATCTTCAGACAAAAAATATTTATTCACCTACTGAGCTTCCATTTCCCAGAAGATATTCCCAGGCCTTATTTGCAAAGCCCTTCCCTCCACTGGTGATAGGATTAGTTCCTCCTGGGGATTATCAGCCCCATCCCACGTAGGAAGCCGATGCCCAAGGACACGGATCCGAGGCATTCACGAGAGGAGGAGATCCAGGGGAGCTGGGGATGAGACAGGATGGATTCCTCCCTCTGCTCCACGTTGCAGACGTGTCTCTTACTCTGCCAGTTTGGGGGGGGGAAGGCCTGGAGGGTGCCAAAATGATAAGCACCTCTCCAGAAAGGCCCAAGAGATCCCTTTCCAGTAAGAGCCCTCACGCACCATGGGATCGTCTCTGGGTAATCTCTGGCTTGGAGCAGATCAGGGCTCTGACTCAACACCCCGCCCTAATGAGCAGCCCTAATTAAGCACAAACCCAGGGGCTGGGTGCCGGAGGCGCCGGTTCCAGGGGTGACACCTCCAGCACTGTCACAGAGAAGCTGGGAGTGTGGAGTGATGTGGGAGCCCCTGTGGAAGGGGAATAAGCACCCTTTCCAGGAGCAGGCCAGGAAGGCACACAGGGCTGCAGGAGTGGCCACAAGAAAGTGCCAAGTAGCACCTGCAGAAGTTTCAGGGACCACCCTTCTCCTCCTGCCCCACCACAACTTGCAAACCCTCCATTTTAACACACTGATGCATCCCCCAGGATCCAAAGCAATCACAGGCAGGATGAACAGTACGATCAAGCCTTCAGTCTGTGCCCTACATTTCTGCATTAAATAATAAATACCTAGCACTCTGCATAGTTTCCAGTGCATCTCACTGCAATCATTAGTGCCCTTTCCAAGGGGGAATGCTCAGATGCTCAGGCAGATATTAAATAGCCACATCTTTAGCAGCCTTTGCTAATCATGCTGCTCTCAGTTTGAGGTACTTTTTTTGCTGGAGGGAAAGGATTAGTTAGGATTCTAAAGCTTCACAAAATGCTAATGCCCATTACAAAGGTGCTCCCAGGAACTCTGTTCTAAAAGGTGTTTAAATCCTATTGTTTATTAACCCCAAAACAACACAGGAGGGGGCGAGCAGCAGACCAAGATCAGTGATTCCCACCTGAGTCACAGTGAGGAGCTGCTCCACGAGGCCGGTGCCACCCCTCTGCCCCACAGCTTAAGGGAAGAGCCTTCCCTCCCCAGAAGTGGTGCAGGTGAAGCTCCTGGAGCAGCCAGTCCCACGCTGGCACTTACCAGCCGGTCGGCCCCAGGCTCCAGCCTGACTTCAGCTCGAACGGGACGGGATGAATCATCTACTGCAGGGTCAGGGGGCGAAGCTTCACCGAGAACTATCAGCCCCTGCAAGACAGAACAGGAATGAACTGCGGATGCTTTGGTGTCCCCAGGGAAACTGCACACCCACCGTCCCCCGCACCCCGGTGCTGCAGCACCTGAATTCCCACCACGGCTTCCAGACACGGTGCCAAACCCAATCCCCTGCTGCCTGCCTGGCTTTCCCTGCCATCTCAGCTAAACTCAGAGAGGGAAGGAGCCAGCTCACAGCCTCTGAACCACTGCCTGTCCCACCTGCCACCACCCTGCCCTCCTCCCCACGTGCCAGCCAAGGCAGAGGAGCTTCCTGCAGGAGCACAGAGCAGCAGCAGCTGCCCTCATCCTGCAGAGTGAACTTGCCACCACAGACAAGCAAACCATTCTGAGCGGGTGATGAAAATGTACCAACTTGTTCCACTGAGCAGACTTCCTCCCGCCCCCCCAAGAAGTGATATTTACAAAAATTCAATAAGGAAAGAAAGACATTGCTATAAACTCAGTGGGACAAAGCACAGTGGCTGAGCCCTGTTTTATCAGGTTTAACATATGCTGTCCTGTTCCTGTTTAACTGAAGCTTAACCTAAAGGCAGGACTGCTTTGCTCTCAGAACAACACAAAGTGAAATAAAATCATTGTAATTATGCATGTTCTGGGCTATATTATAACAAAGGAGGGCAAAATGTGCAAGGGACCGGGGAGCTGGTGGAACTGAAGGCCCTGAACACAGCCCAGGACAAAGACAAGCCCCAGTGAGTAGTTTTTGGTCAAACAAGGAACTGTGAAGGGGCTGCTCAGATCAAGAACAGGCAGATCAGTCACCTGAAAACAATTCTGGAGGTTGCACAGTGTGTCACAGCAAAGGGAGCCTGGAGGGAACCTAGGCACGTTATCTGGAGAGAGGACAGAGCCACAAGGCTTCCCTCAACAGCCTGCTATTTTTAAGTGCCTGCAAACAGGGTATTTTACAACCAGCTCTGATTTGGTGTTTTCCTCCACTTCTCACCAAGCTCCGACTGAGCTGATCTGAATGTGCTGAGAGCACAATTCCTGCTGAGACTCCCAGGCAGCAGTTTACCCTCAAAACACAGGGTTATTTTTGACTGCCTCGTCCTTCCCTTGCTTTGATCTGACACAGCAATGTGTCTTTCTTGAAGGGTACACTGGGATGTAAACTCTTAACATATAAAGGTAATTAAAGTAAAAAAGAATGAAATCAAATTTCTTTGAACTTTAGAACTTGTAGAACTCTGAATTCCTGCAGCAGCTACACTGTAACCTCCTTATGGCCCAATAAGCTGGAGTTAAGTTATATTGATAGAAAAAACAAGGTGTTTCCAAATTCTTTAACTGTTTTCCTTGTACAATTTGAAGCCAAATCCATTCCAACAAGCTCGTGTGTTACTGAAACACAGGGTTCTTTCTCTAGTCTCCTATTCTTGTTCCAAGTCCTTTTAAGACTGTCTCTAGCTTTTCATTGGTGCAAGCAGAATCTGTTTTACAACCATCCCAGAGCTCAATGACATCAAGATAATGACAGCTGGGTGCAAGAATAATCTCCAGCAAGCCCCATCAGAGATGGGGTATGTGATACTCATGGTTCTGGTTTTTTTCCTCTTGAGGCAGAACAGCCACTACCCCAAACACTCAAGTTCTGAATGCCCCTGCACCTTATGCAACATGTTTTATCTTAAATTCATATACTGGGGTATCACAGCTGAGTTTTGGTTTGAACAAATCAAGGAGGATGAATCTGTTGGCCAGAACCTCCTTTCAGACTTTGAAGCTGCAGCTTTATAAAAACACAGGGCATGCTTGTAACCATTACCAGGCCATTTCATGAGCCTGTCAAGTTGCCATCACCTGGTGAAAGCCCTGAACCTTCCACATCACTACATGAGTTTTCTCGTTTCTTCCATTACTTAACTTCCAACACATAAACCTTCAGCTATTTTGTATTTTGTACTTAAAACCATGCTGCACCCTCAGCTTTAAGACAGCAGGAGGATGATTCTTTCTGAAGAATCATTCATTTGCCCACTTCCCAGAAGCCTTCTGCCCTAATCTCAGTAATGGATTCTGCTCACAAGCCGTGCTCTTCCACCTACTCATTTAGAGCCCTCACTCACTCAATTAAGCCTGTTTTTCTGCACAGCTGCATCAAAGTCCAGTCTCCCTCCCCTGCTTTCTACCCCCTGGAAGCCTCTTGCCACCACCCCCAGAGCAGCACACATCTTGGGAAAGGCGTTTGCCAGACTGAATTCCTGAGGATCTCTCAGTTGATGCAATACCAGGAGCCTTCTTGCCACAAACTCCAGACATTCCTTCCTCCAAGGCCTGACATTTAGATGTGCATGCCTGAACAAGTCTCCATAACAATCCCTTCCTCATCCCTTCTCTGCTCTCCCCCATTCCCCCACCATCTGAGAGCAATGCTAAAAAAAATACCTTCCCCAGAGAACGGTCAGCACCAAAAAATGATCTTTTTTTATGGAACAGACTCAATTTTAAGCCTGTTCAGATAGCATCTGAACTAACTTCCTCCACAGGCCACTCCCTTTTCCACTAAATCTCAGTTGTTTTTTCCCATCTTCAGCTACTCCCAAAAAGAAAGAATGGGAAGGTTTTTAAAAATATCAAAGAGAGAGGCTTGAGTGAAGGGGAACAGCATCACACATGCAACAGCACCAGCTCTGCTCAGCACCAAAGATTGACTCTAAAGCAAGGTATTGCTCCCTTCACCTTATCACACTGAACCAGGGACAGGAATCACACTCAGCCCATGCCAAATTGCATTACAATTAGTCACAGCTTTGCAATCTGCTTTGGGAGAGAGGCAGGAGGGAAAAAGCATCAGACTTTGCATCTGCACTCTCTGGTGTCAGAGAGAGCCATCAGGAGGCAAAGCAGAAGCACAGTGCCCCCAAAGGCCTCCTGCCCCATCCCCCTGCTCCATCCTGCTCAATTCCTGCCCCATCCCATCCCGCTCCATCCTGCTCCATCCCATTCTGTCCCATCCTGCTCCATTCCATTCCATTCCATCCCATCCCATCCTGCTCCATTCCTACTCCATCCTGCTCCATTCCTGCCCCATCCATCCTGTCCCATCCTGCTCCATCCCATCATGCTCCATTCCTGCCCCATCCTGCTCCATCCCATCCTGCTCCATTCCTACTCCATTCTGTCCCATCCTGCTCCATCCCACCCCATCCTGCTCCATTCCTGCCCCACCCTGCTCCATCCCATTCTGTCCCATCCTGCTCCGTCCCATCCCATCCCATCCCGCTCCATTCCTACCCCATCCTGCTCCATCCTGCCCCATCCCGCTCCATCCTGTCCCATCCCATCCCATCCTGCTCCATTCCTACTCCATCCTATCCCATCCTGCTCCATTCCTACTCCATCCTATCCCATCCTGCTCTATCCCATCCTGCTCTATCCTGTCCCACCCCACCCTGCCCCGTACCTTGTTGGCTCTGATCTGCTTGTAGATGTCCGTCTGCTGCCGGATGCGGTACTCCAGGTCCGACACGTGGGCTTGGAGCCAGTTCCAGCGGCTGACGATGGCGGCGCGGTCTGCTGCCCACCTCCACTCTGCCCTCCGCCTCCTGCAACACACACAGCATCACTCTGAGGCTGATTTAATTACACAGGCCACAGAAACCCAAGGAGAACTGACAGACAGATCAAAAGCTGCATTCTGGATGGCAGGACTGATATCATCTCACCACTGCTAATAATTACCAAGGAATTACAGACGTGCTGCGAGGGCTGTGTCTCTGCAGAGCAATATTCCAACATCTGCTGGCACCCAGAGACTAAAGTCTTCAAAAAAAGTCTCTGGCATCAGTCCCCAAATCCACCTGAAGGGCAGCTCACACCATGTGGCCACAATTAAACCTCAGTGACAAGTTTCACAACCACCACTGCTGGGGTTTACGAGTTGGAGAGGACCAAGAGGGCCAACCTTGCACAAGCTGCTCCCCTGCAACGGCGTGCTGCAAAGGACAGAGCAGGCAACAGCAAAGCAACCCTGATTTCTGCCATCTGATGGATGGACCAAGCAAATAAAGAAGCCAGGAAACAACATCAACTGTCATCAAAACAGCCTCGATCCCTCCTGCTGCACTCCAGGGCAGACAGGAACACAGAGATGGTAGGGAATGGATAAATCCACGGCTCCACTGTCCACGTTAAAAGCCACAGTATCACGAAAATACACCCGAAGCATACTGATTCCTGTGGGTAAACAATAAGGCTTCCCAGAAAGGAAGAAAACCCTGACATGGTGTGGAAACAAAGCATCAGCAGAAAGTGCTGACAAATCCAATGTTGCTGCACAAAGCCTTTGCCACATCTGGATGCTAAGCAATTAAGAAATTAATCACAAAATAATTCCCTTTGCCCATCTCCCCCCCCTCCTTCTGTGTAGGAATTTTGAACCAGCCAGAGCATGTGGGGCAGGGGAGCCACAGCAATGTCCAGATGTTTCCTCCAAAATAAAACCAGAAAGTCTTCTGCCGAGATTAACCCATTTCAGAGCTGAAACCAGCCACGACAGCAGAAGCAGCACGTGGCAAATGAGGTTTTGTACTGAGGCAGCCCCAGCTGCAAAGATGGGAAGGAGCAGAAATCATCAAGTTCTTCAAAGAATCTGCACCTCCTGGGCCTCTGCCCTGATTCAGGCGTAACTGCTACCAAATGCACTTGCCTAAAAATGCAATAAATACAAAAAAGTCCCAGGGTTATTACAAGTTTTAAATCAACTAATAGAAATAGCCTGAAAAGGAGGAGTTGGCTGCTTCAAACTGCAAGTGAAACCCCTGCATTTAGAAGAAGACACGTTATCCATATTCCTGCTGGACCTCTGGCTGTCCCTGGAGAGCCAGGGAACAAACAGGCAACAGCATCCGCTGCCTTCTGCCCTCCCAGCCTTCTCCAAAACACCTTCAGGAGTTCAAGTCCTTCCCTCTGCAATATCTTCTTGTGTAAAGCCAGATTTCAGCAGTTTGCTCTCTGGGGAGCCACAGAGCCTTGGGAATTTTTAGAAGTAAGTTTTTGGAACCAAATGCTGCTGAGAGTACATCCCAAGCGCCAATTCCCTAAGTTTGCCTCTTCCAACATTACAAAGCACCTCTGCCTGCTGGAACACTGGCCTGTGCTGATAAATACAGCCTATTCTTTTGCTCAGATTACACAGAAATTGAGATTAAGTATGAAAAGAATAGTTTTATATCCATTTCGTTTCTTAAGCGACATGGCAGCACAAGCAGCAGCAGACCTGCTCCTCACCTTAAAATCAGGACACATCCTACCCCAGAAAAACCCACTGGATTTGAACCAAAAATAACCCAAGAAAGCGAAACACAGTAATGTACACTTCATCCTCTGACACCCTGCGGCAGCAGTGGAGGAGGGGAGGAGCAGAATGATGGCTCAGCCACACTTTCCAAAACAGCACCGAGCGTAGTGTCTCTATATTTAGAACTGAGCCTTTCCCAGTTCGGTCCCACCCTTCCCTGCGAGGTGCTGGCAGCAACATCATGGGATGGATGTTCCCTCACGGGGATCAGCTCTGGGACACGGATCCATGGATATTCCTCAGCTTCAATGCCTCTACAAGCATTCTGTGAAAATGGTTCTTTTCTCATCGGGCATTAGAAAGGAGCAACCATGCACAACATGGAGTTGTGATGTCCTGCAGTGACCACTGGGGATCTGAAACCTCCACTTGCTCTGGGGGAGAGGAAAACCTTCTCTTTTCTTTCTAAACCTGAACAGAGTCTACAAGGAAAATGGAGAGGGACTTCTCACAAGTGCACGGAGGGACAGGACAAGGAAGAATGGCTTCAAAGTGATAGAGGGAAGGGTTAGATTGGATATTTGGAAGAAATTCCTCCCTGTGAGGGTGGTTACACCCTGGCACAGGGCACGGGGATTTCTTAGTTCCATCTCCTGCCATGGCAGGGACACCTCCCACTGTCCCAGGCTGCTCCAAGCCCTGTCCCACCTGGCCTCAGACACTGCCAGGGATCCAGGGGCAGCCACAGCTGCTCTGGGCACCCCGTGCCAGGGCCTGCCCACCCTCTCAGGGAAGGATTTCTTCCCAATATCCAATCTCAGTCTGAGTTTCAAGTCCCTCAGTCAGCCCATCCACCCACCAGTCCAGGCTGCTTTCTGCTGAGTCCAGGCAGATGAATTCCAACCAGGCAGGCAGAGACAGCCCCAACAAATGGAGGGAATCAGAGATTAGCAGACTTAGTTTTCACCAGGAGACTGCCCTACTAAAGGCCCAGCTGCAAAGTGAGCAGAGCAGGCCCAGCAGCTGCTGCTAAAGCATCCTGGTAATGACATGGAGCAGCACAGAAACATGGAGCTAGAACTGACTTCAGACCAGAAAGTTACAGGCTGGAGGGGAGCTACGTTATCAGATCCACTTCTAGGAATCGGCAGAATGAATGAGAAACAGCCACCAGGGTCTGGAGGGAGACTGTTTCTGCCACTCCAAGCACTTGAGCAAACCCAAACCATCTTGATGTTAAATGAGGAATAACAGGTCGCGCTGCAAGAAACAGTCGATGCCAGCAGAGAGAGAAACACAACACAGAAACACTGAGAAACTCTGCAGGCAGCCAAGCAAGCTGAGAGCTGGAACAGCCATGGGAGGGGTTCACTGGGAACCAGAGAAAGCCTTTGGCACTGATGCCAGGAGGCGGCACAGCCCAGGGCAGCCGGCAGCTCCCAGAGCCTCGGCCACTCACAGATTAATGCCACAACATGAGGCAATAAGCTCCGGCTTTCCAGGCACTTCCCATATGGCTCCCCTCCTCCACTCTGCACTGGCTATTCCCAGGGGCTCTGCTGTCCCCTGGAATGCAGTCACCAGTCACCTTCCAGTGCAGAGGCCCCGCTGTATTTACTCTCCTCCTTCCTGCACAGCTTTGGACGGAAGAAATCACGTGAGAGTGATTCAAAGCTCTGGGGTTTGAGACTTTCCCCCAGGGACACCCAGCTCAGCCTCCCTCACCTTCCAGAGGCAATCTGGGAATGTTTGAGCTGCTCCCACAGAGGAGCCTCACCATGGCATTGGGACAGAGCCCAGGAGGTACAGGATGGGACCTTTCTTCAGTAAGACAACCAATTCAGCTGCTATTTTCCATTTTGCTCCTGTCCCTGCATATTCTTCACATTCATTCTTCAGCTCACCAAGCTTTTAAAATTATTATTATTATTATTATTATTATTATTATTATTATTATTATTATTATTATTATTATTATTATTAATGTTTGTTATTGTTATTCTTTTGGATCACTGCAAAACCAGATCAGTGTGTGGAGCAAGAGTTAAAGCTCTGCCAAACCCACTCTCATGATGACTCTGAGGGAGGAAGAGAAAACCCCACAAGGCTCGAGAACAATCTCATTAGCTGATCGTAACATTTCTGCCTGCAAAGAAGCCAAAGTGAACAATTTGTTCAGCTGAACACCCGCCCCCACCCCTGGACAGAACCATCAGCTTTGAAGGGCTCTTTATTCCCAGCATGTGCTCAGCACTCTGCTGAATCTCCTTCCAACCTCCCCTGGGCTCATTCATTCCCATACTCACACAAACCCAGCACCTCCACAGACTGGGAGTAAAGACTTATTTCCACTGAAAAGCCCCCACTGCTCAGGGCAAACTTGGGAGCACAAATCCTAAAGCATGAGCAGGGCTAAGCCAAGCTCCTGCTCCAAGGCAGGAATTGCCCGGTTTCTCAGCAGCAAACTGAAAAATCACCGTTTAATTTCCCTGCTGTCTGTAGCTCAGACAGCACTGCTGGCTGTGAATCACCACCTGCAGGAACCGTGCCACCAGCCCTGGCTCCCCGGCCACGCTGGGGTCTGGAATGGAGTTCAGATCCCGAGCAGAGCAGCTCCAAGGCTGGACCAGATGGTCTCAGAGGGCTTTTCTAACTGAAGGGACTCTGTGAAGGTGGAATTCCACAGCCCCAGGTGCTACACGGGGCTGGTGACACAGCATCCCATCCGGGCCTCGGGGTCGGGATCCTGCTGGAGCACCGGGGTGACTCACGGGGACACTGAGTCACTCCTGGCTGTGCTGGCCTTCCCCAGCCCGTCCACAACCCCTGTGCAGACAGCGAACCTCAGGAGAACAGGCAGCAGCTCCCACCAAGGCCTGGAAATGGCAGAAGGCTGTCTCAGAAGTACTTCTGAGCTGTTTCAAACCCAAGTGCCCCAGATCTTTACACCATGACATTTATGCACTGCCCCAAGCATTTATTCAGCTGACTGTCTGAAAAACAGCCATTCCCAGCTCTAGCTGCTCTTGAGCCCTCAGCAGCAACAATTGTTCTGTGACAATAGCCAAAAATCAGGACTTTTTTTCTTCCAGCTATGCCAGTGCAATACTTTGGGCCACGTCTGAACCCTGCTTAGCACCCACGGACAAGGGTGTGAGGAGGGGAAGGTGGGTGAGCAAGGCACAGGACAGGAGGTTGGATCAGAAGTGTGGTCACCACAAGCTGCCTGTTACACCAGGAAAACCAACTCTCCAGAGGCTCAGCAGAGCAGTCAGCTGAAAAAATACCATGTTTTAAGGGAATTTATTGGACCCATTTTTCAGCATGGTTCTCCACATGCTCATGGGCACAGAGGCAGAGCAGAGCAGCCTGAACTGTCCGTGTGCAGACTCTGCCTGATCACCATCACTCCAGAAATCAAGGCAGCTTCTTAGTCCCTTGAAGCTAAATACAGGAATGAGAAGGTGACACTACACAAGGCACCAAAGTTTGCTCCAACTGTGTTCACTTCAGTGGGAATTTTTCCCTTAAAGCTCTGGTTAAGATCCATTCTCAACATTACAAACTATGAACCAAGAATGCCTATTTTTCCCTCAAAATGTCCAAAATACAATTGCTCAAGCTTACAACAACCATCTTCCAGGAGCATATCCTTCTTTTTTGCCGAGTAAAGCCCTTTATCAATATTATAATTTTGCTTATAGCAGCGTCCTAGTAGGTCTGGGTTGCACAGGAGAGCAATTACCTTTCTCAGACCCAAAGTTTTCACTAGGAGTTAAAATTCTTCTGCAAGAAAGCACAAAGTGGCAGAAGCACAAAGCCAATGGAAATTGTGCTCTTTGGTTTTTTTTCTCCTCTTCACGTTAAAGGTGGGATCTCACCTAGAGATGTATAACTTTCTTCTGGCAAACTCAGGAGCTGAGGGCAGTGACTCCTGTTCACTTAGAGGATACAGCAAGCGACGACAGAGGTTTGACATCCTCACTAACACATCACGAGTGCAACCAGCAACAACCACAAGCCATTATCTTGAATATTGCACTTCTATCCTAAAGCTCTGCTTGCTGCCAAAGCAAAGCCCCAGCAGAGCAAAGCAGGCACTTCCCAGCTCCTGGTCTCCCTTCAGCACCATGAGATCACCTCACTTGGCAGCATGGGACAATGTGACTTTCTGGATTGCTGGAAAACAAGCTTCCCTGAGAATAAAGCAGTTAAAACATCAAAGAAGAGAAGGAAGGGGGTGTTCAGTGTTCTGAGCTCTTCAAACAAAACTGAGCACAACAGAGAGGAGACAATTACGGCACGGAGTAAACTGTTTGAGAAGTTATTACACTTGTTCCACAGCAAAGCCCTTTGTATGCAGCAAACAGAGGAGTTTGGTGTCCAAGCGGGGGAGCGCTCGCTGCAGCCCATTAGTGCCACAGTCCCCGGGGAACAAGAATAGAGACTATGCAAATCAGGATCCATTGTTAAAAGGGAAAATTTATTTCACATTCCTGAGCAGCAGTGTTCCTGGAGCATAACAATTGGAGAGGCCCTTCTGCTGAGTACGGCACATTTTTACGCTCCGCAGTAAATCAATATTCCATAACACAGAAACTACAAAAATTACAGCCAGCGTGAGGACAGCAGCCCTGAGCTTTGGTGAGCAGCACCAACACAGCACCGTGTCAGAACAGGACTTATCTGGGACGTGTTTTCATTGTTCAGGAGAGTTACTGAAGGCAGAATTTATGGAATGATTCTCCAGGATGTTAAAACCTTCCAGCTTGTGCCATAAGGTGAATGAAACCAACAAAGGTGTTTCCTGACTGTGCTGCTCTCAGCTTGATCTGAGCAAGTGCCACTACACTTGTCTCAGTGTCCTGAAGCTTCCCCACTTGGGCAGCACCAGCAAAACAATCTCACAATGAGACAGCCAAGGAAAAAGCAGAGTTTATCTCAAAGCAAAGAAAGAATTGACTATTCCTTCAGTGTTTACCAAACTTCCCAACAACAGAGCTCACTACACACTGGCACAGGATGCAGAAACTTGTTTTCAGCTCAGCCACTTCTGATCACTGTCACTCCAGGATGGAAGTGGGCAAGGCAACAAATAAAACCTGCTTTCATTTTCCTCTTGGTTTATCTCACAGGAGATAGAGTCTTCCTCTTCACCCCCACCCAGTGCACCCAGTAAACACTGACAGAGGAGTGAGCAGCACTGGATACTCCCATCTCTCCAGGCATGAAAAAGCAGCTTCAGTCTCTTCACTTCTCATTATGCAGCTGTTAAGACCTGAGGTCAAAGGGTGTTTTGTCATGGCTCATGGGGACCAGGGGGGGCTTTTGTTTAACTCCACAGGTTCTGCAGCCCAAGATCAAAATGAAACTTCAGGGTAAGTGATTACACTGAAACAGGCTCAGCTCGAGGCCTGGGAAATTTCTGCACTGCTGGGATGACCTCACCCTCCTTATCTGCTCTTTCATGTCCTGGGAGGAAGAGGAGAGAGCTCTGCAAACATGTCTCCAAATGCAGAATTCCAACATTGTGCTCCTGAACACAGCTCTGAGATCACAAAATTACACTGCTCTGTACCTGGAACACAAAAGCTCTAAACCATCCTCACAGAAGTCTCTTAAAAAGGGGTTTTTTTTCAGTTTTCCTCACAATACATTAGAGCAAGGAGGATTTTAAGCTCACACAAAGGCATCAGTCAAGAAGTCCAGAGAATTTTTGACTCCCCATCTCTGGAAATGTTCAAGGCCTGGGGCTTGGAGCAACCTGGTCTAGTGGGAGGTGCCCCTGCCCATGGCAGGGGGGTAAGACTGGATAAGCTTTAAGGTTCCTTTCAACGCAAACCACTCCATGATTCTAAAAAATAAATTTGTTTGAACCATACAATGACATCAGGACAAACCAGGTAGAAGCCAGGGAAGATTTCCAGTAGGAGCAGAAGTTCTCAGCAGGGCCAAACATGACTGAAATGGGCTGGGCTTGAGTAAGGGAGAATACATAGTGGATTTTAGGGGACACTGAAGCAGCACAGAAACATCAATGCACTACTGCAGCAGAGGTATGAATTCACCAAGCAGGTGCAGTCCCAAGGCTCCCTGCCTTCCAGGGGAGCAGCAATCTGCTTCCCAGCCTTTGGGAGAGCACTGGGAGCAAGTTCCACGAGTGCAATCCCAGCTGAGGCCCACTCACTCAGGGGCTTGCCCTGATTTCCAAGCCTTCAATCCCAGTAGCTTCAGAGTCACTGGAAAAATGAGATTTCCTTTTCTTTTTCAGCTGGAAGCATGGGGAGGTCACCCCTGTTCAAAGCAACAGGAACACTCTGTCTTTTAGGGAAAGAGAACACCCCCTGATGCAGATATTCTTTGTGGTGCTGTGCTCGGCTCCTCTGCAGCCCCTCTTAGCACAAGTCCCTACCCCGGCCTCTCCCAACAAAGATCACCTCTTCAGTCTAAATCAGAGCAAGAATAAAGCTACACATCAATATTAAATCTGAAGGTCATTTAGTCAAGGGAAGGGGCAGCCGTGCTATTTCTGGCACCAATCCAAGGAAAGTTTCCTCTCTCAACCCAAAGAGCCCTTCCAGTTAACACAGAAATAACACATTTCTGGCCTCCAAGCCCTTTATCTAAGAAATGGGATAATACAATCCTGGCTGAAGGACTGCGGTATAGTACAGGAGCATGGAAAAAGTCCAGAGAGAAATGGAAAAGGAGAGGGAGAACAGGAGACTGATGCGAGTCACGCTATGCTGGGTTTTGCCTGGAGCCAGAGAAACACGGTGGAAAGGGGCCATAGAGCATGGGGATGGCACGGGCAGGGAGGGCAGCTGCTCCCAGCCACTCGACTGTGGACAGGCAGCACCAGAGGCAGCACATCAGAAGGTATAAATGATGCACTCAGCAATTGTGTTCCACTGCAAAGATGCGGAAAGGTTTCGTGGCACTGGATCAAATCTGAGACCGACATCCCTGGGGATGCAGGGGGAGCTGCTGGTTTGGGGTAGGGAAACTGGGGGCACAAGAGAAAGGAGTTCTGGGCAGAGCTGTCCTGGGGGTGGCTGGAGATGGCCAAAATAAGGCTGTGAAAATCCAGTTGTATTTCCATGAGAAGAAAGGAACAATCTGCATTGTTCGGCCACGTGAAACCCCTTTTATCAGCGACGCTCTGGCACACAAAGGACTGAAGAAACACTGGATTCAAACATCAAATGGGAGACACAAAAGAGCATCTCTGCTTTCTAAGAAAGGGCTGAGCTCTGACCAGGTCGAAGAATCTTCCAGAAGAGCAACTCTGGCCACTAATGAAGGGTTTTCAGGGAGCTTCCCATCTCATCTGCATTCAACCACCAGCACATCGTGTCACTTCCCTCCGCTCCTCATCACAGCTTTGGCACCAGTGGATGTCTGTCAACACCCGTGAATTCTCGGGCATTCCTGGCTCCTTTATCGAGCTTTCCATCATTTAATGAATCTCATTTAATCAATCTGCAAATCCCTCTGCATGGTCCCACAGAGCACGGTTTAAAAGCCACTATTTCAGCCCGAACTATCTTGTGAATGTGTTTGCCAGAAACAATTGTAAACCCCAGCAGTTTCTGGACAGTAGAGAGGAATATTTCACCCAACACACGGCAGAGGTGGCACACGTTGGAGGCTGGAGCTGAACAACAAACGCTGGGTAATCCACTAGGAAACGATGGAGGCAAAAAGGAGCCACTTGGCAACTCCTCTGAGGGCTGCAGCTGAGTCCTGTGGGTCCCATCCTCCCGTCCACCCTGCCTTTGGGACAGGGACCGAACCCTCTCAGGCAGCTGGGGGAGGACAAGGGGAGCTCAGCTCCTGCCAGAGCCCCACCTGTGCCCTGCTCTGCTCCCAAGGAAGATCCAGGCTGGAATTGAGGAGGAAGTTTTTCACAGAAAGAGTGGTCAAACACTGGAATCATCTGCCCAGGGAGGTGGTGGAGTCACCATCCCTGGATGTGTTTAAAAAAAGACTGGATGTGGCACTGGGTGCCATGATCTAGTTGAGGTGTTAGAACATGGGTTGGACTCGATGATCTTAAAGGTCTCTTCCAACCTAGAAATTCTGTGATTCTGTGATTCAAACCATCCTTCAACACAACTCAGTGCCCTGTGAAACACGGGCCTCCCCCAAACATAGCTGCAGCCACAGGAGGCCTCTGCTACTCGCTGTGGGCTGACAAAGGCCTTAATGTTTAAACTTACAGATACCCTATTTACTCTGCTGAAAAGGAGCAGGGAGTAACTCAAACCCTGAGAGCACAGGAGCGTCACAGGGGGAAGGAAGCTGGATCTGGATGAGTCTGCAGAGCCGAGGTGGCCGATGCTCACAAACTGAATGCTGGGACTGGGATGTGACCCATCCAAGTGGCAGATCCTGTTTGCTGCACAAGACCCTGGGGGAGCCCCCAGGACGAGGACAGCCCCACCAGTGCCACGTCCTCAAGGACTCCTTGTAGAAGGGTTTACACGACGACTTTGGATGAGGAACTCTGGACAGTCCAAATGCATAAAGTCACATGTGTGCACATGCACTTCTCCTACAGAGCCAAAAGGCACAAGAGAGAACACAGAACTATCACTGAGAGCAGAGTTAAGGGTTAACTCCAGGTAGACTCCAAGGAGGAAATCCACATCTGACCTGGGAGAAAAGCGAAGAACAAACAAAAAGGAAGAAAAGCAAGAAGCTGATAGCAGAGTCCATGTTTGTATGCCCGTGGTGGGAATCTAATTCTCATTTCCTACATCACAAAGGAAGACCTTCCCTTAGGGAACAGGACACTGCTGAGGTGGAATCCCGACTGAGGGCTCTCATCCATCTTCTGCAACATGGCAGAGCAGGGGGGAGAAGAACAAAGTCTTACAGTTTAAAAGGCTCAGAGCTGGGCCCCCAGTCCCCACCCTGCTAATTCCGTGCTCCATCACAGATTTGCTGTTTGATCCTGGCCATGGTACTTGACATCTTTTTCTCATCTATTAAATGGCCAGAGGAGCTCTGGCTCACGGTCAAGAGGCTCTGTTATCTGTGGGGTATTTATTGTCCCAGGCACAAGATCACTTCAGAGTAGAATGGTTTTAGCATCACAGAAGACATTCTGCTGTAACCATCAATTTATTACCTTCTCTCTTTTAATTAATTAAACACTTGCCAAAAAGGCTCCCTCTGATCAGGCCCACACTCCCTCCCAGGCACAGGGGAGGTGGGTGAAGAAAAGCAGAACAAAGGGAGAGTTTTTACCTTGTGGCATCTCTGATCCTATAGCTGCCCTCCTCCCCCACTGCCAGGCTCTTCTGGAGCAAAATATGTGTCACAGATACACACACAAATTTAGGAGTGATTATATGGGCTTCGTTTCATTTATTGAGATTAAAAGTGAGGGGTCAGCTGCAGGTTAACAATCCACTCATGTAGTAACTCTGTTGTTTGGGCTTTTTATTAGTTCAGCTACATGAGGCATCTTCAATGTGAATTTAGGGAGCAGGACTGAGCAGCTGTTCCCATGTTACAACTGTTACACCCTCCTGAATGCTTCCTCCTTCTCTCCCTGCAGCTCAGGTTCTTCCCAGAGACTCTGCCTATTCCCTAAAGCCGGGGAAAGGACACACTGTGTTCAGCAATTCTTTTTGTCCCCTTGTGCTCCATTTTCTTTCTTCAATGTCTCAAAAAGAAAGAAGAAAAAACAAACCACAAACAAAACTCAAAAAGCTACAGCTATTTCTCCTCTTTAGTAATCCTGAATATATTTCTTATCATGTCTGACCTACAAAAGAAAACATGACCTGATCTACAGAGGCCTGCATCAAGCATTATTTCGCCTTTTTGTTGTTTTGTTTTTAAAATCCACCCTTCCCCCAAAGCTCTGATTTTGCAGCAGTTGAGACTGGACAAACACTTCTGAAGGAAGTGGCAAAATTTCCTAGATGTATCTGCTGTGAAAGCCTCTACCCAGAGGCACCAGGGAAACTGAGGAGGTTTTCAGAACGCTGCCATCCCTTCACAGCCACCTCTGCCTACGGAGCACTCAATCCTGGGCAAAACAAATGAGGCTGGACAGGAGCAACCTGGTCTAGTGGAGACAGTGTCCCTGCCACGGCAGGGGGTGGAAGGGATGATCTTTAAGGTCCTTCAGCCCAAACCATTCCAGAATTCTCCAAGAGGAGGCCCACCCACGCTGTGTCTCATCCCATGTGTGCCAACAGCCATCCCGCTGCTTCCAGAGCTTGCTCTTGGGCCGAGCTTGAGACCAGCTGCAGCAAATCCAAGCCTTAATCCTTGCACATGAGAAAGGAGAGAACCACAGGGCAGGAGCCGAGGCTGCTGCTGGCCCTCGACAGGTGTGGAGCCAGAACCTGGCCGGGTGACAGGGCCTCAATGCGCCCCTTCATGCCCCGCAGTGCTGGGACAATGAAACCTCTGTCCAAAGGCTCGGGAAGAAAGTTCCTCTTTGTGAGAGTTGAACTCTGACAAGCAAGAGCTGCAACCCAAACCCGACTCCACCTCCTGCCAGGACTCAGACAAACCCCAAGCTCTGAGGTTTATGCCGTGTCCTGCCTTGCCACGACCAGAACATTCTCTGCACGGCCCTGGTTTGAAACCACTGAGGTGTCACTTAGGAAAAGAGGTGTCACTTAGAGACAGCCACTGATCCCAATGGGTTGGAGCTGACAAACTGAACAAAGGGGAACAGGAAATAAGTGTGGTCACAATTCCAACACTCCTCTGCAGCCACTGCAAAAGGGGCTGTGCAAACATATTTCATAAATAGGTCAGAGAAATGGAAAAGCAGATGACAGACAGATGGCACAGCGAAAGGAGACAAGGAGGAAGAAGGGGGCAAGACCATCTGAGCCAAGAGAGAAGCAGCCAAGGAATTCTTCAATGAAATCCCAGTTCAATTAAACACCTCCATGCTCCAAACAAGAGGTGAAACACAAATAGGAAGTCCACTTTATTTTGGACAAGGACCCCCACACATGGAAATCACATCTCCAAGCAGCAGATGCTGTTCACCTTCCAGCACCTCAAATTCAGGTCATTCCTGAGAAGGGAGCCAAAGTGCACTGGTAATTAGGGTCTAAAGGACAGCATGAATTTAGGGCACACCAGCTCCAATGTTAGCAAAGCTCCCACTGGCACCAACACAACCTTAGTACAAACTTTACAAGAAAACCATCACCTGCTGTGTGTTAAAGGAAATTATTGTACCAGAACACTTAGTGATCCATCAGAAAAAGGGAGGCCTCAGACTTCATCTCATCTGCAGGCATATCCCCAAATGAAACCCAGAATGGCTTGGGTTGGAAGGGACCTTAAAGCCCATCAAGTGCCACGGGCAAGGACAACTCCCACTGTCCCAGGCTGCTCCAAGCCCCAATGCCCAACCTGGCCTGGGATCTTCAGGAATGGGGCAACCACAGCTGCCCTGGGCAAGACAATAAACTCCTCACATGGCAGAACCAGACACGTCAGAACTGCAACACACTTCGGTATTTTCTGTACACATTAAGTTTCTCCACGTCTAAAACTCCACATATGTAACATAAAATGTGTTTAAATGCTTAAAGATAACTCTCTTTGAAAAAATCTTTGGTACTCGACAGGTTCTTGACCAAGCCATCAGCATGGTTCTCACCCACAGAGCACACAAACCACGTTCCAGATGATGAGCAACTGAAAGGACAGACCAGGAACAGGAGGCATTTTGAGTAGTTTCTGCAAAACAAAAATCTAAATAAACCTTGATTGAAGGAACAAAAAGTAGTGAGACGCATCACTGACAGCAAGATGGTTCACTGATACTGACAGCAAAAGAGAGCATGAAAACACACTTAACACTTCTGACTGTATGCAGCTGACACAAAAGAATATAGGGCAGAATTACAGTACTGGAATTTATGGGTTTTAAAAGATGGAGAGAAAAATGAGTTTGGATCACTGAGGAAAAGCACTGTTGGATTACAGCACTAAGAAGCCTTCTTTAAAAAAGAAGGGAGGGGTGATAAATGATCCATCAACAAGCCAGAAAATTGTAAGTGAAGTTTTAAGTAAATGAGAACAGATTTAAAAAGCCATCACATCTCCTGTTCAAATTCAAGCTCTGTTCAGATGGCAAGAGGCTACAAGATCACACCCACAAGAATCTGTATTTGCTCCATGGCTTCCCAAGCCAACGGGCAAGGGAGGAAACAAGAACTGATGCCTACAAGAACAACCTAAGCAGGAAAAGAATGGTTTTGAAAATCCATTCCAGCTCAAGCAAACAAGCATTTACTCAGCTAAATCAGCTTCCACAGTGATGTCTTCTCACATAAATGATCTCATCTGGCCTTATGATCCAAGGCAAAACCAAGTAATCTTGACAGCAGTTCCCTGAACTTGCTTTCTTTCTTTTCCTGCCAGTTCTCTCAGGATCACTTTGTCTTCTCCCAGCAGTGTTTCTGTCCCATTGCCCAAGGCCCTGCACCACTCCATCCGTGTCAGTCTTGCCCTGCTCCTTCCAGGCCAGCAGCTGGAAGATCGAGACACACTGTGCACACACACCATGTGCTTGTTCAGGGGAATTTAAGCACAAAACATTTTCAGTCCCAGCATAAGTGTCCCAACCACCAGTACCCAGCAAGCACTCACAGCATTCAGACACTCCACCCTGCTAATTTTGATGTGGCTGAAAGACAGAGCCAAGTGTGTGGATCACTCCACGGAATCAGCCCCATTGTGACAACCAGGGGCTGAGCTCAGCTCTGCACCCACACCTGGCAGGAAGGAGGCTTTGGACCCAAACACCTTTGCAGCAAGAGATGCTCAGGCACAGCCAGAAGGTGCACCTGCCCCCTGAAACTGGAAATCCTGCTGGAAGGGGATGTGGAGCTCACACCTGCTTCACACATTATTCAGAGGACAAGAAAGAAACGAATTATGTTTGGAAAGTCACTAGTTATTTATAGCATGACAGCAAATTTGTTGCCAGGAGAGCTTCAAGCAGGTCAGGGTTACAGTCCTGCAGTCACCTGCACAGGGCATCCTAAAATACCTGGGCTGGCCTACTCTTCAAATAAAACCGAGTTCAGACACAGCTAGGTCCTTAAAAGGAATCCTCCAGCACGTATTTGCTAAAAATCTTAACGGAAACATCATTTAAAGACCTTTATCAGAAGCAACAGAGATAAGGGTCATGTAACCTGTGCGTGTCTGATTTATTACAGGTGAGCTGAGCAGGAAGAAATTCAAACACATAATTGGAAAACAGGAGGTGGAACAGACACAGGAGAAGCACCTCTTCTCTTGCAGCTACTCCTCATGAGCAATCCCAGTTCTTCACCACAGCTCCAGGCGAGCCACCCTCCCAACATCCCAGTCAAAACTCTGAATCACACCCCGAGACAAGAGCAAACAAGGAAAAGTGTCCAGCCCCTATTCACTAGGGAATCTGATTACTCAGATCGTCCTGCAGCTAATGGAAAAAGAGACACAGTGTGACAGAGGTGACACAGCCAGACCTGCAAAATCAGTGCTCAGTTTTCCCTCAAGCACCTGCAGAGCAACCCATCAGCAGCATCTGCCTGCCTCCCTTTCTGCTGCTCACACTGTTGACAAAACCCAAAGATGTGTTTAGCAATAACGGATTTTTTTTTTAAAGAAAAATTAGGCCTTTGTTGATTTCTCAGGGCAGGACAGGCTGCACCCATCTTCAGCTGTTCTTACAGCAAACGTGTGCAGAAGCATTATCTAACTGCAGCAGTGGAGCATCTCTGCATCAGCTCTCCATGCACTTCACAAAGCTACAGAAAGAGGGACAAAAGTGAGGGAATGGGGGGGGGATTCAGTAAATGTCAAAATTCATCACTCAGAAATTCTGTTCCAGCACCTGCTATCCATGATGAAGAGAGCTGACCACGTTTGTTTCATCCTTCCATGCCCTCACAAGCTCCTGCAAAATCTGTGTCAAGACAAAGTGGATAAATCCTGGGGCAGGGAATAAAACCTGTGACCCTTCCTTCTGTGTTTCAATGCTTCTCCTGGATATATTCTTCTTTTATAGGACAACATCTTCTACTTCACAACTGAGAAACCAAGACACTAATTGCTTCAAAACAGCAAAGAATTCCAGAGTAACTATTCCAGACTTTACAACGCTGGTGGGAATAAATTCTCAGTGAATATGGCTTCAAAAAGCACCCCGTGCCCTCTCTTCCTCTTTCAGCTAGCTAAAATAAGACTTAAGAGGAAATCTGCCAAGACACCAAAGAAAAAGGCCACCTCTTCTGCTAAGGGAAGCAACAATAACCCTCAGCAAAAGCACAAAGATAAAGGTTTTTAAAGCTGCACCACCATCTGAGGGAGCCAGGAATGGTTCTCAAGGACTTAACACCCCATGATGTGTCCTCCTGCCCCTGGGAATGACAGCAGCTCTGAGCTGCCCAATCCCCCCCACAAAACAGCAGGGAGCCTCAGCAGGTCCTGACAGAAGTATGTGCAGAGTAATTTACATTAAAAATACTTTAAAACAAAAATAAATTTAAAAAATAAAATTAAGAAAAGAAAAAGCTGTGGCTGCCCATCCCTGGAAGTGTCCAAGGCCAGGCTGGGCAGGGCTTGGAGCAGCCTGGGATGGTGGAAGGTGTCCCTGCCATGGCAGGGGTGGCACTGGGTGAGCTTTAAGGTCCCTGCCTCCCCAGCCAGTCTGGGATTTTTTATTCTATAACTGTGTTTCCTTCAACTATTCAGCTCACCTAATTCTGCCCTTTGCCTGACTAGATTAAGTAATTACCAGCGGTATGGCAGCAATGGGAGGACAGTGGTTTCTGGAACATGGAATTATGCCAGAAAAGCTTTGGGATCCAGTTCCCAAGCAGAGGGAGTGGAAGCTCACTGCTGCCTCATTTCACAGCAATGACATCAGCTCTGAGCTCCCTGGAAATCCGAAGCCTCCCTCCAGGAGGATGGATTGGTGCTGGGCTCCGAGCAGCAGCAGAGTGGTCACGGGGCTGCTGAGCACATCAGGTGATTCACACACAAAAGGGATTTCAGTCTTCCTCCACCACCCAGAGGAACCACCAGCAGCTGTTTATTTATACATCAGACAAGAGGGATTTACAGCATATATGTTAGTGTGTGTATATATATCTATATTAAAATTTATTTTATACATATAAAATTATTATATTTATTGTTATTATTATTTATAGTGTCTCTCACGCCTGAGTAAACGTCACCTAGAACAAAGTTTAAGGCTTAACTGCCAGGTTAGTTCATGTTTGTGCAGTGCTTTCAAGATTAAAACTCTCTGTGTGCTAAGCATTATCATCAAGTCTAAGAAGGGCAGACTTGGCTCTAGGAGAGATACTAGAATTACACACACACCAATTAAAACACTTGGATTCTTTCCAGAGCGGATCACTCCGATTTTGTCTTTCTGCTTGTCAGTACACAGCTCCACAAATGTCTCCTTTTTGGAGACATGGGACAGAAATCCACACAGTCAAGTTCCTAAAGGCAAATAATATCAAAAGCCATTCCTAAATGGCAGAAGATTATCCTCAAAACAAGGAAAAAAAGCAGCCTCACTTCTGCCATGGGATACCCACAGAGCTTAAAAAGGCTCAACTTTAAGGCCCATAAAATTTTTCTGATCTTCACAGTGGGACACCAAACCCCTTCAATGAGAAACTTTAGTGAAAGGAAAGATCTAAAAGGTTCAACCAAATTATTAGATATAAACATTGAACATTTACATAAATATTTATGCGTAGTAAGTTCCAAAACGAGATTCAGGCAAGAAGCAATCAAATAAGCTTCCAAGTTTCCACAAAAAGCATGGCAGTCACACAGAAAGCCACAGCAAGTGGCTTCAACCAAACCCCCAGCTCAGGTCTCACTCCTGCTATCTGAACAAGTCTCTCTGTATTGTGCTGGCAGTTTCTGGAATGGAGTTTAGTCTTTAATCAAAGTTTATTTTCCTCTTGCAGAACACTGAGTACTCACATATCAAAAGCCTTGACAAAATTCCTAGGGCTTCACATTTTTCTTTACTCCTAATGAAAACCAGCCTGGCTGGAGCTGTGAATCTTGTCCTTGTTGCTGTGATTCCCAAACCTTGGGACATGGGGCTGCTGCTCTGGGTGCCCTGGGGGGCAGCTGGGCACCCCTGGGGCTGCTCTGGCAGTGGGGAATGGGAACACTCCTGTGGCAGGGCAGAGCCAGCACAGGGAATCAGAAATCACAACTCAGACCTTTGCTGACCAGCTGGGCAGGCAGGGAGCAGCAACCTTCAGGGAGCCAAACTCGCCCTGCCTGGCACATCCAGCTCTCCAAACACCCCCTGGCACCTCCAAACCCAGAATCCAGAGCCAGCCTTGGGCTGAGAGCACCACGAGCAGAGCCTGAGCACAAGGAGGGGTGGGCTGAGACAGGCAGGTCCTGGAACAGGCTCCAGGAGAGAAGATTCAGGATGGAAAAATGACACCTTAAAGAGAAAGCTTCTTACTGAACACCAACAGCTAGAATATGCCTCAACTTTGTTCCTGTTCCAACAGGGAGCAGTGTTCATCAGTTACCTCCCCCATGCTTTGCTTTTCCTCTATTCTTCTCAGATATTTTCAATAAGTATGGAATATTATGCTAAAGAGAGAGGAGCCCTGCTGAAGCTTATAATTACATCTAAAATAACAATACTGCCTTAAATTCTGAGTTAAAACATCATAACACAGAAAATACAAGTCCAATTTTCAAGTGACAAGTACTTTGCACTAAGGAACCTTTTAAACACACTCCCAGCTCTCAAATAAAGCAATCACCACACAAAGCCCAGCGAGGCAGCTGGGAGCTGTTTCAGCCCTTTCCGGGACCATGAGAGGACTGCAGGCACCCACACAGCAGCAACCTCTCCTGAGCAGGAACTGAGCAGTTTTCTGGGAATAAGAGATCAAAATCCATCACTGGGATTTATTTTTCTGTGCCAGGGGCACAAGAGACTGCTGTGAGCAACTGCCCAGTGGTTTTATGCATTAATCTGTTCATGAGAAAGATTATATTTAACAGTAGAAAACAGCAATATCTGCACATCCCTCTGCCAACTTTCAGTCTTGGAATTGAACTGCTCAGGCCAGAGCCTCTGGACTGCTCAGAGGAACAGGGGAGCTCATCCTGGAGCAGCTCAACATGGACCACAGCTTGTGTGGGAATCACAGAATCATTTGGGCTGGAAAAGATCTTGCAGACCATGGAGTTAACCTGATCCCCACTGTGTCCCCAGCCCAGAGCTCTGAGTGCCATATCCAGGACACCTCCAGGGATGGGCATCTCAAACCTCCCTGGGCAGCTCCAATTCCTGAGCACCCTTTTCATGGGGAAATTCCTGCTGATGTCCATCCTGAGCCTCCCCTGGCCCAGCCTGAGGCTGTTCCCTCTGCTCCTGTCCCGGCTGTCCCTTCCTGTCAGGAGTTGTGCAGAGCCACAAGGTCCCCCCTGAGCCTCCTTTTCTCCAGGCTGAGCTCCCCCAGCTGCTCCTCACTGGACTCTCCAGACCCTTCAAAAGGACCTTCAAGCCCACCCAGACCCAGCCCTGCCACGGGCAGGGACACCTTTCCCAGGGCCAGGCTGCTCCAAGCCCCTTCCAACCCCCGTTAGGTGACACCCAGCACCTGCCTCTCACCTATCCCAAAGCAGCAGCAAGGCCTGATCCCTGTGTGCAAAACGCAGCTGGCAGGCTGCAACCCAGACTGCAATTTATCTCACCACAAGTATTTTGCACGTTTGAACCCCAAGTTTGTGATTCAAGCTCTTACTACGGACAAACAGGAGCCATCCTTGGCCTAATGAGAATAAAAAGATGCTCAAGTATTTGCAATCACAGCAGAAAGAAATAGTTGCTGAGGGCACAAACCCCAGCTGCAAGAGTTACTGAGGGATGTATTAACACTGATTTTCCCAGGAAGGTGTGCACTAGCACAGCTTTTACACATTCTCACATGCGAGAGAGGCATCCAAGTGCTGGTGGTACCATTTAAGCATGGTTCTCTATAAAACAGCTCCACTAGAGACTCTTTGGTGTTTAAGAGGGAAAGAGCTGCGAAGTAAAATCTTCCCCACGCAGTTAGAATGCAGATATCACAGAGGCTCTCTCCCATATGGATTCTGAACTGTCTAATAAGGAAATTAAAAACTACCCATTAAGCTTTCTTTCTCTGCTTTCAGAGAAACTGGAACAGAAGCAGGGGACTGGCTCTACCCAACAGCTCCCAGTAGTGCTGGGGAAAGGTGAACATACAGCTTTAGGGTATTTGGCAAGGCAAGAGCAGAAATAAAAGCAATTTATTTCAGGAATGATCAGAAGCACTTTCAGCCATAAGAAATCATCCTCCCAATGGCAGCATCCCCATCACGTGCTCAGTGCTTCCTGCAGGAGACAAATTCCTGCTGCATGGAAGAGAGGAGTGAATGGAGTTTAATCTGTGCTGGCAATTCCCAGGAGTTTTAGCTCTCAGGGAGGAGGTTGTTAATTCAGTTCACTGCCAACTCCAGCAGCCTAGCACACCATGTACCCCTCTCCCAACTCCACAGTAAAGCTGCCTGTGAAAATGGGAGATTTAACAGGACACACATGTACAAATCTTCCCCCTGTGGAAACTCAACTGCTATAAAGGGAGACCATGTTTTGTTACATCTCCTGAGAATTCTGTCTCCCAGGACCTGTAACTAAAAACTTCACAAAACCACTCAACTGCCACTGCCACCCTCCCCCCAAACTCCCCCACAGAGGACAAGATAAGATCTTTATCAACTTCCAACTGCACCCAGATCCAGAGATTCCCACAAAAGGAATGGGGAAACCATCAAGTTCAGCTGAACACTCTCCAGGAAATAAAACCTTTGCCAGGGTCTTACTAACTTATTTAGACAGGCAACATTTCTTGCATCAAGATCTTTGCTTTTATCTCCTAGGAATTAAAGGGATGTCCAGTGTTCATGCCCAAAGTCAGAGCCCAGGTATTTGAAAGAGGTGGCATTTGAGACCAAGACAATGACTGACTAGCAGAAATTCTGGGTTTGTTGAGTGTCCCCCAAAAGGATAGAGAACTAGTAGCTCTTTTCCAAATATCAGAGGATTAAAAATGGACTGAAAATTAAAATTCAAGAATTTTATTTTAATAGAAGAAATCTGTCTAGCAGAAATTCTGGGTTTGTTGAGGGTCCCCCAAAAGGATAGAGAACTAGTAGCTCTTTTCCAAACATCAGAGGATTAAAAATGGACTGAAGATTAAAATTCAAGAATTTTATTTTAATAGAAGAAATCTTAGTAGAAGAACATGTCTCTAACTGGAGCACATTTCAGTGAATGCAAGAAAGAACTGCAGAGCTGCAGTCTAGATGGTCTTATTTTAAAAACACACAACTTCAAAGCACTGAGATATGTTCTGCCATGAAGCAGCACTGAACTTGGCTGGCTTCCCTCCTCTCTCCAAACAGCAACAAAGGAACACTGTTCTCCCCCAGCAGACAGCAAACACTGGCACATATTTTCAGGGAGACACCTGTTAGGGCTGGAAGGGCTCAGGGAGTACAGCAGAGGTGGCCACAGTGACCCAGTGAACCTCAGAGAATCACCATGGTTCTTTTTGATCCCAGCTCTTCCTCAGCTCAGTGCAAACACTTTTACAGACAGCACAGATGCTTTGTGATCACCAGGGAAGAGTTACAAGAGGATGTTTAGGCACATTCCACAGAGAAAGTCTTATACCTCCCAGAGCAGCACTTTCCCCTTATTTCCCTAAGGAAAAAAACCAAAATGCTGCAAAACCCACTTGGGCTTCGGTCAAGGATAATTGATACTTATTTTACTTTGAAGAATCATCTTTGCATGCAAACTATGCCAGCTATTCCTGCTAAGAGCCTGTGAAAGCCTCATCCTTGAAGATCTGGGGCAACAGACAGTGCTGTTCCAACTGCAGCTTGAGACACAGAACATGCACAGGCAACACTTCCTCTTCACTATATCCTCTTCCATTCAGAAGGGTAGCAGCAGATACCCTCACAGTGTCCAGTTCGGAAGAAAAAAGGGGAGAGTAAAGCTGATGTGAGCTAAAAAGCAGCAGCTACTGGTTTTGGGCTAAACTTTCCTCCCCAGAGACACCAGTCCAGACTGATCAGGAGGATCCTAATGTTTACCTTCATAAGGCAACAAAGAACTCATGATTCATGTCCTTTGATATAAAAACAGACCTTACAACAAAAACAAAAGCTCCCAGAAGTCTATTGGACCTTATAAACAAAGTCCTGGACAAACTAGTAATTGCATTCAGTTTAGTTTATTAAGAACAAATTAATTTGTAACCATTTAATTTCATCTAAAGGCTGACTAAGCAAGGCTTACAGGCTGTTTTCTTACTGACAAGTTGCATCTTTAAAAGCTCCTTATCTAACAGCTCTCTGCTTTTTCCACAGCAAGTCAGAAAACCAAGATAAAACACCAGTGGGGCAGAAGCCAGAAACAAGGCACCAAGATATAGGAATTGAATCATGTTTAAGTATTTTGCATCCTGCTATCCACATAAAGATACAACTTCTAGAAGAGATGCTAAACCTCATATTTCAAACTTTAGAACAAGCTCTAACCAACATGAATGAACTCTACCACAAAGAGCAGATCCTCCTCCTCACTTTGTATGTTTTCTTCCAAAGCACACAGAAGTGGTTTCTGGAGCAGAGTTATGTGCTGCAGCCTAAATCCTCTGTGCAAAAAAAAATTATTGACATGTAGAGGATGAGCAAGGTTGAGTTTGGGCAGGTTATGAAATTCTCCCCTAGGAGGGTGGGCAGGCCCTGGCACAGGGTGCCCAGAGCAGCTCTGGATGCCCCTGCATCCCTGGCAGTGCCCAAGGCCAGGCTGGATGGGGTTTGGAGGAGCCTGGGACAGTGGAAGGTGTCCCTGCCATGGCAGGGTGGCACTGGATGAGCTCTGAGGTCCCTTCCCACCCAAACCCTTCTGTGATTCCATGAAATAAAGCAGACGGTATTTCTGGTGACGTGGTTTTACCACAAGAAACTTGCCACACGCGTTAAGATTTTATATTCAAGCTCTCAAAACACGCCTGCTTTTACCTAGTGACCTACACCTCACCTCCTGCTTGTCCTAAAACCTGCTTTAATAAAATTATATTGAGATTGCATTGAAAAAGAGACTGCAGGTTTCCTCCTTGCAGTAACTTAACCGTACCTGTAACTACAGAGATGAGAGCAAGGGCCTCAAACTGCTGAGATCTAAATAAACACAGAGGCTTCTTTAAAATGTTGGTTGTATACCACGCACAGAGCGTGTACATACACACACACACGCTCCAAAATGCTTTCAAGCCCTTTGAAAGTCACTATAAATTCACACAAATCATTCACAATTCCCTATAGCTTAAAAAACACAAGCAGCTATAAAAAGGACTGTACGTCACATGTGAAAGAGAAAACAAAACCATTTTTACTTTGGAACAGTCAGATTCAGCTGCTATTTGGGAAACATATAGTCAATTACATTTATTTCTGTGACTCAGGATTCCTGCAGCCTGCTTCTCTTCCCAGAGATACCCGAGTTATCCCTTCAGCATTTTCCAGCTTTTTGCTGGGCTGTTACACAGCTTTATGTGGCCACAGTCCTTTAAGTCATGTCTGATGATTAACACAATCCTGCAGAAGAGCAGAGTGCTGCTGATTCTTTGTAAAAGAGCTCCCCAGAACGCAATATTAAATTAATCTCATTTAGAACAGAAAGATTCAGCATTTCATTCTGCAAGGGAGAGATGCTTTCTACTAAGTCAAGGCAGTGAGCAAGAAATCAAAATAATGAGTTCAGAGCCACATTGCTGGGTTCACACAGACTGGAATTCCATAACGTGAAAGAATAAACTGCTGCCTTGAGCAATTAAGCAGCATTTTCTATTCACGAAAGTACATCCTCCTCGGGTGTCACTAAACACCACACCGATTCCAAGCAACCCAACTGCTCTTAATAAAAAAAAATTAAAAAAGAAATCCTATTTCTCGCTGGCAAGGTGAGTTACTGGAAGGCTCTTTCCTTGTCAAGGACAATGCGGGTCTGTATCAAGCAGACGTGGCAGGTTTGCCACTGCTACACGGCTCCTCCCTGTTGTAAGTGCAAACAGGGGAGCTCCTGCCTCACCTGCAGGAGCAAGGGGCTGGACAGGGAGAGGAGGCAACCACAGACAGGCTGGGAAAGCCAACCCCAACTCCCACGGGCTGGGGAGAGGCCAGGCAGCAGCTGGGGAACCGTGCCCTTGACACCCAGGGGTGGCTTTACAGCTCTTCTCCCTCCCTGCATGAACAGCCCTGTGCAAACCAATAACCCCAGAGCTGGGGCAGCCCCAGGAACCCACGGCAGCAGCTCTGTGGGGATGGTGCCACTGCTGGCACTTTGGGGATGAGGACCTCTGCTCTGCCCAAAAACAGCTGAGACCTCACCCCAGAAAGTTAAATCCAAAGCAATGCATCAAACTCCCTCTGGGATGGAAGCCAACACTGCCCTATCTGAGATACCCAACGCCATGGTCCACAGAGCAGGAGAAAAGGGAGAAGCTCCTCTGCATGATCTAGAGAAGATCAGAAAGTTCAGGGTACAAGGTGGAAAGAGAAGCCACGGGAACAAGAAGCGGTGAGAAAACACCAAGAACTGAATTACTTTAGGCTATAAAGAGATGGTTATATCTTAATTGTGTCTGTAAGGACAAATAAAAATGGTCTTTATCCCCCCCATTTCATCCATATTTCCCAGAGCCAAATCAAAACCACCTCTCTGTACCACCCCCGTCCCTCCAGAAGTGATTCATGTCACACACTCTGTTGGCTGCTCCACCAGAAATTTATTTTTCTTGGATAGATTTTCCTCAGCCCTTTCAATCAGGTTCAGCCAAGACACACTCTCTACTCCAGGACTTTTTACAAGGACTAGATAATGTTTGCTTCATGCCAAGACACAAGGCAGGAGACAGAATAAAAGTATCTGTAGAGCAGTCAGGCCACTTTCTACCTTCTGAGCAAACTCCACTGCAGTTCAAGTGCCACAGTTTGGAGCATCTCATACTCTAATTTTATTTTCATGCTGTGTGAAGTCTGCAATAAATATCCAGCAATTCTATAAGGAGTTGGAAAGGGAGAAAAGAGAGAGGAATATTGGTCTGTTTCTTTAATTTGGACCCTTTGCAACCAACAGTATGTTCTTTAATACTGGGCTCCAATTTGCAAGAATGGATTCTTCCTGAAAACAGGATATTTTTAGAAGATGTTCTGACTGGTGGCATTGAAACACCTCATCCAAGAAGCAGAGCTTCCATCGTTATCCCAAATCTCCTCAGTCTCTCAAAAAATCAAGACATCAATCTCATCAGGAGGATTTTTTTTTTATCAAAGATGTGTTCAGGAGGGTTTTCCTGTTCTTTTGGGGGAAGAGGGAGTGGGAGTGAATGGAGCATTACTCAGCCTGCAGTCACCACTTTCTAGGAGTTGGGCTTTTCTAGAGATGTGACTATTAGGCCTTTTTTTTGATTTAGTTTTTTATTTACAAGCAGAAGCAAAGCATGTCAGATTCACATATCTAGAAGCCCACATAAGAGCCAAAAAAACTGAACTGGGGCAACTTTCAGTCAAGTAATCCATGAGGAAAGGCAGCAAATGAGAGTAGTTTGGAGTATTACAACATTGCCCAGACCTTAATGCTTGGTAAAACTACAAAAGGTTCACACAAGGAACAGAACAGAGGCTCTCAATCCACGGGGATTTCTGAAGAGGGCTGCAAACAGGCTGAGATCCCTCCTTCCCAAGCCACTGGGACCTCTGAAGGTGCTGCAAACAGGCTGAGATCCCTCCTTCCCAAGCACTGGGACCTCTGAAGGTGCTGCAAACAGGCTGAGCCCCCGCCCCAGCCCCAGGGACCCCATCCATGGCAGGGTACCCAGCCTGTGCTGAGGGTTCCCTGCTTTGGGACTGTCCTTCTCCCGGCCCATCCAACTCACTGCACGTGTCAGAAGAAAGCCTCCAACACATGGGAGGTTTTCAAACTCTGCAGCCAAGAGTTTCACAACAAAAGCCAACACAAAAGTCATTGTGGCAGGAACAAAGAGCCGTGGCTGCGAGTCCATTACTGCACAGCCTGCAAGGGGCCAGAGGGCCAAGCAGGACCTGCAGCCAAACCATTACACACTTGCACCTCCCCACATCTAGAGGATTCCCAGCTCTGGAAGAGATATGACAATTTTTTTTTTCGTTAAAGGAGCTGGAAGGAGCTGTGGTAAGAACCAGAGCTGTGATCAGCCAGTGTAGCTCTGCACTGTCAGCTCCCTCAAAGGGCCAGGGAGTTCATGACTGCTAGAGAGGGTGGGATGTTTCCATCGAAATAAAAAAGAAAAGAGCCTTGGTAAAAGGGAAAATGTCCCTCTGAAATTATCATACAATCTTGTGCAATAAATGCAGCTTTAGAAGTGACATTACCCAGCTCTGAGCTAACAGGCAATTACAGTGACTGGAAAAGAGAATTTTTGCATGGATTTCTACATTCTCCAAGACCTCTCTGTGAAGGAAGACAACACTTTTCCATCAGCTCTCTGCCCTAGTGTGTGTCAAAACCCGATCACAGGCTCGATGGAGATGATTAATCCTGGAGGGAGCCAGGCAGCTGCTGCTCTCTCTGTGCCAGGGAGGAGGAGGAGGAGGGGAACTACCTGTCTCCTTCCTGAGACACCAGCATGAGCCACAGCTAAGGAGATAATCACAAATTCTCAGAACCCCCTTTATCCCACCAAGCATCAGCTAAACAAATAAACCAAAATGCTTTTGGACAAGCTACTCTCAGAAATGAAGTGAAACACAGGAGAGCTCCATTACTTCAATTAATACTCCCATTTGTACCAGGTCAGCAGTTCCCAAGGGCAGCGAGGACAGGCACATCCCACTATTCCTCATCCAACAAAATCCCCAACTGCTGGGCAATGAGCACTTTAAAACTCCAGCAGAGCTCTGTAGAACCCAACAGCAGAAACAGAAAAAGAAGAAAAAAAAAAAAAAAAAAGAAAAGGCTTCCCTGGATATGCTTTCTTGAAAATTTTGGTTGCAGTCTCTCAAACTGGAAGGAAAATGACACAGTTTTACAGAATCACAGAATGGTTTGGGTTGGGAAGGACCTTAAAGCTCATCCAGTGCCACCCCCTGCCATGGGCAGGGACACCTTCCACTGTCCCAGGCTGCTCCAAGCCTGTCCAGCCTGGCCTTGGGCACTGCCACAGCTGCTCTGGGCAGCAAAGTTTTCTCCCAGGTCTAATACATTTAAGTAAAACCAATTTTTTTTTCCCCCCAATATGACAACTGCAGCAAGCCCAGAACAGGAAGATCACTTTATGTACTAGTTTGACTAGTTGAAAAATTCAAACACCTACATCAGAGAGGGAAAAAAAAATCCTACCAGAAAGCTCCAAAAGGAGGAGGGGGGGAAAACTTCAATTATGTAAGGCAAAGATTGAAAGTAGCCAAGTGCTCTGCATGCAGATGGTTGTTAACAAGCAGACAAGAAGGAGATGAAAGGGATTTTGAGGAATGCCGTAACATCAGAGGAAAACAATAAAGAGAGGATTCCTCCAGCAGATTCACCCAGTAACACTGGGCTCCAGAACAGACCCTCATTAGTGGGGACCACCTCGTTAGGCTGTGAGGGGCTGCAGAGGTTCCCTCCCTGCTGGAGTCCTGCAGTCATGGCTTGTTCCGAGCATCACAGCTAAAAGCAGCTGGGAATTTACAACCAGAACCTTCACAGACGTGACAACAACGAACAAAACACCCACCACACTCTCTCCTCATCCTCCTCTTTCAAGGAGCTGCATCACTGAGCACTACAAAGTTTTCACTGAGCATCTTTTTATTGTGGGAGCAAAACAGGCACAGGGTGGGATTGTTGGGGTGCAGAGCCAGGAGCTGGACTGGGTGATCCTTGTGGGTCTCTCCCAACTCCAGATATTTTGTGATAATTTTCACTAGTTCTTCATAAAGCCACTGGAACATTCAATCAAGTCATTTTTCCTTTAATTTTTTTCAGAGAGGAGCACCTTGTCCTGGCACACAGATTGATTGCTCAAGCACGAGAAAACATTGGCACAATAACCAACCCAATTTGCAGAGCAGCTAATCTGATCAGGGCTTACCTGTACCCAGCCTGGAGGGCTTTGGTTTCAGGAGTTTAACATAATCAAAGCATGCCTGGTACAGAGAGAAAAGGGGGGAAAACAAAGGCAGAGCTGTGCCACTGACAACTAGGATGGGTCATGAAAATATTCTCCCCTCAGAGGATACCATTTTGAAATAAATACTATCTCAAGAGGCAGCATGCAGGAGAATTAGCTGCAAAAAGAAATAGAACTCTTTCCATTCAAAAGACCTGGCCATGAATACTCGAGGAGAGGCACTGGGGCAGGTCTGACAAGTGAAAGATTCACACAAAAGAGTGAACCAGCACAGAACCACTGTAACTGGAGACTGATGTAATTCCAGTCTGTTAGGAAGAATTTCAAATGCAGGGAAAAGGCAGTCAAAAAAGAAAAAGCAGCAGTTACACACTTCATAAACCAGGTTAACATCTAATACACAACACAATGTCAATCAGAGCCTTCAGGTAAGATTTTTTACAAGTATAACTTATTAAAAGTAGGCTTAAATAAGGCAGAGTTAAGCTGGTTCGGGCTTCCTGCCCATTTCCAGAGGCAGGGAGAGGGGGATGGTAGTGGGGAGAGAGCGAGGGCTGAGCATGGAAAGCTGTCTTTAGGCACAATATGAATCACCACACCGAGGAATCTTCTTAAAGTGGCTGGCTACTACTCAAACAGATTTATTTTATTTAAAATGGGATGATTTTAACCAATATATGCACAACGAACCTTGGAGAAGTCATTACACGACACTCAGCTGTGTCTATCACAATGAAAAATACTTGAAAATTAATTTGTATCAATTTAATCCACCCTGACGTAGAAAAAGTGGTTAATGCCTTGGGAGACTTCCTAATGTGCTTAGTTTCTTAACATTATTTTCTGCTGTCTCAGTATAAACAGCACCTTGCCTTTGACTTTCAGAAATCTCTGCTAATGGCAGGAGAGCTACCTACGACATGAAAGGAGCAGAGAGAGAATAATTTTCTTGTTTTAGCCCGAGACAGTAAAAGCCAACACCACAAAATGTTGCATACATGGAGCAAGAGCCCTGCAAGTGTTCTGCATTCAAAATGCAGATCTACAGAAGGCTGATTGTCTCATTTTTTTGAAATAGCCAGCACGGGAATAGCAGAAGTCACATGGAGAAGGGCTCCAATTCACACAAAAATAGGCAGATTTAGCTGCTGCGATTTTTATTCATGCAACTGTCCCAGCCTAGGAATAGCAACGGCTGCTGAACAGAAATATTCTCCCCCTGGCCACTGGGATGTGGGACTCCAGTGGAGAAAAAAGTCACTAGGAACAGAAGAGCCATCACCTCCTCCCATCAAAGCACAGGGAGCAGGAGCTGGGAGCATAGCAGGTCAATTTTGTCAGGGCAGAGTGAGGATCATTGAGCACTGAAGCTGCTCAGTGCCCCTGTGCTCAGACAGATCCCTGCTCTGAGTGCACACAGGAGTGCCCTGCTCAGACAGATCCCTGCTCTGAGAGCCCTGCACAGACAGATCCCTGGTCTGAGAGCATTCAGGAGTGCCCTGCTCAGACAGATCCCTGCTCTGAGTGCCCTGCACAGACAGATCCCTGGTCTGAGAGCACTCAGGAGTGCCCTGCTCAGACAGATCCCTGCTCTGAGTGCCCTGCACAGACAGATCCCTGCTCTGAGTGCACTCAGGAGTGCCCTGCTCAGGCAGATCCCTGCTCTGAGAGCACTCAGGAGTGCCCTGCTCAGACAGATCCCTGCTCTGAGTGCCCTGCTCAGACAGATCCCTGCTCTGAGAGCACTCAGGAGTGCCCTGCACAGACAGATCCCTGCTCTGAGAGCATTCAGGAGTGCCCTGCACAGACAGATCCCTGCTCTGAGTGCACTCAGGAGTGCCCTGCTCAGGCAGATCCCTGCTCTGAGAGCACTCAGGAGTGCCCTGCTCAGACAGATCCCTGCTCTGAGTGCCCTGCTCAGACAGATCCCTGCTCTGAGAGCACTCAGGAGTGCCCTGCTCAGACAGATCCCTGCTCTGAGAGCATTCAGGAGTGCCCTGCACAGACAGATCCCTGCTCTGAGAGCATTCAGGAGTGCCCTGCACAGACAGATCCCTGCTCTGAGAGCATTCAGGAGTGCCCTGCACAGACAGATCCCTGCTCTGAGAGCATTCAGGAGTGCCCTGCACAGACAGATCCCTGCTCTGAGAGCATTCAGGAGTGCCCTGCTCAGACAGATCCCTGGTCTGAGTGCACTCAGGAGTGCCCTGCTCAGACAGATCCCTGCTCTGAGTGCCCTGCTCAGACAGATCCCTGCTCTGAGAGCATTCAGGAGTGCCCTGCTCAGACAGATCCCTGCTCTGAGAGCACTCAGGAGTGCCCTGCTCAGACAGATCCCTGCTCTGAGTGCCCTGCACAGACAGATCCCTGGTCTGAGTGCACTCAGGAGTGCCCTGCTCAGACAGATCCCTGCTCTGAGTGCCCTGCTCAGACAGATCCCTGCTCTGAGAGCATTCAGGAGTGCCCTGCTCAGACAGATCCCTGCTCTGAGAGCACTCAGGAGTGCCCTGCTCAGACAGATCCCTGCTCTGAGTGCCCTGCACAGACAGATCCCTGGTCTGAGTGCACTCAGGAGTGCCCTGCTCAGACAGATCCCTGCTCTGAGTGCCCTGCTCAGACAGATCCCTGCTCTGAGAGCACTCAGGAGTGCCCTGTGCTCTCTCCTCCTGCCCAGGCTGCAGGAGGGCACAGCAGGCACAGCTGCCAGCTCTGAGCAGGCACACCCTCCTGCCCCAGCGCTGCTCAGGCTGATCCTGCGCTGGGCTCTGGCCTCCCATGAGCTCCATCCAGAGGGCAGGGAACTTCTACTGCCCTGCACTGCCTCAAGTCACACAGCTGGATGGAAATACAGGCCTGGCAGCACAGCTGCTGACCCACAACTCTTATTTATCTATTTCATATGTGCATACAAATATCCCTCACTAAACCTTTCTGTCTTCAGGAATACTTTTTTTTTTTGCCCCCCCAATTTCTGTCTATGGCACGTACCAAAAAAAAAAAAAAACCTCTCTGGTTCCCCCTCAGGAGTGGAATGGATTTGCTAATGCAACAACACCAGCCCTGAAACAGCCAAAGCTCAGCACTGGGTATTAAAGGGGAGCCATCAGGGAATTCAGGAAATGCAGATTGAGCCTATGAGCTGCCTCAAAGGCTTCTAAATGAAGACATCCAATTTTATCTCAACTAAGCCTAGAGCCCCCCATGAATGCCAGTGGGTAACAGCTCCAAATCTTTAATATCATGGAAAGAGATGAAGCTCCAAGTGCACACGGGCTGGGATGAGAAGCACTTTGGAGACGAAATGTTCTTTACCTGGACCAGGAGAAAGAGCAACAGCAGATATTCCCAAGCTTCACCTACAGCACCAGAGAGGAAAGACTTTGTGGCAAACATTCCCCACATGACTGAAGCTCTCTTATTTTCCTGTTTGCTGGCCAAGACCAGCTCAATCTACGGATGGCTGCTCACTCCAGGCACTACATCAAACCCTTCCCTCTGCCTCCCATCACACGCATTTCCCTCCAATTCACACCGCTTTCCATTAATATTTGAGAGTCCTCCCTTACACAAATAAAATTCTTGCAACATTTCTTACAACATCCCTATGTGTTACTATGGAAACTGCAAAAATGTCACAAAATACAAAAGCCTAAAGCTCTGCTGCATGAGGAGAACCCTGATCATTCTTAGTTCCCTCTTTGGGTAATTTGATGATCAACTGTTTCAAGCCTAATATTAAAAAAAGTCATTATTATAGTGGGGGGGGTTGTTTTGGGTTTTTTTTTTGGCGTTGCTTTAAATCACTGAATATTTCATTAAGCCAGCAGCCAAATAAAGTCACTTTTCACAAATCCACCCTGTAAGGAGGAACTTCTAAGGCAGTAAAATGACATTCAAAACTCTCTGGAATTCCATTCAGCAGCTGTGGCTGCCCCTGCATCCCTGGCAGTGCCCAAGGCCAGGCTGGACATTGAGGTTTGGAGCCTGGGACAGTGAGAGGTGTCCCTGCCATGGCAGGGGTGGCACTGGATGAACTTAAAGGTCCTTTCCCACCTAAAGCATTCTGTGATTCCGTGAGTGCATTTTACAGAGGCAGGATGCACAGATTTAACAGACAGGAGCTCTACCTCTTTAAAACAGAGGCTCTGAGAATCCCAGAGTTGTGGAGAGAGCACCCTGTGCTCATTCATAAGGCAGCAGGAATTAAAGTGCCTCAGAAGCAGGCGCGTCACGAGATGTGCCAGCCGAGCTGTGCCACCACTATCGCAGGGAACATCTCGTTTTGCAGCTGAGACATCGTGCTTGCACATGAGCATGGGGAGAGAACAGCCATCTGCCAGGAGCTCACCTCAGCAACCTGACAGCTCCTGGCCCCACAGCAGCCCCAAACACGCCCTGGGCTGCCCTCCCTGCTGGGGCTGCCTTCCCTGCCCAGGGTGACCCTCCCTCTGCCCAGGCTGCCCTCCCCCTGCTGGGGCTGCCCTCCCCCTGCCCAGGGTCTGCCCTCCCTGCCCAGGGTGACCCTCCCTCTGCCCAGGGTGACCCTCCCTGCCCAGGGTGACCCTCCCTCTGCCCAGGGTGACCCTCCCTCTGCCCAGGCTGCCCTCCCTCTGCCCAGGCTGACCCTCCCTGCCCAGGCTGCCCTCCCTCTGCCCAGGATGACCCTCCCTGCCCAGGCTGACCTCCCTCTGCCCAGGCTGCCCTCCCTGCTGGGGCTGCCTTCCCTGCCCAGGGTGACCCTTCCTCTGCCCAGGGTGACCCTTCCTCTGCCCAGGGTGACCCTTCCTCTGCCCAGGCTGCCCTCCCTGCTGGGGCTGCCTTCCCTGCCCAGGGTGACCCTTCCTCTGCCCAGGGTCTGCCCTCCCTCTGCCCAGGGTCTGCCCTCCCTGCCCAGGGTCTGCCCTCCCTCTGCCCAGGGTGACCCTTCCTCTGCCCAGGGTGACCCTTCCTCTGCCCAGGGTGACCCTCCCTGCCCAGGCTGCCCTCCCTCTGCCCAGGGTGACCCTCCCTGCCCAGGCTGCCCTCCCTCTGCCCAGGCTGCCCTCCCTCTGCCCAGGCTGCCCTCCCTGCTGGGGCTGCCTTCCCTGCCCAGGGTGACCCTTCCTCTGCCCAGGCTCTGCCCTCCCTGCCCAGGGTGACCCTCCCTCTGCCCAGGCCCTGCCCTCCCTGCCCGGCACAGCCAGGCACGGCACGCTTTGGCACACGGGGGCACGTTCTGGCACAGGGCTCAAGCTGGTTTGGGGAGGGGCAGGAAAAGGGAAAACACCCTCCACGTGACCACTGTGCTGCAGAATTTTTGAGCCCTTAACAAAAGCAGCGAACAGAAAGACTCAACAGCACAAGACTCTGACTGTCCCCTTCGAAACATTCTCCTTCAGCAAAGCGTCGTGCCCCTCACTGCTGATGCAATGCAATGAAACAGCACATTTCACAGGAAAATCCCAGGCATCCTTAGCAAATCCTTAACTCGGCATGCCTGTGCCAGGTACCCTTCCCATAAATAGCTTGTTCAGTGCTGAGGTCAAACCTGGAGCAGGCATTCCAGAAAGTAACCTTATCCCAGGGAAGGTCAGAGGGGGGTGAAAAGAAATAGGACAGGAAAAAAAAAGAAAAGAAAAAAAAGGTAAAGAAAAGAAGGAGCTGGATCTTACTTAAGCAAACCATTCCAGTACTTCAAGTGAAAGCAAATCTTTCAAATGCAGAGAGCCACAACCAGAGACAACTCCAAATGCACTGGAGAGTTGAATCAGACCCAGTTGGCTCCAGAGATGAGAAGGGCAACTGCAACAAACCCAAAGGCAATTCAAGCTTCCCTTCCCACTTCCCATCTGAATTCCTAGTCAATACACAGGCCCTCACCTATTTATATTTTTAAGCCCTTCCTTTCATTGCAAAATCCAGCAAATAAAACCTAAATCCATTTTTAAAATTCTCTCCTACCTAAAGTGCTTTATCTGAGGATGGCCCAGCAAAGACACCGAGCTCTCCAAGCCTTTGAAACGAGACACTTGCAAAACGCCCCACATCCAGGGTGTGCCCAAAACACACTCCGTGGAAAAATCTCTTGGGGTAGTGCCAGTTTAGCAAGAAAAACATTTTCCCCCAGCTGGAAGTCGAGCACTGCTGAGCGAGTGCGACCAGAAGGGATCTGCAGGAGAGAGCAGAAGCGGGGGGAAGCCCAAGTCACTACAGAACGAAACCCCAAATCTTTGAGGAAGACACCTGGGAGTACCTTTACAATCTCTTCCTCAAGGAATTCCACGCTCACCCTTGCTCCTCCCGTAATCTCAGCCATGCAGTCATTTGTTGTCTTCTGTCAGTACCAGCATGAATAAAAATGCAGCTCTGAGCTGGGTCAGCTTGCAGATGCTGGTGTAACAGAGTGTAAAGTCTTTTCCCATCCCCCACAGAGGTATATTAGACTTGGATACTGGAGATTAGCTCTAAACAGGGCCCCTTTCCCTCGCTCAAACACTGACTTCAATTTCAGAGGAGACTGCAGCAAAGCAGATAAGTACCACACTGGGTTTTTAACCCTGGTTCACATTCACAAACTTGTAAAAAATTTTTTTCTGCTGCTTCAGATGTTGTGACAGGCTTTTTCCAATGAAAAGTAAAGTAAATATTTATACAACCCTATTCACAGTGTCACCCACAACTCCTAGAAAATCTGAACTAGAGCCTGTTCTTACTCGCTGCCCCACTGGGTAAGGGCTAGAGAGACAAAGAGCAGCTTCTTGGCAGTACCAGACACCAAATCATTCCCAGGGCTCTGCATTATCTTCCATCCACCAGGCCAGCCCAGCCTGACAAGCAGGGAGAGAAGACCTGGCTCTGAACAGAACAACCCAAAACGCTGCAGGGGCACTAAAGGCATCTGCCAGAAAGATGCTTTGTCTGCATCCAACACCCCGCACACACCAAATTCAAACGTTTTCCTCAGCACAGCACTGATCCAAATGCTATTCCTTGCACGTGCGACCCAACTCTGAGCGCTGGTTCACAGAATCCCACATTGCTCTGGGGTGGAAGGGGCTTTCAGCCTAGACAGATAAATTTAAACCAAAGCACCAAACTCCCTCTCAGATGAAAGACAACCACGCTGCCTTATCTGAGGTCTGTGGATGGCCACCGACCTACACCAAACCTCCCTGCCATTCTCCACTGAGGTCTGCACGAGGATCAAAGCTCTAATAAAAGTCAGAAACAACTCATTAGACACCCATAATATCTATAAAAAGTGTACTAGGACCAGCATCTCTTTGAGAAATAACTGACTATTCTCGTTTGCCCTCTTTCCTTAAAAGCAAGAGGGACTTGGAGTGTCCTACTTACTTCAGATACCTGATTAAGCATTTTTGAACAACCAGCTGCTCTATTGTTCTGCTTTCAAAGGCTAAGCAAAAACACTTCAGGATTTGCTCTCTCTCTCTCTGAAAGAGCTTGCAGGACTTCTCTCCTGACCAACACATCGCTGCTGAGACTAAGACAACACATAAGCAAGTTCACATCAACAGCTAAAAAATGCAGTTAAGCACCTTGCTGTCATCAGTACCTACAAGCACAGCTAAAAGTCAACAAAAAACACCCAAAGTGTCAAGCACATGACTGAAAAAGTGATAAAGAGATAAACTTTTAGGATTGCTCTGCATTAATCATTTAGTGAAACAAGTTTGTGACCAGAAGGAAAAGTTGCCTTAGTCCCCATGGTGGGGGATTTGAGTTCTGAATTACACGTGGGATTGCCATCTGAACCACAGCTCCATAAAGTCATGGATTTGAGAAATATCATTTAATGGGCCTTGAGATACAGGCTTCATTATCATGTTCTTGCTTGAAAAACATAATCAAGGGAAAAAAATCAGAATCTCTGAATGCCATTTCTCAGTCAGCTGATGCACCGACTGCAGCCACCCCTCAAGCAACCCCCAACCCAAGTGCCCCACGCATTCATCTCCAACACAGGACATGGAAATCAGTGCTGGGAAAAGCAGTGAGAAATCTTAATTACTACTCCAAGCCCAGCAACTCTGAAATCCCAGCAGCACAACGTGACGCAGTGCAGGGAGGAGACAACACACAGGCTGTGAAATGATTCACTGCAACACCAAAGTGCACAAGGTGCTGGGATTTCCCTTCAGTAAATGGGAATAATTAAAGTGTGCTCAGGCATCGTGGCCATAGGCATTGTAACAACCACAAGTGAATACTGGAGGGACTGTCTGACCCTTGGAAAGGTTCTGTGGGAAGCCAGTGGTGTGAGAAGTTGGTCACTAGGAACTTCAGTTCCCTCTCAGCAGCTCGATGCAACCGCCAACCAAACAGTGACTTTCCAGATAAGAAAACCCGAGCTAAAAGATAAGTCCCAGTTAAATATTTGGTTTCGTTACCTTTTCAGAAAATTTTTCCATGGTACAGACTGAAATTGAGGATTAGAAAGACTAAATCACCTACCACCCACCAGCTCATCTCTACATCACTGCATAGCATAGGTCACCAACCAGACAAAAAGAAGGGACAAATTCTGATTAAACTTGTCTGCAGGCAAATCCAACACAACCAAAGAAATCACCATTCTGAGAAGAGCAACTACTATAAAAGTGCACAAGCCACATGAAATATTTCCTATTTAAATGTATTAGCACAGGGACACAGAAACAACAGGACTTTGGTGACTTTCTAAACCATCAGTCAGCCACACAAACCAGATTTCAGCCAGCAGCCCTCCAGTACTGGGAAGAATTCCATTCCCTTCTCTGAACCATGTTTCACAAGCAGTTCCTGATCCCAGCATGCTGACAGCAACATAAAACCATGGAATGGTTTGGATTGGAAGGGACCTTAAAGCTCATCCAGTGCCACCCTGCCATGGGTAGGGACACCTTCCACTGTCCCAAACTGCTCCAAGCCCCATCCAGCCTGGCCTGGGACACTGCCAGGGATCCAGGGGCAGCCACAGCTGCTCTGGGCACTCTGTGCCAGGGCCTGCTCACCCCCAAAGGGCACCTGGGCTCCTTCACAGTCACACAGGTTTCTCAGGCGCTGCTGCCTCCAGTCACACCCAGCCAAGGAAGTTTGGATTCTCCACAGAGGAGACTCCCACCCGCCTTCCTCACCACCTCGCAAAGGCAAAGCTGCTCTCTCCTGATCCTCACTCTGCACTGCTCACACCTCCAGAGAATCTCAGCTGTGAAGCAGACCTGTGCATCGCTAACCTGGCAGCAGATGCAATCCACCATGGTGGTCCCTGATGCACACCAAGCAAAGGACTCAGCACAAGCCAGCCCTGCCTGCACACACCTGCCTTCCCCATCGGCAGCCTGAGAACCAGCAGCACCTCGTTAAACCAAGCCCATGGCTGGCAGGCCTTCCCAAAGGTGTAACAAATCCCTCCCTGCTTTGTTTATGCATTACACGATGGCCTGGTTATGCACCTGAATGACAGCACCTTCCTGGGCAGCAGGTCTGGGAGTGCTTTAAAAGGACCTCCCAAGTTCTGATACATCCCTAACGCTACTGGAATGAAGAATTTCTCAGGGAGATGGTGCTCCATAGCTGAGATCAGGCAGGTCAGAACAGTACAAACGCTTCAAAGTCTGTCCTTGACCAGATACCGATTCTGGAATGCCACCACACCAGAAAAACTCAAAGGTCAGCTCTTATCTAAGCATGATGTAAGCGTGTCTTTGTCTCTTTTGGGTGCTCCTGCTTGAATCTCCAAGGTGGTCGGTGACATGGCCACTCAAGGCCAGCAGGCTCTGAGACACTGCTGGTGCCACAACTCTCACTAAAGGTCTAGAAGCAAACAGCAGATTTTTGGAGGGGAAGGCAAGAGCATCCAGAAGCAATGCAGAACAAGGGATGGTGACAGAGCAATGAGAAGAGTACAGAACCACAGAACTGTTGGGGTTGGAAAGGACCTCTGGAGATCACCCAAGGCAGGGTCTCCTAAAGCAGGTTCCACAGGAACAAATTCAGGTGGGTTTGAAATGTCTCCATTCCACACTGAGATATTCCGTCTCACTAGCAAAATTAAAATAATCAGGGTTCACGTCTTCCTTCTAAAGAATTAAATTCAGAAAGACAAAAAATCCAGCCCTCCTTGAGCAGCCTCTGCACTCACACTAACCTACAACAATGGCTCTGTACCATCAGCTGGCCCAAGGCAGCTTCCCAGTGGAAAACTCGGCTCTTCCCTTCCTGCCTCCTAGCACTGCTGGAGAAGAATGGTATTTAGATGTGCTCAGAAGCCTGTACCAGCTCTTAAGGTTGACTTGAGGAGCTCCACTAACAAGCACCAGCACGCACTGAGGCTCTGCAGTGCCAGGGCTGGGGCCGATGTCACAGCACCCAGCCAACAGGAGGGTCAGCGCTCGGATGGCTCATTACCGAACAGCCACAGGCACCAACTTTACACGGGCCTTGGTGGGCCTGGCCCAGATGCCAGTGTGCATACACACCAGCTTCTGAACCCAGAGACAAGAGAGGGATCAGCCTTTTTATTAGCTCTCGAATCTTTGGCTTTTTGAGAGTACTCGGAACGTGAAGGCATGACTAACGCAAAGGGCGGAAGAGTCAGCAAAGAATTTCACGCGCTGTGTCTCTGAATGCCCCGCTTCCTCTTGGGATTAAGAGGAGTGGCAAAGAAATTTCACTTTGCTAGAAAACACGGGAAGCCATGAAACCCACAATATGGGAAATTTAATATTATTTTGGACAAATTTTTAATCAAATGTCTCCTCCAATAACTACCACAAGACTTAGAAACAAAATTCTGTTACGAATCCCAACAGTAAGTTTGTGGATGTTATAAAACAGGAATGAAGTTACTAAAGTCTTGTTTCTAACAGCACAGGAACCCCTTTATGTCCACCCAGGAGAGATCACATGATCAGCTAGCTACCAGCTTTGCACTGGGAGAAACCCAATCTCAAGCCACATTTACGACTTCACATGCAGAAATTCATCCTGCGCCACCATCCCAAAACATAATGTGACATTTAGCTGGAATTTGATATTCAAAAGCTGTAACATCTGGTTATTGGCACTCATCCACACGAGCGTGTTCTCAGAGGATGCTGAAGTTACCAAGTGCCCACAGTTCACATCCACCCAGCTCAATAAATCTGTGTCACAGAGCCCTTGACCAGTCACTAACACAGCCCGGACAACAGGTATCCAAATACATCCAGCGATTTCCCCAGAAAGGTCTGAAGAATCCCAGGACAGTGCAGGAATTCAGAAGTCCTGGTGACTATTTCCAGCCTGGATGTGAAAGCCATTGGCATTCCAGCCAGAACCCTGTGCCCATGCAGGGACCTTTTTGTTGACCGTAATGATACTGCACAGACTGAGGTTCAATACATCCATCAGGGTGGAAGAGACCATCCAGTGATGCAAGCAAGATTTCACACAGACTAAACACAGAATACAGCCTTTTAAGAGATTTTTGCAAAATACTGTGGTATGCACTCCCAGGGAAAATTCTGGGTTTGGAATAAAAATTTCCCTTCTTCCCTCACCTGTCTCAAGACCTTTCGCCTCAAGAAGGATCTTCCTCCTCCACACACACACTGACACCTAATACTTATGCAAACAGCATCCAGTTAACAACATAATTATGAAGCTGTTGTCATCATTTAATGCAACTCACAGACAAGAAGAAAATTCCCAGCAGTAATTTCCCAGATTCAAGATGAAAACACACTCGTTTCACACTTCCGCTGGCACTTGAACCAAATCCTGAGTACTTTTTTTCCAGGCAGTCCATTTAACAAATAAAATCATTCCCCAATCATAAATATGCTGTCAGCCACACAAGATTCAGACTGGCCTTACTTTACACAACAGGTTTACAACAAATATTCCCATTGTAAAACAACAAGCATTTCCTTTCAGGAAACAGGACCAAAGCATCTTGGAGAGAACTGCTAATGGCATTCCAGGTTTGTATCTGCAGCTCACACTACTCCAGCCAGCCACTATTTCCACAACTTGCTGCTCCAAAAACTCTAAAAATTATTTTCAATAAGCATGAGGAATTTTATCTTCAGGGCTGTACGTGCTGCAAACCACACCACACTAGTTTTAACAATTCTTTGACCTAAGACCGTCCAAAATTTAGTGTTCCTACAAAAACCATATTTTCTGTCTGCCACCTTCCGCCTTGCATCCCACCACCAAAAGGAAACAAGCGAGTGCTACTTACAGTGGTACGTGGGGTTGTTCTGGGTCTGCTTTGGTCAGTTCCTCTTCTTCAACGTCCGACTCTCCCCCCGAGCTGCTGTCGGTGACATCCGAGTCAAAGGCCTGCTCGCTGCATCTCAAGTTGGCCATGCCACTGGCCGTGAATCTCTCCAGTTCCTCTGATATTGAATCACTCTTCAGGAAGTTGCTCAGGCCTTCCGAAGTAACTGTCTCGCTCGCAGCTTTCCTCAAGGCTGCTTCTGCTTTTCTGGTCAACATCAGCTGGCTCCGTTGCCTCAGGGGGTCCAAGGCTGGAAGCTTGCTCAGCGTTTTCTCCAAGAAGCCGCCCAACTGCTGCTGGATGTGTCTCTCCACCTGCTTGGCCTGCACCACCTGCAAGCGCTTCTGCAGCCGCCGGGCTCGGCTCTCGATGTCCGCCTGCCGCCGCAGCAGGGCCCTCGTCCTCATCTCGGAGTCCAGAGCGCTGTGGTGACCAGCCAGCACAGAAGGTTTCTGCTCCTCCAGCTTACTGCTCCCGACGCCGGGCACCCGCGCGTCCCCGCTGCCGCCCTCGAGCACCCACTGCTGCTCTGCGGAGTTCAGGGAGGATTTATTTGCAGTGCTATTATTGCTAAAGGGAGTTGCGTGCTCTGCATCAAGGCTTCTATGTGGAAGAGTGCAATTGGTCAACCCGGTCTTCAAGTCCCCCAATTCAGAACCTCCTGTATTATAGTCAACAGTCTGGAGGGCAGCAGAAGGAGAAGCACACTTCCCACCATTCAGAGAACTAGAGTTTTCATGGTCTGAATTGGTACTTTTGGCCAATTTCTTGGCCAAGCCATTCACAGGCGCTTGTGGGAGAGGTGGCTGGCTATTAGTACTCATTGTTTTTAGATTCTCCAAAGTGAATTCCAACACTGGTTGCCTCCCCAACAGATCACTTGTTTTCAAAAAGGACTGAGATAAGAGAGAGTGAGATTTAAGGACTGTCTGCTTGTTGAAGACTCCTTGCAGCTTCAGAGGCTCTTTTGAAGAGACAGATGTTACATCCGAGCAGAGATAAGAGGCCACTAGCGGCTGCAGCTTGCCCAGCTCTTCCTTCGTGGGGTTGTTTCGGAAATCTAGACTGGGATCCTCCGAAGCGATGGCTTTCCTTTTGGTGCCGTTGGCAGCCAGGAGGATGTTGTTGGCGTTGCCGTTGCTCTCGGCACTGCCAGGCGACAAGGTGGAGGACGGGGGAGCCAGCTTGAATCGGATGTGGTGAGCTTCGGCTGCTGCGTCAGTGAGAGCGGGCGCCATCGCAGCCATTCAGCACAGAGACACGGGAAGTCCAGCCTCTCCCGCTGCCGAGGCCAGCTCCACTGCCTCCCACTGCCGCTCCCGAGGGCAGCCTGCACGGGGAAGGCAAAAGACACGGTCAGGAGCTGCGCTCGGAGGAAATAAATCAAACGCTTTGAAAACGGCAGCGAGACGCGGATGCTGAGCGCGGCCTCCTCCCCCCGGGAGCCCCAGCTGCTCAGCAGAGCAGCACCAGGGAACAGAAACAGGAACACACAACCCCTGAACCCCAGGATCTCCCACAGTTGGTGCCTGTCTGTAACTGCTACTCCCATCTTTCAGTTTATCCGTGAGCGCACCAGAACCCTTCCAGGCCTCCGTGAAAGCTCCAGCCCTGGCTGCTCCTATTCTTCAATGCCAGCAGCTCACCAGCTTCATCATTAAAATCCCTGAGCTACACCTATGAAATAGTTTTCAGTGCTTCTAGTGCCAGCTCAGGGGTCTTAAAAATGACAAATTTGACTATAACGTGTAACACAGACAGGGCTTGAGGGGAACAAATCTCCATATGCTTAAACTCCCAGTGGCTGAAGAAACCCCGCCGCTTCCCTGGAACCTGGATTTCAAGAAAGTCGCTTCCCTGGTGCATGTGAAACCTACTTTCCCAGAAGTACATTTCCGAATGAGCCAGGTGATTTCCAGTGTTAGCAATTCCCATTTCTCTTTCAAGAGCATGGATAAAGATTAAACCACACGTGCACAGCAGAGTCCTACACTGACTGTCAGAGTAAGCCTGGGTTTAACCCAACTGCAGCAAACAAATTAAAAGAAATAACTAAAGACTCTTCCGTTTCTCTACACTGCAGCCTCTTCCCACCCATCTACAAGTCTCTGGTCATTCACCCACTTTCCTTACCACTAAAACTGTCAATGTTTTTAAATGCCTTTTTAAATTGCATTCAAATAACCCACAGCACTGGCTGCGCTGCCAGTGAAACAGTTACTTGATTTTCCTTTTACTGCTGCAGTTATTTAGCATCTTTGTAAGATATTTCACATCAACTTAATAATAAAAAGTTGCCCTGATCTCTTGCCTGATATGCCAATCCTCTAATTTCACATAAATTTGCATAAGCTCGTTGCAGCTGCTTATTAACACACCCCAATGACCATATTAATGCACCACTTTACAGGAAAAGCAAGGACTATCTGAAGTATTAATATGTTTAACAAGGAAAATTTCACAGCCAGTTTTGTTTCTGGGCTCATCCAGCTGCTCCCAACATCAGATTCAGGTGCTTCTCTGTAACGGGGACCAGGAAGACATCAAGGCTGAAAATCAAAGTACTAGAGCCCAAATTTTTGTGGAAAGTCAGACATGAGGTAGAGAAGCAAACCCACATTCCCATGGAGGGAAGGCTCAAAATTATTTGCTCTGTGTGGTTTCCAATAAGTACATACACTGGTCAACTGCCCAGCCCCTCACCAGGTCCAAAACACAAACCCTCCACAGTCCTAGAATCCCAAAATGATTTGGGTTGGAAGGCACCCTAAAGCTGATCCCGTTCCAGCCCCCCTCCCCTGCTGCCCACGCTGGGGGACCAGCCCAGGGCACGGAGGGTTCTGGGACTGGCCGTGTCCAGCCTCTCACCCACCAGTGCTTCCCCCCAGGCTGCTCTCCATCTGTTCATCCTCCAGCCTGGACTGGTCCCGAGGGCTGTCCCTGCCCTGCTAACAGTCCTTCTATCTCACCCTCCATAAAATCCAGTTAGGTGACACACAAGGAGGGGACAGAGAAGGAAGAATACACTCCCAGAGGAACCCACTTAAAAAAAGCTGTTGCAGCAGAAACATCGAGATGCTGGAGGAGGGTTCAGGCTTCCCAAGTCCCCAACTCACAGAACTTATGTTATTCTGTAACTGACTACACTTTATCCTTACTAAAAAAGGATCTACATGTCTAAAAGTTTAGGCCACACTCACTGAAAATGGCTTTTAGTCACCATTTGGGTCCATAAATAAAAACTGAACATGCCTATTCAGGGAAGAAAGGAAAAAAAAGGAACTTGCAGGGAACTTTCCACTTGTAGCTAAGACACCCTTGGGAGAGGAGGGAGGAAGACTGTCAGAATAAAGACTTCCTCCACTCCAGCCTCCTTCCAAGACCTTCACTAGAGACACACACACTGGCAATGATTGCCCCTAACAGGTTCCCAGTTCTGCAGAAACATGTGGGTTTCCCTTCCAGAGGGAACTCTGGCTCAGGGCTCTCCACCACAGTTACCACCAGACATCCACAGTGGCTTTGGAAACACCCAACTGCAAAAAGAGCAGAAACCCTTCCCCTTGGTGCTAAATGACTCTTCACGAACATCATAGCTGCACTGACTGCAGCCAGGCAGGAGTCTGCAGGAGACGCAGGCTGAAGTGAGTTAATTTGTAGGTCATCAACTTAAATTAACAGAAGTGGGAAACGGAAGCAAAACTTTGACACTGCTTTTTCCTCCAGGTTAGCAAACCCACTTGGAAACAGCAAATCCTCCTGCTAAACTACTGCAAACCTCCTTGGCTCCACTTTTCCTTGAGTGGACAGCATTCAGAATACTTTGGAAGCTGGGAAAGCCTCCCCTAAGAATAAGGCTTTGTTCTAGTAGCTTAAAGATGACCTCCAAAAACTATTGGGTCTATTTTTTGTATTTTATTCAAGTCTTTATAAGCTCTCTGTGTGCTGGACAGCACTGGCTCCTCTAACACTGAATTAGATCTCAACTTTTATGAGCAACCCCTGGAAAAGACATTAAGAAACATTTGCAAGCATGTTCCCTCCCTCTGTTTATAGTGTTGTTATTAAAGCCGTATTATACTCATCAGGAATTTCTTCCTAACAGGGAACTGGAGGGGAGAAGGTGTTAAGGCATCTCTGAGGAAGGAGAATAAAGAAAAGGAAAGGTCACAGAATGGGAAAGGAAGGTCATTCACACAGTCTGAGGAACTTTCAGAGCATTCTGCTAAGTCTCACAATAATTCCAAGAATTATCCCCAATCTGTTGCCTGCTCCTGGGACCCAAACTGTGCTGGCAAGTTCTACTGAAACTGCTGTCACCCACCAGTATTAGCAGATCCATGTGAGCACCCACAGGTCCCTCTTTTCACCGTTTCCCTGCCAAGGGTCTTTAATCCCAGCACTCAGGGTGACACAGGTGGAACCAAGAGGCTTCTGCTGTGGCACAAGCCCCGCTGGTAGAGAACTGCCAGGGTGACTGGACACTGCTCCAGCTCCACCAGCACAGCTCAACCCCAGCCCAGCCTCCAGCAGCCGTGGCACAAGCCCTGTGCCGGACTTGGCTTGGCAAGGCCCAAGAGGAGCTGCCTCTGGAAGGGCAGCGTGGTGTTTACAGCGTGTCTTTAGCTAATACTGAATGAACGTTCTTCATTTTCCCTTCAGAAGTAGAGCGCTGCCAGAGCACTTAGCAGTAATTAACAGAGCCGAGATGAAAGGCTGCAGCAAGCAGGTAAAACCAGGGTAACCGTAACTCGCCCATCTTCCCTCGGTCCCAGGAGTGCACGGGAGGGCAGCGAGGCAGCAGAGCCTCCTCAGGGGCTTCCTGACCCACACTCCAACTCCGCATCAGCCACCCAACACTGCAACTCCTGGAACGCTGAGCTGAGGGAGGAGCGGGACACGATGGGAGGTCAGAGGGGCAGGAGGAGCACACCCTGTCACACTACACCCGGAGCAGCACCGGGTCACGACACCCCTGAAAACAATCCCCCGGCCTGCTGACTTATTCAACACCCTCTGCTTCTAAAACCCAATTTTACAATCAGACATTGAAAGGAGAACTGGGTTTCCAAGCACATGATTTTGTGCAGTACCCCAGAAAATAAGCCCAAAACAAACACAGGAAGTTCTGGCTCTCTGAATTCTTTGTGGAAGGAATTTCTTAGGGAGAGACCAGGCACTGTGCTTCCAGTGAGGGTCATGAGAACCACGGGGAGCTCCGAGCACTGGACACAGGAGGCACCTGTCTGAACTCATTCCAGTTTGCCTCTGGAAGGGCTGTCTGTGCTCCCTCCAAGACATCAACCCCACCATGGCACTCACTGGCTCCATCCCTCCCTGCACTGCCTGGCCACACACACCTTTACACTCCTGGATTATGGTTTAACTCCCTGACATGATCCCAAATTCTGCACTACTGCACCCTGAAACCCCCTCAGCCCAAGCTCTCCTCCCCAACACCCATTTCCTGACGCACACAGAGGTGCTGTTAGAAGCAACAGAAGCAGAGCTACCCTGAAGGAAGTGAGTATTATACCCATTCCCACTTCCCCTCTCCTCCCCCACTACAAATCAACAGCGCAGCCAACTCTTGAGTCCGTGTGGTTACAAAAATGTTTCAGTCAAAAAAACCAAAACAAAGCACACACACACAAAAAAAACCCCAAACTTGGTAAAATAAAATCCCTCTACACTTCATTTTGCAAGTAAAACACATCATCTTTGCTAACCTCAGCAGATAACAGCACACAGCAACTCCCTGAGCCCTACAAATATTTTCCATATCCACAATGTCCATCTACCAAAGTTACAACTGCACACAACAGATTCTCTACGTGCCTTTTGTTATCACCTCTCAACATTTTGTAGTTGTAAGACAGGTGTTTACCAATTTAGAAAGGGATTTACATGAGAAGCAACTCTCAAAGCTTTAATTAGGGAAACGTGACAGGCAAGTACAGGACGATCACCTTATTGATAAGCCAGTTATCACGTGCAGACTGTGTGCTTGCGATGACCCACATTTGGGAAACAGGCTCTTTTCTTTTAAATATTAATTAGAAAATGGTTAAGAACATACACAAGAACCACAGATTTTTACAACACACACACGAGTACATTCCACAGCTGTTAACACTACGGACTTGCACCTAATCTCTCAGGGAAAAATAAGAATTTTAATAGTAAGAACATATCAAGAAATACTACTGAGCTCCACTTTTGTTTGTTTCCAAAGAGAAGCCCTCAAGATTAAACTAAAAGCTGTTGTTTCCACTTCCTTGTCCACCTGAGTGGCAGGGTCTGGTCAACTCTGAGATCTCCTTCTGCAAGAATAATTCTCTCTTACGCCTGCAAACTCTCATTGGATATAAATAAACCAAACCAGTTGCATCATCTGAGGTAAAGGAGGTTTCATCAATATGATGTCAGAAAGAAAAACAGAAGCAAGATTAACTGTCATCACTGCCAGAAAAATCTGGAAAAGTGATTAATTGAAAGCAAGAATGCCTTCACCTGGAAAATAAAGTGGCTGGAGATAAAAATACCCATTGCTGTTAAGCTACTCTTCAGAACAAAGTTGCAGTCTAGAGTCAAATCACAAGAAATAGGGTTCAAAAATAATAATGGGAGATCTGCAGAAAGCAGCAGCATGTCAGATACAATTAAAATAAAAAATAAAATAAAATTTTAGAAAGCTTTAATTGTGAAATCTGGGTCTCCCCCATCCAGTATCAGAAAGATTTTGTTTTTCTTTCGCATAATCTGGGCAAGTTGCCCAGGAAATATGAAAAAAACTGAACTCAGGACTCAGGGAGCAAGTTAAACAAAAAACAGAATTGCCTTTTAATTTTAAAGATACATTTTCATTCACTAGGTACAGTCATACCCACCTTTGCTCAAAAGCATATATAACTGTTGCCTAAACTCTTAACACCCCCCTGCTCCATAACGTGGCAACACCTTAATACTTCTTATTTTATACTTAGTATTTTAGAACAAGGCATTGGCTGTCACTACAAGAAGTCCTTTGGAGTGCCTTGGGATAACTGGCCATGTCCTCAAGAGGATATGTCAGCCCAGAGAGGAGCAGAGCTAAGTGTCCCAAATCACCAGACCCCTGCCCAAGCTGGCAGCCAAGTTTACAGACTTCATTCTGACTGGAGTTCAGAATCCTCAGGACACAGAGCTCAGCTGACTGATGTCAGAGGAGAGCACAGCCCACCACGGGTGACAACAGCTCCAGAGCAGAGGCACTCGTTTAATCGAAGGTGATGCTCACTCACACATCACAGGTTCTTTTCTCAGGCCGTAATTACAGCCTGAGCTGGGCTTGCTCTTCCTCTTCAGTGCAAAGCAACCTCGCAGTAACCTTCCCATCACATCCTCTGTCGCTGCAGATCTTGACAGGAAGTTATAAAGATTTCAGAGAGATGTTTCCTAACGTTTGAGAGCTGAAAATTAGAAATCTTTAAGGTTCGCCTTCTGCTAAGGCCTCTGAGGCCTGAAGCAGCTCCCAGGACAGAAATATATATTTCAATTAAACATTTCTTTCCACCAAATCTGAAAAAAATGAGTCTGTAGCAAGGGATTAACTCAGGCACAGATGACGACAAGGCCTGTTCAGGCTGACAGCTACCCCCATTTCCCTTCTTGAGATGCGATTTTGTTACCTTTCTCCCTCATTTTATCAGACAAACAGCACAGTTTCATCACTAAATTCAGATACTGCACTGTCAGAACTCCAGAATTAAGTCTTCCCAACTATTAGCATCTCCCATTTCTCCATTTGTCTCACTCTCCAAACTCTGGCAGTCACCTGCTGGCTGCACCTTGTGGCAGGAGAGACCCAGACTGGTTTTCTAACTTTCTTTAAAAAACCTGAACAAGACCTAATCCAAACTCTCCTCTTCCAAAAACACAGCTCTGAACTCAGGCCGACGAGGACATGTGCAGGATTTAATGGAATTATGTTTACTCAAGTTCTGCATCACCCAGACTCTTGCTGATTTGGGTATGACAACTCCTGGCCCAGCTGAGAAAGAACAGAAAGCTTTTATTCCAATTTAAACGATTTGTCACAGAAAACTGCATCCTCAAACATGCAGCCAAACTCCTGTTTACAGGCAAGGATTTTCAAACCAAGTCTTTGCTGCTTTTCATTCCAGATAGACATTGTATTCCTGGAAGTCATGAGCAGGGACTTGGTATTTATAAAATGCAGCAACGGAAACGCTGCTTCTCAGATCACCTGCCACTGCAACTGCCCAGTGCTCAGAGCTCTTTTTAATGGAAGGATAAACACTGGGAAGAGAGGCAGGCGTGCAGAACTTACTCATTATTTGGTCTCATCACTATGTGATCCACCTGAGACCCTTCCAGGAATTAAACTCCCATTTAGGCCTAAGTTGACCCACCTGTTTCTCACACAATCCAGTAAAAAAATGAACAGAAAAATGCAAAATCAGGTGTTGTTTGGGTTCAGGCTGAGATAGCACTGACCTACTCTCAAAAAATGGTGCCAGAAAAAGGCAATTTTCCAGAAGAGGAAAATTGTATGGAAGAGGGTGGGGGAAAGGCCCAGAAATAAAAATATGTACTGCTTGCCCCTTCTCTCACTCCCCAAGCTTTACCCTTCCCCTCGGGCTGGGCCCAAGAATCCTCAGGCCTTATCTTTACCTTGCTGTCCATTGAGTCTCATCCTCCCTGGAAAAGCCTTTTGAGGTTCCTGAGGACAGGCAGCAAGTGGAGCCCAAGCAGGGAAGGGTGGAGTGCTGGAACTCCAGAGACAGTCTTTGTTCCGGGCGTTCATTAGATAATGGCAGTGGCCTTCACCAAAACACGAGTTATAAACAGGGCAAAAGGAAGTGACTTTGGTCACAGAACCGCTCAGTTTTCACCCCTGCCTCGCATGATGTCACACTCTCACCCGCTCTCCAGTTACCGGATGATCTCCGAGAGCAAATGGGATTGAAATATAGCTTTTAAAAAAAATAAATAAAAGGCAAAAGAGGGGGGAAAAAAGGCGTAAGAGAAAGCCACAGCCACATCTGCCTGGTCATCTGCTGCTTTATCACCTCTGACGAGGGAACACAAGTCATTCCTCATTGCTAAATCATTACAAATCAGCTATAACAGTACCACAACCAAGTTCCACAATTAACTGCTCCTGCAGCATATCAATCCATTAAGCCCCACACAGCTGTGCTACCTTGGCAGTGCAGCTACAGGGGAAAAAAAACACCGTCCCCATCCCCGCCGCGCCACAGCCAGGCCGCCCGGCCCTGGTGCGCGGGGGCGGGCGGGGAACCGGGCCGGGAACCGAGCCGGAACCGGGCCGGGAACCGAGCTCCAGCCGGCCCCGGCCCCGCTCTGCTCCACCGCCCCCTCGGCCGATTTAAAACGCTGCTGACTTCTCAATTAAAGAAAAAAAAAAAAAATATATATATATAATCAGCTTGAGGAGCGTCGCTGTTCCCGTGCCAGAATGGAAATCCAAGAGGATACGCTAAAGCAGGGAAGAGCATCAGAGGTTCCTCCATGAAAACAAAGGCTATAAAAAGGACAAATATGGTTTTAAAGAGAAAAGGCCTGCACGCAGACAGATCCCCGGCCTGCCAGCCCCGGCAGAGGATCAGAGGCACACAGAGCCACGCTCACAGCTCGGCCAGCCCCAGAATGTTTTATCCCCCACAGCGGGTCCTGCCCCACAACCGGGCTGCCTCCTCACCTTATTTTCACGGGCACAAAGCACCCTGCACACAACACACGGCATGATGTAACCACCAACACACACGGCCGTGGCCCGAACCGGTTCAAAATATAATGGTCAGTCAAAACAAATAAAAAACCTGCAGTTCCTCCCATATCCTGACCGGTTTCATGGAAAACTACAGTTTGTCATTCAAGTGCATTTTACATAACAGGGAATATAATCTATGGAGTGCCTGCCTTCTGCTCCACCTGGACACAAATTCAAGGAGAGGAGAGATGACACCTCGGTTTGGAAGGTGGGTCTGATTTTTGGGGAGAAAATAAGTTTAGTTCCCAGTATATTTAGCTGCTTTATTTTTCCTCCTACATAACCCCCATTTATACCCCAAATGATGGAAATTTCTCCGTAACCAAGCACTGGAAGATGCTAATCCCGTGATGGAAGTAAACACACGTAGGGATCACGGAAAGCATTTCAGGATAGCCGGACTCTTCCAGCTTGTTTTGGGGAAAATAATCCTGGATCGGCAGGGCCGGTTCGAAATAAATAAAACACAAAATATGCGGCTGGAAAGTAAATACGGGGAAACGGTTCTGGAGCTGGAAGCCACCTGGAAAATGACGCTATTGTGCACCCCGGGAGCAGGGAGAGCGCCCGGTGACACGGCTCCCGCCGGTGACAGCCCACCGGGATTACCGGCACCGCTCCGCTCCTATTTTCCAGGCGGATTTGGGGCCGCGGGACCTGCTCCCTCCACGCGTTTTGCAAGCTTTGAGGTTATGCAATTTAATTTTTTTTTTCTGTTTACTTTTAAAACTTCGCGTGTGCCCCCCCCCCAACCCAGCCCCCCCTTTCCCACCAGGTTAGGGAACGGTGCACCCCCCTCCCCTTCCTCCCTCCCGCCCGTCCCTTCCCCTCCCCGGGGGCAGCGGCCACGTGAGAGGCCCCGGCCCGACCCTGCGGGACCCCCGGGGCCGGAATTTCAACGTAGAGCGGCGCCGCCGCCCCCCGCCCGCGGCGCCCCCCCCCGCCCCGGGGAGACGCAGCACCGGGGGCGGCGGGCGGGGGGGTGCGGGGCGGCTCTCCTGCCGCGACCCCCGCACTTTCCGCCGCACCGGGGAGGGGAAGGGCAGGGGAGGGGGGGGCTCGCAGAAGTTGGGGCGCGGCGGCGGCGGGGCCCGGCGGGGCGCGGCGGCGCTAACAAAGGGGCGGCGGGGGAGGCGCGGCGGGCGCGGGGCGGCGGGCGCGGGGCGAGCGGCACCTACCACGTGACGAGCGGCGAGCGCGGTCCGGGCGGGCTCGGCCGCGGCGAAACGGGCGCAGTTCGCAAACAAACCAACCGGCCCCCCCCGGGACGAGGGGCGGCAGCCGCGGCGCCGCCACCCCCGGCGCCCCCCCCGCCCGCCCCGGCGGAACGGGGGATGGGCTCGCCCGTCTCCCTCGGCGGCCGCAGTGCTGGGGGTGGGGGGGGAGGGGGGGAGCGGGGCCCCCCCGCCCCCGGGTCGGAGCGCTGGGGCGGAGCGGGCGCTGCGGCGCTTCTCTTCGGCGCGCCCGGTCCCCCCCTGCTCCGGGCGAGCGCGGCGGCGGCGCGGCTCGAAAATGGCGGCCGGGCTCCTTCCCTGCCCTCCCCCTCCCGTCAGCCGGAGAATGCACCGGGGGGAAGGAGGAGGAGGACGGCGAGGAGGCGGGGGGGCGGGGGGCGCCGCCGCAGCGCCCCCGGCGGCCGCGCCGCGCAGCGCAACCCGCGCCCGCCCGCAGCCGGGGGGCCCCGCCGAGCGCCCGCCGCGGCCGCGCGGAGGAGCTGCAGTGCGGGAGGGGAGGGGAAGGGGAGGGAGGGGCGGGCACCGGCACCGCCGCCGCCGCCGCCGGGGGGGAGGGAGGGCGGGGAAGGGGAGGGAGGGAGGGCGGACTCGCCGCCTTTTGTCCGCCCGCCGCGGCCCCGCCGCTGCCGGACACCGCCAGGGGGAGCCCGCGGCGGGGCGCGGGGCACGCCGGGAGTTGAAGTCCGCCCGCCCCCCCTGCGGCCGGGGACACACAGGACACGGCGCCGCAGGAACGCCGCTGGTTTAACGCCGCTTTAACCGTTTCCTGCCCAAAATGCACGGCGCTGCCCGCTGTGCCACCGCAAGCTCGCTCCCGGGAAAAATAAAACAAAACAACCTCCGGCGTTTAAGCGTTTCCCCGCCAAACTGCACGTCACGCTCTCCCGTGCCCACACGCAGCCCCGGGGGCTCGCTGCCGGCCCGGCCCGCACTGCTCCTGCCACGGTCCCCAGCTTTATTGCAAGGAAACGTGCCCAAAGGCTCCAGGCAGCCCCAGCCGTGCTCCGGAGCTGTCCCCGCAGCCCCCGGGCTCCGGGCAGGGTTTGGGGCAGTGGCAGGGGCACGCAGGGCTGGCAGCCCGGCCAGCGGGGCCCTGCCGCTGCCCCGCATCCTGCCCCGCATCCTGCCCCTCCTCAGCAGCTCCCTCTCACAGGACACACCAAGAGCAAGAAAGCATTCGTTCGGGACCGCAGAAACCATTTCCCCTCTTTGACTTTCAGTCTGGCCCCTTGCTGGGGGGTGACACTGACTGTGCCCAGCACAGACCCCGGCAGGCTCAGGGTGCCACAAACCCGCTGGCAATTCCTGCCAGGCAAAGGCTCTGCCCTGCTCTGGGTGTCTCTCACCAGAACACTGCTCTGCTGCCCCTGCAGCAGCTCTGCCAAGAAAAAAGCGTTTATACCATGCTTTGCCCGCAAAGGGAAAGAGCCACAGCAGTGCCAGCTGTGCTCACTGCCACCGAGAGAACCTGCCCCGGGAGCTGCACTGAGCGAAAAGCAAAACCTGGTCTGCTCGACTGCAGAACTAGGTAAGGAGGAACCCTCTTTCCAGTACGTGCAATCCTGGCCTGCATTATGCAGCACACACAGACAAGTTTATTTCCTCCTCGTGATTCAAGTCCCGGCACCACACACGGCGGTTCAATACCACAAAAGCAACTGTGCAGAATGCCCTGAGCTGGGAGGGATCAGAATACACTCCTGGCCCTGCACGGGAATCCCACCACGTGCCTGAGCAATGCTCCCTTCATCTAAAAACCATTTGGAGATACAGAGCCAAGGCACTACTGTTACTCTTTAAAATCCAATGTATTGCTCAAAAAACCACACCACGGCACTGTCATTACAGCCAGGTCTCTGGGCCAGGAAATTCACATTTCATCATTTTTCTAAGGGTGTGTGCGACCACCTGGGCTTGCAGCCAGAGGCACCCAGAGGTCTCTGCTGACCACACAAATGCTCAAAACGCAGCTTGTACCTGCTCTTCCAAGAAAAATATTCAGCTAAGGACAGCAGTGAGACTAATGCTGGTTTTTATGCCCTAGCAGGGAACTGCAGATAACCAGCTCCACTCCTGGGCTGTCCCTTGCAGTCCCAGCTGTCCCCTCAGTGGTGGCCATTCTCCATCCCCACACACCCCAGGCTCAGCACTCTCATGCGGTACCTTCAGAAAATGAGAGTAGAGACCTTGGACACGGCTGTAAGTCAGTGATGAAACAGTGCCAAGGAGGACAGCAGGGCAGTGTGTTATCAGCAGCCCCACACCCAGCACCGAACAGGGTCACACAGTGAACGCTATCTATTCTTAAGGGTAACAAAAACACCTTTTCTGAAAGACAATTGCACGAGGAATTCAGCAGCTGCACGCTCTCTCCTGATCTCCTCATCTCACTTGGAGAGAACTTTAGGATCACAGGACCCTACAATGGCATGCAAACCTCTGGTATTATTGTTTTTTTAATCTACCTTGAACTAGAGCTCAGCTAAAAAGCAGAAGTAGCAACAAATGTGGTTTTATACTGGAACAGAAGAGTGAGGACAAGATGTTGTGGTGGAAGTTAAAAGAAATTCCTGTGCAATAAAGCTTTGGATCTTTTGTTCACTGTGCAGTGCAGAATTTTCTGCTGAGGCACAGACCAAGAGCCCAGATTCCAGCTTGGCATTCCAGTACAGGTCTGGATCTTCCTGCAGCACAGACACAGCTGCAGCTTCCATCACCCAGCCTGATCTGGAGATGAGTACCAAAAATTGCTGTGCCGTGTAAAATTACACAGCTTTGGCCTCTGACACGTTCCTTCTATGGCCCTGCCAGTCTCAGTTTCCCACTCAAAGCTGTGCCACAACTGGTCACCTGGCCACTCCTGGACCAGCCACCTACTTGTCCCTCACACAGGATGTTCCTGACCTGGAGATGCCCCCCATGAACAAGAGCAGCTCTCCCCAGTGAAGCCTCATTTCTACAGCATCATCCTTTGAATTGTCCTCTCTGCCAAGCATCCAGAACACTGAAACCACAGTATCTGGTGAGGGCTGGGTACCCAGCTATTCACAGCTAATTGTTACCTCATCTTTCCACCTATTAATCCTCATTACTTGCTCTGATTGGACCCGCCTCAGAAATTTAACAGTCTCTATACAATAACACACAAGTCTCTATACAATAAGTATATGCACATCTGCACATAAAATAACTCTTAAGTGTTATTATCTATGACTTTTGAGCCTAAAACCATGCTATTTCAGTTTGGGAAACATCCTGTATGTGGGAAAGGGGGATGGCCATTAAAAACCACAGTGATGAGACTCTACCTGCTCTTAATAACAATATTTCCTATGACAAGTCCAGCATGGGAGAATCAGAGCCCAGGCAACCACAGGGAGATGGCAATGGGAAGGAGAAGGCAGCGAGTCCCCGTTCTGTGAGCAGGGCACAGCCAGAGCTGGAGCAGCTCCCTGGGAAGGAGCAGGCAGGGCTTCCTGCTCCTCTGCTCCCACAAACCTCCCGCCCCTCTCAGGAGCTCTGGGTGATGAGCTTCACAGAACCCAAGGGCTGTAACAGAGCTGGTCTCTTCTGTGACAATAAAACATTGCAAACTGTGACAATACCAGGTGGCAGGAGCTGATGGGGGGGTACCAGTGAGAGCAGCCCTCAGACAGGCCCTAGCAGAGCTGTAAAGCAATTCAACCCGTGACACGCTCAACACGCTCCAAAAATCAAGGTCCAGCAAGATCCTCCCCTCCAGAAGCAAACGCCTCTCAGCAGAGCTGCCGGGGGATGCAGCAGCCGGACACACCGACAGGGCTGGACACACTGACAGGGCCGGACAGCCCGAGTGCCCCAGCAGCACAGGCAGGCGCTGCTCCTTCCCTCAGCTCCTGCTGGCTCTCAGGAGGCACAAAGGATCCAGGGCACCCTCCCCGGGGCCCTTCCCTGCCCTCCCGCAGCCTCCCAAAGCAGCCCCGTCTCCCCATCCCACAGGGCCTGCAGCTCTCTGAAATCTTACTGGGTTTTCTCCTCCACACTTTTGCAGACTGCAGCGTGAGACTAAGGAGCTGGCATTCAGGATGGGGACAAATGGGACACTCACAGGGCTGACAACACCCCAGTGCCAACGTGGGTGAGGCTCCACACAGCCGCACGTCAAACCCCAAGGCAGCAGCACGTGGCACTTTGGAAATGAAGACCAGTCCGCAGAGAAGTTAATTCCTAATTCCCACCAGTGTCAGCAGCAGCTGCAGCAACACAGATTTCCAAGGTATTTTGTGATAGCCTCCAAAACCACAACAGGGAGGTTTAATTCCATTTTTAAAGCCCACAAAACAACTCACTGTTATTCTGTGTACAAACAGCAAGAGCTTTGCTGCTGTGTTGGCCAACTGGAGATCAGATACCACAGCAGATTTGTGTAAGGTCAGTGTGAACGGATTAAGATTTTTGGTTTTCCCATTACAAGAGAATTTGTCTAAATTCAGCCTAAATAACTGGCCTAAAGTCAGGCTGCTTTGGCTTGTAGATTTAGGAAAAGAGGGAAATATCCTTCCCTTTAGCACTTCTCTTCAGGTTTTATTCAGCTGCACAGAACTCGATCCCTGTACCTGAGTGTTCAGGACACATTTTCAATGTGCAATAACATCAGCAAGGCAAGAGGTCACTTTTCTAAAGAAGCACCAGCAAAGCCCCGCCAGGCTCCACTCCAACCCAGGAGCACCTGCCTCACACATGGGGAAATCAGAGGGACAGAAATGTGAGCAGGAAACTCCAGCTTTAGACCTTTGGTTTTCACAGGACAAAGCCAAGACCCCTCTGACAGGTGTACACAAAACTCTTGATACTATAAATACATACACAAACCAGATCAAATCAGCGAGTTAAAAGGACCTTATAGTGTTAACCTGGTGTTTAAGGATGAACACAATAAAGAGAGGAAAAAAAAGAGCAGGTGATCTTTCTTTTTCTGGGCAAGTCATGCCTTGATGTCTCGATGCTGCTGCACACAAGGACAGGTAACACCTGTAAATACACACACATGCTCCCAAGAGGAGCCTCCACATCTCTTCACTACAGGCACTGGAACAGCTTTGGAGAGAGAAACACTCTGTGCACACAGGATGAATCCATGCTTCCAGCCATAACACCAAACCTCCATTTTAAAGTTCTGCATCAGCCAAGAAACTACGTGCAGGGCTCCAGCTTCATCCTGCACGGTCAGGAACCAACCCAGCACCTGCCAAGGCACCTGAGCACGCCCGAGCGGGCCGGCACCCGGGAGCGGAGAGCCCCGAGCAGCCCGGGCAGTGGGGCACACGGGACGTACCTTGCTGGGCATCTTGGCCAGGCCCATCCTCACACCTGCGCTCCAGGTGGGCAGCACGGGGACGGCCTCCGGATCCTTCCAGCCTCCGCCGACGGGATGTAAGTTTCTTATTTATTCACTCGAGGAGGTGGGAAAGTCCAGGAGCTGAGGGCAGAGAGGGCTGTCACAAGGGGGCCCCGCCGCCCCCTCCCACCGTTACCTCCATCCCGCCCCGGGCCGGCCGGCGGGGCCGGGCCCGGCAGCGCTCGCAGCGCGGCCCGGGGGGGGGACCGGGGGCTGCCGCCACCCCCGATCCTTCTCGAAGCCCCCCGGGCCCGGCCTCGCTTCCCCGGGCTAAAATGGAGGCGCGGGGCGGGCGGGGGGGGGGGTCCCCGCTCCGCACGGAGCCCGGCCGGGCCCGGCCCCCCGGGGCAGCGCGGCGGAGCTCTCCCGGCGCCCCGGGCCCGGCGCCCGCCGCGACCCTGCCCGCGACCCCCAACTCCCGGGCGGGAGCGGCCGCCCGGCCCCCCCCCAGCCCCGCCGCGGCCCGGCCCCCGCGGCCAAGTTGCGGGACGGCGGGGCCGGAGGCCGGGGCCGGCGCTGCCCGCGGGGGCGGGAGCCGCGACCCCCGGGCCGTGCGCGGCCCCCCCGCGCCCCCGGCCGCTCCGCGCCCCCCGCCCGCTCCTACCTGCGCCGCTCCGCCGCCTTCAAGCGGGGACCTTCCGCCCTCCCCCGCGCCCATTGGCTGCGCGCGGGGCATGGGCGCGCCCCATTGGCTGCGGCCGCGTCAATCAGCGCGGGGGGGCGGGGCGGGCGGTGATTGATGCGGTGCCGCCGCTCGGCCCCTGCCCCGCGCGCCCCCCCCCCCCGCCCGCCGCCCCCCGCCCCGGGACCCCCGACCCCGGCACCGGCCCCGACCGGGGGGGCCCGGGCGCGCCCCCGCCCCCCGGGGCAGCCGCGGGTCCGGCCGGGCCGCGGGAGCGGCGGGCGGGGGGCGAGGGGGCGGCCCCGGGTGCGGGGCGGGGGGGACGCGGGGCGCCGGCGGCCCGCAGGTGGCTCCGGGGCGGGAGCCGGGGCCCCGGAGCGTGGGGCGGCCCGCGGGCCGCAGGCCACTCGTGCCCCGTGCGGGGCGCGGGTCCCGCAGCGGGGAGGGACCTGCCGGGGCGCCGGGAGGTGCCGCCGGGACACCGAGCCCCGGCGCGGGGGACGAGGGCTGCGGTCCCGCCGGGGACACCGGGCCCTGCCCCACGGATGGCACCAGGCCCGCGTCCCGCAGGTGACGCAGGGCCCGTGTCCCCTGCTGGCCCTGGGCCTGTGTCCAATGCCCCCCCAGTGCCACCCCTGCCGTGGCAGGGACACCTCCCACTGCCCCAGGCTGCTCCAAACCCCGGTGCCCAGCCTGGGCTTGGGCACTGCCCGGGATGCAGGGGCAGCCACAGCTGCTCTGGGCACCCTGTGCCAGGGCCTTGCCGAAGAATTTCCTCCTAAAATTTAATCTAATTCTCTCCCAGTTAAAGTTGTTCGCCCCTTGTTCTCTCTGCCAGTGTAAAAAGTTACTCTCCCACTTTTCTCTAATCCCCTTTCAGGACTGGAAGTTTGGGATGCTCCAAGCACACTTTGAGAGGTGGCCAGGCTGATCCCACACAGAGCAGCTGAAGTCACTGTCCCCACACAGACACTGTCCTTGCTCTCCTTCCCCAGGAACATGAAACAAGCAGGTTGTTTTTCCTGGTTATCCAGGAAAATCCACACTATGACCTTATTCTGAGGTGACAAAGTTTAAAAGTACTGAGATCCCTGCCTTAGAAAAACCCAGTTCTACTCCATTAAAAATAAAAAGCAGTTTGTGCTCGTGGATCAGCTCCCAAACAGTCACAGACTTAGACAGAGGGACAGAAGATAAGATGTTGCAGCACCACAGGCAGTGGTGAATACCAGAACGAGTGCAAACCTTGGTAGGGTGTAGGGGTTCCTAAAGAGCTCCTGGTGCTCAGCACACGGCTCTGATTCAGCCCTGGCAAGATGGACAAACTTCATCACTGCTTTGCCTTTCTCTGCAGGCACCTAAAGCTCAGCCTGCCTGAGCAAAGCCTGGGTCCAGCACTAGGAGAGCCCAGCTGCAGCCCCCAGCCCACACGGGGAGGCTGCAGAGGGGCTCAGGAGAACAGCTCAGCTCTCACTGCACCCAGCGACCCCCAGACACAGGACAAATGGCCAGGAGCAACAGGACCATGGGGGAAACAGGGGGAAGCAGCTAGGAACGGGTTAATCTCAGCGTGCTTGTACGGCCAAACTCAGCTCTCAGAAATTACCAACTAGGTTGGGCAAAAACTGAATGGTAAAAGGTTCAATCCAAGATGCCTACACGCAGCAGGAGGAATTTCTGCACAGCCTTCCTGGGAAGCTTTTCCTCCAGGTCTGGAAGTGTAAAAGACTGTGATAATTAATTACCCTGCTGACCAACAACGGCTGCAGCCACAGGGTGGGGACCTGCTATGGAAGGCAGAAAAAAAAAGAAAATAAAACTAACCTGCTCCATACCTGAGAGCTTCTTGATGCAGGATGGGAAGTGAGGATGAGCAGGAACTTCTCTGGGCACCCTGTGCCAGGCCTCAGCAGGAAGGATTCATGGCCAGTATCCCATCCATCCCTGCCTTTGGGCAGTGGATGGACACACTCCCTGTCCCTGCAGCCCTTGTCCCCAGTCCCTCTGCAGCTCTCCTGGAGCCCCTTTAGGTCCTGAAAGGGCTCTGAGCTCTCCCTGGATCCTTCTCCTCTCCAGGTGAGCCCTGCAGCTCCGCCAGCCTGGCTCCAGAGGGGCTCCAGCCCTGAAATGGCTCTGAGCTCTCCCTGGATCCTTCTCCTCTCCAGGTGAGCCCTGCAGCTCCGCCAGCCTGGCTCCAGAGGGGCTCCAGCCCTGCAGCTCCGGGGCCTCCTCTGGCCTCATCCCAGCAGCTCCAGGTCCTGACAGCCAGTGCCACACCCGTGTCACACCTCCCACCTCACCCACAACTCCAGCCAGGACCTTGCAGCCCGCTTGGAAGGCTGTGGTAGATTTACAGGTGACACGTGGAGGCTCAGGTAGCACAGGACAGAAAAGAGCCCTGTGCACCCCAAGGTGCCCTTGAACCTTTCCCAACCTCTGGCACACGCCCAGCTCCTGAAGGGCAAATCCCACCCCTGACCCAAAGCACCTGGGCTAAGCCTGCTTTTAAAAGTAATTTATTTGGATTTTCCACATCCTTTCATGAATTGCAAATATATTAACAGAAAAGACTTTTCCCCCCTAGGACTGTACAATTTTTGAAATAATAATAAAAAAAAATAATCAAGAAAAGCCAAAAAAAGAAAAAAAATCAAGAAAAAAGGACAAATTACATTGTTTCAATGCAAATAGTAACACCACACCCACGCTTTGCATTCTTCCATAGTTTTGTTGTAAGAAAATCACAGTTCCCTAATTGTCTTCAGTGAACACTTGCTCACCTGCCTGCCAGTGCCTCCATGCACAGCCTCTTCCTCTCTGCCCCTCCTCAAAGAGCCAAATTTTAGTCCTTCAATACTAATTTTGTGGTTTCTCCTTAGAACATAAAATAGCAGCAAGGGCCAAACGTGACCCTGGATTCTTGGGAAAAAAAGAAAATACCTTTAAGGTAGGATGAACATACAAAGCCAGGGATGTTTTTATGTATTACATCTTCCAAATAGCACAAACATCCTTTGAACATCCCAGCTCAATTAAAAGCTTTATTTCTGAGGGGTTGAAAGTTTTACTGCAGTTTTGAGGGAACAAATAAAAAGGAATAAAGGCCCCACAATTCCTGGATCTCTGGTCCCCACACGAACAACATTTGTTATGGAAAAGTAAATAGCACCTGCTTCCTCCTGCTTTTTGTTTAGAAAATATGCTGGGAACCAAAAGGAAGCCAATTAACACGGTAATTAGTGGCATTCCACAAGTGCTGCCTGCAGACCTTACCAGGAGGTGCTGCTCAGACTCCTCTGGTGAGGGGTGAAGCTGGAGAACCACAGCAGGAGACGCAGGAAGCTCAGGAGCTGTGCCCTGGGTGCAGAGCAGCTCCAGGGAAAGCTGAGCCCTGGCTGCTCCCCAGGGAAGGCTCTCCAGGAAGGGGAATCACCCCGAGCACCCTCGACTCGTGCGAGAGCCTCACTCAGCATCTTCAGGCAACCCAGCAGCACCCAGACCCAGCTGAGCAAAGTGCAGGGCACGGGCACAGAGCTCATTTACCCTCTTCTCATTCCTCACATTTTAGAGGGTTTTTTCACCCTGTCAGGGGAATTGAAGCCTATTTTTCACTGCCCATCCTCCTTTCTTTAAAAAACCCCACCACATCACAGAATTCTATTTTTGCTCAGAACTTGGGGATGATTTTTCAAAGGATAAAGGTGTCCATGTGGCTCTTGACCTGAGAGAAGCTGGGACAGAAGAGGTGCCAAGTGGACAAGGACAGAATTCATAAGAAATTGAAGTGTAAAGGAAACTAAGAGACACCTAAAACCCAACAGATTACAAAAAAAAAAAAAAAGAAAAAAAAAACCATTAAGACTGATCACAACAAATACGGTGCTATGAAATTTGTATCATTCCCAATTTATTAGGCATAAATTGCTCTTTAAAACTGCTTGTATCATACACTTTCTTTATCATCACTGCACAAAGGGCACCAGTTGCTGCTGCAGAATGCTACAGAGAGCAGTTTGGACTCACTAACGTGGCACAGCTTTCTCCTCTCAGAAACAGACCCTCGAGGAAAGGAAAGTGTTCCTAGAATGGGAAACTGAAAGAACAGCTTAAAAAAAAATAAGGAAAAAGACAAATAATTGCACATTTTTGCATCCTGCTTGGACCACACTTTACAAAATAGTTTTCCAAGTGATAGCAGACCTAAGGAGAGACTGATCTGAGACAATTATTTGATGTGTTCGACCAAGGTTCTGATTGTATTAAGGCTTCCAGTCTTCCCACTCTCACAGCATTAAGGGTTTGGTGTTTCACATTACACTTGTATCTACGTTTCTCTCTTGATTTTTCCCTTTATTCATTTTTATTCTTCAAAGGGGGAAGAACAGGTCAAGGGGTGCACGAAAAATGAAGCGAGGTGGTGCTGACAGAAGTACAAAGTAAACACTGACCTTTCCAAAACCGGGTGAATAAATTAACTCATGGTTAGAACATGAAAAGCATTTGATGAAAGCTCTGATCCTGCAATGTGATTCTCCTGCAGTTGCACTCTGGGCAGGGACAGGGCTGTTTCACGTGGCCTGACACACGCCCAGTCCTGGTTGCTCACTGGAGACACTGCAGCTTTAAGGTCATTGACACTCCCTGGCATTTAAGTTACACTACAATATGCAAAAGTCTTGAACAGCCTGTTTGTCAACACTGTCCTCGGAGAACTCGGAAATGAGGTTCAGCACTCTGCTCACCAAGAAAGACCCAAACTAAGACACATTTCTGGAAAAAGAACAAGACACCTCGTCATTAGTACTATCCCCACATCTACTGGCTTCCATACAGCAAAGCACAAGTCTGTCTTCCATGATATTTTTTTCCAGCAAGGGGGAGTTCAAAGCCAGCATTTTCTCCTCAGTCACTGCCATAAATGTGTGAGAGCCAACTAGTCAGACTCAGCAGCAGCTGGATATTGCACTGCCATGAACTCTGCTAAGTTCAGGTCTGAGGTGCACTCGTGGTGTCAGTGGAGAACAACGACAGTGCTGGCTCAGAGATGTAGAACCCAGGATGCCAAGGAAGGGGAGAACACGACAGTACCAGTCACACACACTCAAGCTCAGACACTGGCTCTTGGAGGTTAAAATTCATCACTTTCCACGGCGTGCAGCTGCGTGTCATCCGCATCCGTCATGCTGCTCTCCTGGGACTCGTCCGTGCCCACTGTGGGGACAAAGAGACCTTGGGCTCGGGGGCTGTCCCACTGCACAGCTCCCCCCGCCACCAGCCCAGCCCAGGCAGGGCAGCCAAAGCATTCACAGAAAAATTCTGCTTCTCCCCCAAAATTACCTTAAGTTATTTTAATTTGTCCCATGTACCCCGAGAGGGTCACTCAGCTGAGGCTGTGGAACTCTTCCACACCTTCTCTGCACAGCCAGGGAAGCTGAACAGTCATACAGCCCAACACTTATTTTGTTTATGCTTATTGGACAGATTAAGTTGGTTTTTTTCCTTTTTAAATTTTTTTTTCCTTGTTTGGTTGGTCTTTGGGTTCTTTCCTGCACTGCTCAGGTGTGGTTCAGCAGTTCCAGTCTCTGTCTCCATCTCCTGGTCAGAACAGGCTCAGCCCAGGGAGCTGGGGCTCAAAATCACCCCAATTACAAGAACAGGGAGAGAAAAACTGGACACATGCAGAAGTGCAGTGCAGGGTAAAGTTCCCATATTAAAAAGCACACAGCACCAATAAAAACCAACGTGATATACAGTTGTCACCTTTCCCTATTTTTCAGCTGAGAATCTGGAATAGCAGGACACAGCCATTTGTCTATTAGCAAGAATCCAAATCCTGCTATAGTTCCTTCTTTGTGGGAAGAGAATTTAATTGCTTATTAGCATTTATTTTCTATCTCCATTTCAGCCTGCAGATAGGTCAATATTTATGACTGTCCATGCTTCATGGAATTTAGGTCCATAATCAAAAGCTGAGAGAAGAAAAACCTGGGCTGTTCCTGTCTGTGAATTACTCCCTGTGGTGTTTTATTTTCTCTTGATCCAAATCAAACTGCTTCCATGACCTTCATGAAAAGCCACCTTTTATATTCAGCACACCAAGTATTTTGATCCAACATCCAGTTTAACTTCTGAAAAATCTAACGACAACTTTAGCTGCCATTCATTTACTCTGAAATGATTTGATGCTTTATGATGGAATACTTGCAGCCCTGGGAATGTCTGGCTCTCCTGGGATACTCTTAAAGCCACCCGTGATTTGTATAAATTTAGAGTTACCACGATCCCTGTCCTACTACATCTACAGGAATTTCACAACCCTTCCCGGAAAGTAGGGACAATGAAGGAATTCTGAGTGAGGAGCCTCCAGAGCTCCTCTCGCTGGGCAGAAACGTTTCACCTCCTAAAGCTGGCGCTGTCCCCAGAGCTCAGGGACAGAGGCTGCTGGAGCACAGACCTGACTCGTAGGGGTAGCACTCGCTGATCTGCTCCTCGCGCGTGATGGGCTCCTCGTCGTCGGGCAGGTAACGCTTGTCTATGGCCTCCTTGATCTGGTTGTTGGCTCCTTTGGGATCCAGGTCCATTGCCCAGGAGAAATTCATTAGGGCCAGATGTGTCTGACCCAGCTTTTTATAAACCTGAACAGGAAAAAAAAAAAAAAAAAAAAGGCAGAAAAGGCTACATTTACACGAAGCTGCTACTTGAAGGTTTGGGCAATGAATGTTGCACAGTTCAGTGATGTTTTGTGGAAAGCAACAGCAGGTGGATATGAAAAACTTATTATGTGAACCCCAAGGGAAATAAATATGTGTGGAAAGAGCAAATTTTTTATTTAAAAATTAAAAGAAATAAACGAGCAGCTAAGAGATTCTCATTCAGGGCAGATGGGGAAGTTATTTATCCGTGTTGAGCATTTAAACAGTGAAAACACCTCAGTTTGTCCAGATAAGGCCACTCATGTCAGTTTAGAGGTCCAGCTACTCCTGGACAAATACCAGTGAACACATTTCAGCACAAATCCTTTTACCTCTCTCCAGTTCAAACACAATAAAGAAATCTTGCTGACAGAGAGTTCTCCAGCTCTGTGTTAGAGGGAAGTTTGTCTTGGTGCTTCCAATGACCAGACACTCCCCAGCAGAAAGGTACAGAAGTTATTTAAAGCTTATCAGCAGAGGTGGTGGTGGGAAGGAGGATTCTGTCACCAGATCACTGCTCTGGCATTTCACACAAGAAAGGCTGGAATGTGGCTGCTTCTCGTTCAGTATTTCTGACACGATGCATGAGAAATGAGTCAGTATTTTAATAGTTACACGTGCAAATAACCAGCTCTGCTCACTGAGGGATGGACTATCATCATCTCCAGCTCTCTTTAACTGCTCTTTGCTTTTAAAAGCTGGCACATAATACAGCTGTGAGCATTTAAAGCTTTGGGAATTTTTAGAATACTGCTCCAAGTGGAAGCATCTTAGTGACAGACATCAAATTTTCACATTAAGCAGCAAAGGACACCAAAGAACTTATGATCACAGTGAAGTTTTACCTACCTTTCCTATTAAAAAGTAAACAAGAGACTCTTTGGGAACAATCTGTTTCAGTTCTTCAAGTTCTTGTAAAGCCGACTGAAAGGTTGGAAAGAGTGTTTGCATTAGGCATTTGAAACCAAACACTTTCAGTGAAACTTCTACTTTACTTTTAAACTAGTTCTTGATGCTGGAGCTCTTTACTCTGCTGTGACAGTCACCTGGCATCACAAAGGAATTCAACTGAAAAATATTTAGACTGCAGTTAAAAATAAAAAAAAGAGTTTTAAGTAAAATTTTCCCTTTCAGTGTGCACACACGTTTCTGAGGCAAGCTTCAGAACAGACTTGGCTTGTCTTCTGGAGCCAAAAAACACCGGCCAGAGGAAAAGCTGCTGTATAAACACTGTGGGAAGATCTTCTATTCTAAACAGGGTTCGGGCCAGCAGGGGATCAGCCCAAAACTGCTTCACTTCTGACTTTTCACTCCACAACACAACCTTGGAAACAGCTGGTTCTTATTGCTGTAATTGGATATGGGGCACGTAAATGGATATGGGCTGAGATCTTTTAGTAATTCAGTATAAATTCATGATAGTGAGTCAGACTAAAATAATAATTTAAAAAGCAACACCCGATGACCCCAGATTTTCTTACAATCAAAACATTTGATGCCACCCTGGTGAGGGTGGCACTTGCCAAAGGGGATGCTTCCCATGTCCCAGGCTCTTCCTGCGAGGCCTGCTGCTCCCCAGGGTGACCTGGACACATTCAGCTCCCAGGGCACCCCCACTCCCAGCTGCAGGAATTTCAAGGCTGCCCTGAGCAGCCAGACTGACCTTGTACTTCTCGTTTGCAAACAACACCGAGGCTCTGTGGAATTTGCATAGTGGGTTCTTGGGGTCAATGTTGATTGCTTTGTTCAAAGTGTCCAAAGCTTTCTCAGATTTTTTCAGTGCGTGTTGGACCTGGCACACAAAGAGACAACAATTCCAAAAGGGGGGAAAAATAACAGCTCATCTGCTGGGCAAGGACAAACCCTTCTGGCCATGGTTAGTTACAACCTGCTCCTTCAGAAAAGCATTTGCCCAGTTCTAGACTAAATCTGAGCAAGCTTCCTCACGGGAAGAAGAATCCTCCTCACCTCCTCTCCACCCCAACCCCTTCTCCCCACGCAAGTTCAGTGCCCTGTACTTACTACTCCAATGTGACACAGCAGGACTGAGCTCTGAGGGTTGATATCAAGTGCTTTCTGGAAATGCATTTCTGCCAGACTGAACTTCTCCTGTTTGTAATAAATCATTCCCAACCCGTACCTGCAGCAGAGAAACAATCCTGGTAAGCAGCACTGCATTTTAACCAAATTCGTTTGTCACTGAATGTGGCATGGCAGGAATGCTTTGTAGTCCTGCCAACCCCATCTAGGGTGGGAAGGGATTTCCTGGGGGGAAAAAGCTGTCTAAAATTTTCCTTTTTGTTATCCATTGGGTGGCTGAAGAACTGATGTGTGAGACACAGCAAGACTGGCTAAGGAACTGCTAAATAAAAGCACACAAAAGTTATCAACACTAAGTTATTTACACTATCACACTCACAGATCTAACTTTCACTGCTTTATATATTAAAAAGGTGTAAGAAACTATGTCCTAAGGGATGAAGAGGCTGAGATCTCATCTCTCCAATTGCAACTGAGGACACATAATGCACAAAGAATGCTGCCCAAAAGGACAAATAGCTGGGGTAATAAAGCCTAAACAATCTGTGAAAACCAAAAAAAGTCAATTTTTTGCCTTCCTTGTGAAAGTAGCCCCCCATCCTCTGCAGGAATGGCTTTGTTCTCTTCCAGGAGGGAAGAGTGGTAGGTAGAGGTGGCTGTCCCATCCCTGGGAGTGTCCCTGGCCAGGCTGGATGGGGCCTGGAGCAGCCTGGGGCGGTGGAAGGTGTCCCTGCCCACGGCAGGGGATGGGACTGGATGGGCTGTAAGGTCCCTTCCAACCCAAACCAGACAGACTCCATCAAGCTCCAGCAGGGGCAGCTGCCAGGAGATGTTCCTCCAGCAGGAATTCTGCAGCCCAGGGAGCAGCAGGGGACGAGGCCAGACCTACCAGGCGTTGTAGTGCCGGGGGTTGACCCTGATGGCGTTCCTGAAGCAGGCCAGTGCCTTGTCCAGCTCTTCTGTCAGCACAAACTCGTGGCCCAGCAGGGTGTAGGCATAGGCATAGTTTGGATCCACCTGGATGGCCCTCTGGAAGAACTTGATGGCAATGTCGTGCTCCCTCTGCAAGCTGAAGCAGTTTCCTGCTGCACACCAGGCCTGGAACAACAGCAGGGCAGGAGCAGAACCCTTTTTACTACTCTGAGTGCCTAAGTTTGAGCTGAACACATTTATCTATACTGCTTTAAATAATTCTAATTTACTCCTAGATTAAAAAGTAAAAATAGGAATAAATCAACAGTTCAGGCTCATCCCTGTGAGGCAAGCAGGGCTAAACACACCTTCTAAAATAAATAAATGGATAAATAAGCAAGCTGAACTACAGAAATGGAGAATCCATGGACACCCAACAAGTCTGTGCCAATTAGATCCTTTGATGACTAATGACTAAAGCTTTGGAAGGTGTTGAAAAGGCCAGAAACAAAACATCTTTGATATTTAAGAATAACAAAGGGGAGATGGTACTTCACTTCTTCAACTCCCTCCAGCTGACAAATCTGGAAATCTGCAGAGGAAGAATTTTAGCAACAACCTCCTCTTTCCCTGCTGCTCAGCACCCATCAAGTGTAAACACCACAGCCTAGGGTCCCCCACTTCCCCAAATTTTTAGCATCACTGCCAAAGCACATAACTATTTCCACTGCTTGGATTAGAATCTGCTTTTCCCTCTATCCTGACTAATCTGACTACAACCACCAACTGTTCACTGAGTTTGTTTTCCACTCTTGGACAAACTAACAGGACAACATGAATTGGATTTCCTCCTCCACCAAAAAGATTTCCAACACCCTCTACAGTTTGCTCAGTTCTTAAGAGCACATTTATCAACTCACAGATTTTCTTTTTACTGTGGCACTCACTGAAAGACTTCTGGGTTTTGGCACATCCTGACTACATTATCACACCCCCTGCAGTTTAATGGACTTCGGTATAAAAATGTGCAGCATCATGTCTGCAAATAAATTCTAGAATCAAATATTTTAAGTGCCAGTGAATTAGCTGCAGCAATTAAAAGGTACAGGAAAAGATATTCCTTATCTCTGCACACTGGCAGCAGCAGGAATGACTGACTAACCCATGATCTTCCTGGCTGAATGGTGCCAAGGCAAATTTAAATAACCATTAACAGATAAAAGGTTTCAACCTGTTCCACATAAGCTGATATTCAAATTTTAAGGTGCCATTTCAGGCATCAGCAGTTCAACAGACAACCCTGCCAGCTCCCTCTCCAGTTCTGCCCTGTTCAGGTGTATTCCCACTGGAGAGTACACTGGATTAGAGCTCAAAGCTCTGTTCTGAATCACTGATTTTACTACAGACAATCCCCCTCTTCTCATTCAAGCCCACAGCATTTTATACCTCTGGTGAGTTTTTATCCATGTCTGTCAAATCCTTCGAAAGAACTGAAAGGGCAACATCTTTCTGCAGATGCCAGAGTGTGGTTGAATAGATTTCCATGCCTTCTACTCGGTAGTTTTCAATCCTCCTCACTTCTGAAAATATTCTCTCAGCCTGAGAACAGAAATGAAACTTAAAATAAAATTCCACCCACCAAGGCAGAGCACAGAGGTCGAGGTCCAAGGCCTCAGGTCCAGCCTGAGCATCCTCTTTGCTTTTCAAGTGCTCCACACAGAGCTGCAAGCCCTGAACTTTCCTTTCAAGGGAAGGAAGTGACTGTATCCCAGGATACTTCTGCCAGCAGGAATGCAGCCAGCTCTCCCTCCTGCTGACTCAGCTGCATTCCTGTTTCTAGCCATGCTTGAGCGAGGCAAAAACACTATCCACAAAACCAGAAAGAGTGCAACAGACTTTTATGGGCCAGTTATGACTGTTAACCATCCCAATAAAGAGTGACAGGATAAGGGCTGAAGGTTTTACACTGCCAGAGGGCAGGGATGGATGGGATATTGGGAATTAGGAGTTGTTCCCTGGCAGGGTGGGCAGGCCCTGGCACAGGGTGCCCAGAGCAGCTGGGGCTGCCCCTGGATCCCTGGCAGTGCCCAAGGCCAGGCTGGACAGGGCTTGGAGCAGCCTGGGATGGTGGAAGGTGTCCCTGCCATGGCAGGGGTGGCACTGGATGAGCTTTGAAGTCTCCTTCAACCCAAACCACCCTGGAATTCTGTGATTAAAATCTGTAACCTCAATTTTCTAAATAATCTATGAATGCACCCAGCATGTTCCATCTGGAAACAGACTGCACAGCTCAAAACCTTCCTCTCCTTTGTCTCCTGCACATTATGCCAAGGAGTGCTTTAAGAACTTAGCAAACAGGCACATCAGCTGTCAGGACAGCAGTGCCAAGGAGAGGTGAGCTCTGGGATTACCCTGAACTGCTCACTTCTGATCCTGGAGCAGTTTGGCATCACCTCAGCCGTGCCAATGCCTCATTTGTGAGGCTGGAAGGGAATCTGGGTCACTGATGTGATCAGAATTAACCAGAATGGAGAGAAGTTTTTTGGTTTAGAGCTCAAATTGTTGGGTGATCTATTCTAAAACAGTGCAGTGCAAATAATTCCATCAGCACAGGACACAAGGAGCAGACCCCAACACTTTGGATACAAGAGGAAGTTACATTAAGAAAAAATTTTAGGAAAGCTCAAATAAAAAAACTCTAATGAAGCAGATCCAAGACCTAAATCCATTCCAGGTGTAACTTTTATATTTATCCATTTACCACAACTGCAAAATTCTCACAGATTTTAGAGGAGATCTGCAGGTTTTGTGTAAAACTGCCAAAGCAAAGTGAGAAGAGGAAGGCCTGGCCCCCGTTCCTACCTGCATGTATTCTGCCAGCTCAAAGTAAGCTCTCCCAATTTGGCACAGCACCCAGCCTGTGTTGTAGTGGTGGGATGGCAAATGGCTCAAAATATTGATGGCTTCTTTGCAGTTGTATGAGCACAAGGCTAAATAACCTTTCCCCATGTCCCGGAGAAGGCTCATCAAACCTTCTAGGAGAAAAACACAATAAATAAAAGCGGGGGGAAAAGAAAAAAAGACAGCTGAGACTTATTTACCAGGAAGTGCTAATCCCAAAAGCTCTCCCTTGTGCACTGCTCCTGAATTTGCCCATGAAAACCTTTCAGGAGTTTCCAAATAAGGTTTAGATACTCTTTACATTATACACTTAATTAACATGAGCATGATATTCTGATTATCAACCTCTGTAAAGGAAGCCAGAAAATAATGAGTCCTTAAACTCTGGGGCTCAGGGCGAGTGCAGTTCTGCATTTCCAGCAGCTATTCAAACATTTCTTTAGGTCTGAGCAGTTCCCACAAGCCTGGTAGCCATGGAGACATCCTCTTGCTGCCTGGAAACATTACTGAGCCAAAAGGGGGGAATTCAGCAATTTCCTTAGGATTTTCTGACAATCTGAATAAAGACTAGTTTTTAAACAAATGGGAAACATCAAGAGAGAACAGACCACATAAAGCCCATGTTAAGAGGTGACTGGGTTATGAGTAACTCCTCTGAATCAGTTGCCAAGGATAATACTGTCATAAATTATACACTTTAAAATTTTGAAGTTGCACTTTATAGCAATGTAACACTTACAATCATAATATTACTTATTCTATTATCATAATTTATATATTGCATAACAATCTATAATACTTTATATACTTTGAAAACACTTTAATTATTAATAAGGACCAGAGCTTGCAAGATTTATCTGCTGGCAATTACCACTCTCGATATTTCTTCACAAGTTCCTAAGTTAACAAGATGTTGAATTAAATCGGTTTTTATCACTACACAAAGGTGAGAGCTGCATGCTAAATGAAATGGGAAAGAAGCAAATACTGAAACAACATTAAAACCCAGATATAGCAGAGTAAAATCTGATACTACAGACCAACAGTGCTCAAACAGACCTGCTGCTGCCTTCTGTAGCGTGAAAGCTTGGATTTGTGGTGCAACAGTGGAAATTTTCCCTTCAGAAATGATGGAAGAGTCCAGTTTGGTAATTTCCAAACTGTCATTTAAGTTTGGTTGAGTTATTCCTCCCTTATTTGTTTTACTTTTTGTTTTTCTGTTTGGAATCTTAGGCGGAAACTTCATTTTTAATTTTTTGCTGTTTTCCTGCAAATAAGAAAAGTAAGAGTCACATACAAAAGAGTCTTTTAAATCCAGAAATCTCAACTTGAGAGCGAATTGTGTAAAATTATGTGTAACAACCATGCCCAGCTCGCTGCACAATCTGTCCTTAAGCTGCTAAAACTGCTGTGAATCCACGGAAATTCACAGCTGGCCCAGTGGCACGGATGAGGAAGCCAGGGATGGGCAGCACTGGGAGGTTTGGTACCTTGGTTGTGGAACTATCACTGGTAAACAGGCGAGAGCTTCGTCGAGGCAGCGCGTTGGGTGGAGCAGCAATGGTTGGGCTCAATACCTGAGGTGTTGTACTGAAGAGAAAAATTTAAAAGTTACACACTGGAGGGCAAGCTTCTTTGCTCTACTTTTAATAGTACCTTTTAGCTTTGCTTTAGGCAGAAATGCTCCAGTACTATGATTGCTTTACCTTGTCTGTGGACCAGAGCTCTGTGTTTGTGCAACAAGAACTGGAGTGACTTCCCGGCTGTTCCCACTCTGGGAGAAGACAGACTTTGTTCCAGCCTGGCTGATCCTGCTGACAGTCTGCACGACACAGAGTTTCTGCAGTTTGTTATTATGTCACTCAGGAGTCTCCATCTCTGCTGGGCCAAGCCCAACCCACTCCACCCACCAACCACTGCACCAGGAGAAACAGAATTCTTTTCATAAAGGACAGGGTTCCCCCATGCCCAGGGAAAACCATCCAAAGTGTTTCTCCTTCTACCTGTTAATAACACCAAATCCACAAAGCTTATGCACATTATTTGAAGATCTAGAATCTCCATCTAATGGCAAGAAACTCTGTTAAAGTGCTTGTGTAAGAACAAAAGGGAATTCAAATGCATCATATTTAAAAGCTTTTTACGGCAGGAAGTTGTGAAAAAAACCCCACAAAAATAGAAAGATATTTTTAATTATTCTATTACAATCCTATTCAGAAGCCATTCACAAACTACACAGCACCTCAGCCTGTTTTCAGAACAGATCCTCCTCTTCATATTTTTTTTTTAAAAGCTTTTAAAAAAATTATCTTTCTGCCCACTCCAGGAACACCAACATTCAATTCAGTGATGGCTGCTTGGAAGAGACACCAGAAAGGGACAAGTGGATCAACACCAGCACAAGCAATGTCAGTTTGTGCATTATCCAGCCCCCTAAAGCTCTGTCCTTCCATTCCTTTCCCAGATTCTGTTACCAGAAGATGGTTTGGGTGGCAAGGAAACTTGCCCACTCAGACAGGAAGCCCTTGGATTCCTCCTAATGCTTCACTCACTTATGTGTTTCCTAGGAAACTGCCTCTGTTCAGCCACAGCTCCACCAAACCTTGTCTGACACAGAACTGGAAGAGCAAAGTGGAACTGGCACAGTCACCTCTTGCACTGGACAAAGCACGAACCAGAATTTAAGCTGTTTGTTAAAATGTATTTAATATTTGTGTTTTGGTAGTGGCCCAGCTGCACCTGGGCAGGGCCCAAGGGTGGAGTAGTGAAATTTACACCTCAGTGCTGCTGGGTCACACTCAGCAAAGCAACAAAACAGCAGCAAATCCAACTTGGTTTCCCAAAGCCCTTCAGCTCTCAGAAGAGCTGCACCTTACTAACTTTATTTTCATTTTCAGACTTGTGGAGATTTACCTTTCTATATGTGCACAGTGCAGCACAAGCCACTGTTTCCAAATGGTCCTGAGCAAGCACAGGGTGGGAATTGCATCAGCCAAACAAAGCACATTCCTGAGGGACTGTTTTAGCACAGGCCCCAAATTTCCCTTTCAGACTGGCACAGCATCAAGATTTGTCCAGAGCAAACATGGCAACCCAAGTTCTACTTTTTGAGACATTCAACACTATTTCAAAATAGTGTCCCCTATAAAATACCAACACCCCTCATGCAACTTGTAGATTTACTAAAAATACAGGGAAACATCCTCAGGTTTTTGTTTTTAGAAAGGAACAAACAGTTCTTCAACTGTCACCAACATTCCACCTCTCATTTATCACTATGGCAACTACAGCAGTTTCTCCCTGAGTAAAAAAGGCATTTTTTAGTTTCCCCTACCCAAGACTTTGCTGAGTGACACAGCACCATCCTCTCAGTCCTTCACAGACCAGCAGCAAGATTTTTATTACACTGGTCTGTAAACTACAGCTCAAGAACTACTTGCAAGAGGTCAGTAGCTTCAGCTTTCTTGAGGCTTCAGAAAACACATTAAATAAATAAAACAAACAATTCCAAGTCCTCACACTCCACCCTGCAAACTGAAAAGTTTGAATCTGCTGTTGTTGGGAAGCTTCAGTGTTTGTGCAACCCTCTGTGATGGGAGGTGGACAGAACACAAGAGATCTTCCCTAGGTTAGTCCAGCGACTACAGCCTGGGGAAAACTCAGCTCCCCATGTTTTTTTGCTCTGTATTATGGGTTGTTCTTTAAAGTGCACCACAGCGTCAAGCTCTGAGAGGAGCAGCTGAGCTCCAGAATGCAAGGTACCTTCTTGGAAGGTGCTCCGGTGGATGGCACATCGATGACAGAGGAGGAGTTGGTGTAGTTCTGTAAATAGGATCCATCTCCAGGGCTCGGGGTTTCTAGTGGCAAAATTCCAAAGCTGAGAACAAACCAGAGAGGGTCAGGGTGTGAATGTTAGACCTGGAGAGCTGGTCTGATGCAGGGGTTAAAACACAGACCCAGATCATGGAATATCCCGAGCTGGCAGGGACCCACAGGATCATCAGGAGTTGAACTTCAAGAAAAGCTCTTTACAGTGGCCTTTCTTAATAATAAAGTTTATTTCAGAGCAGTAGCATGTTCCTTCAGAGATTTTTCAAGTGAGAATACAGCAAGAAGCAGTATCTTGAATCAACAATTCCTCTCCAAATAACCAACTGCTTGTTTAAAAACCAGAAGAGATCAACACTAGGAGCAAGAGCAGTTCCTGAAGTTGTTTGGGTTTCCCTTATACAGAAATTCTACTACCACGAGTGTCTGAGTCTGCTGTGCAGCTCCAGCCCTCCTGCTCCAAACCCCAAAGAGCAGCAGCAGCTCAGCCCTGCACTGAGGTTGGCCATCCCAAGGACTTACCTTGGAGTTAGTGGGCTCAAAGCTGCAGGTCCCCCCAGTAAACTCCGTCCAGTTTTTGGTTTATTCTGAGCCTGTTTGGACAATATGGCAGTTCCTGACCCCAGAGGGACAGAATCTGAGGAAATCACAGCTGAGTCAATGTAAGACATGGAAGAATCCGAATTCAAGGAGGAATACTTTGAATTGGAGGACTCTAGGTTGATTCTGTTCAACTCCTGAAGAATAAAAGGCAGCTCTTAGGTACTCAGGGTATGGTCTAATTAAAGCTTTTCAGTTAAGCTGGATAAACAAACCGATTTCAGCAAATGATTTTACGATGATTGGAGCAAAACTCACAATTGTGTCCTGGGGTGTCTCCATGAGGACACTCTCGGGCTGTCTGTGGGATATGTTGTGATTAGACACCACTGTTGTGCAAGTGTTGGGCAGACAGCTGCTGAAGTTCTGTAAGGATGTTAACTTAAACGTTTGGTCAGGGTCTGGCTTTTCACCTGTAAGAGTCAAAGGAGATTGAATAGTTATTCCTGGCTCTATACACTGAATATTCAGTCTGAATCGAGGACAGGGGATAAAGGATTTTAGGAGTGTTTTAAAACATTTCATAGGATCACAGAACATTTGGGTTGGGTTGGAAGGGACCTTAAAGAATATGTCATTCCAGCCCTTTGCAATAAGCAGGGATACCCTTCACTAGACCAGGTCACTCTGAGCCCTTTGTACTAAAGCAGAACTATTCTTCCATTCTTCTACTACAAAACCCTGGACAATCAATGTTTTTAATAATTTTCATACATTGTTTTTTTCAAGCTATTCTCAGAAAAAGGTTCTAAGTGTCTACTAAATGTAGGCTGGAAAGCACATTTGGATTGTTAGATCCAAAAATGCATAAATAATGAAAATGGAAGAAAACAAGACAGAAGTTTTAAACAATGGCAAAGTATTTTAAATTAGTTGCTGCTCAAAAAAATCTCTCCCAAGATAAAACAGTTCTGCAGACTCACCTATTTCACATAGTGATTCAAAAGGGGACCAGAGGAAAGGATTTAAACTAAGGCTCTTTTGGTAACATTCTGATCCTTTGGCAAGCCGGTCTGTCTTGCTGCAAAAAGAATGAAACAGTTCACAGGGAAACTCAGAACAGCATTTCTGTTCAAGAGAGTTTTCCAGAAGAAGAGTTGGAAAACAAAAACATGTTGAGAGGCATAGAAACATTCCTCGTGTTTCAAGCCCAAGAAATACTGAGTTCTTTTGAAGTTACTTGACATATTTAGACACAGTTGTCAAAAAAAGTTACATAAGCACTAGAATAGCTTGAGAATTTTCATTTTTAGGAAGATGCAGCTCTTTGCAACAGCTTGTTTCTTTTCTGCCAACAGTAACCTGATTGCCAGCCTTCCAGACATCTTAAGTGTCTACGGGTAATATTTTTGCAAAGAAATAGCAGCTAAACTGAACACTAGAGTATTTGGCTACAAAGAAATAATTTTGAAAATAATTGAAAATAGATAAGAGTAGTAGAGCCCAATTACTCCTATTCAATCAATCATTCACCTTTACTGAAACCCTTCTTGCATCTTAGCAAAATCAAAACATTTACAATTGTCAAGTTATTCTGCCTGGCACCCTCAGAAATTTGATTTGAGGGTTAGAGCTACGTGCATATAATACAGATAGTAAAAATCTAAATGGTAGCACTGAGAAACAAGCTGAGAGTTTTTCTTAGGGAGGAATACAGAGCAAATCCAAAGGTATCTAAAACTCTCAGGCTTTTGGATTGCATTCTTATCCACCCAGAAAAGAGGAATTTGTGTTTTCAGTCTTTGGGTGAAAATTAAAATTAACCATTCCCAAATCAGATTGATTCCACAATTATCCACCTGAATTTATCATGCTCCAAAATGGTGGAGCCCAGAGAGAGGTGTCTCCTGTAATGACTAAAGATATGTTTGACTAAACCTGAGCTTGGGCAAGTAAAAACTTTCCAACTTTATTGGGCAAAATGAAAAAGCAACTTTACCAGTAGACATGTCCCAGTAAGGAGAGTGTAAAGCATGCAGAGTCACCAAACTCCATAACAATGTCATCATGGCTTTTCTGTTTATTCAACACTCCACCAGACAAGATCTGCTCTCCTTCTGCAAGCCTTTTTAAAAAACAAGAGGTTTAAAGGGGTTACAAGGCTCACAGGACTGGCAGTCCAGTGTTTTCACCCTGCTGCAAACAAAAACAGAAATCCACTGTCAGTGTTCACAGGTTTTTAAACCACAAAGCAGCTCCTGCAAATGAACATTAAGTAACCCATGGATTCCTCTACAACAGGGAGGTTCAGCACTCTGCAGTCAAACAGCTCTACTGGGAGGGAAGAAAAACAAAACAAAGCCAAAGGCAGAGGCACAAAATTCAGCAAAATTCAGCATGACTTTTCCAAAAGTGATCAATCCTAGCATGAAGGACAAGGGACTCTTCATGACACTTGATCTTTGAAGGTGCTTTATCTAAGCAAAACCAGTGCTTAATTTGGCTTTGTTTCCCAAAGAAACACGATCTGCACGGCCCCCCATGCACTGAGCTACGAGCCAATATTGGGATATGGCAGAGATCATGGACTGCAGTGCCTTTCTTTCTTGCAAGAAGGGCTCAAAAGGAGAAAAAGGCTTAGTTTGCACCTCCTCCACCTGCAGGAACAGCAGCACTCACACGGAACAGGCCACTGGCTGTCAGGCTTCAAAATTACTCGATACAACTGCTGGGGTGGGAGGCATTTTTCAGGCATCTGAGCCCAAACACCCGAACAAACAAATCACCTTTTCTTGCCACCACTTGAAATTTTACTTGTAGGTGTATGCTTCTATCAGCACAGACCATCCCCACAAGAAAATAAGGCAGAGCTGTATAAATGAGCCCATAAGAGGCCTGTTTGCTCTCCACACAGCTTGGCAATTCCTGTCTAAGTTACTCAACAACTTTTAGAGGTTTTTGCAACATGGGTTAATGCTCATCTGAAAGCAAAATAAATTGAACTCAATCTTTTGTGCTGAAGGACCAATGAATTTCTAGTTTATACAAGACAACACCTTCCAAAAGAGAAATCCAAGCAAAAAAATAAATCCATTTGTAACCCTGGACAGAACATGAAGGATTTACTTACTTGCTGAGGTCCACACAACATTTTGCAAGCAGGTATTTACACTGTGGGGTGGTACAGCTGTGTCCCTTTAGGAGCCTGTAAGCTTTGTAGGCCTTTCCTGAGCGGTAGTAACACGTTGCCAGTAAAAACAGTGCTTCTTCTGAGTGTACTGGAAAATAAAAATCATCACTTACATGTTAATCATTTCAGTACAAAAAAATTTGGGGCCAGGGAGTAAAAGCCAGCTATGGACAAGATGGAAGAAAATGACAATTGGTATTAGAAATTCATTCCTGAATGAAGCCCTCTCTATCTGTTGGTGATTACCAAACTTCCTCTGCCATTTCCTTGGCTAGTCAAGATGAACTCTTAACATCTACAGCTTTAAAGGAACTTTGATCCTTCTGGCTACCCGACCTGAATAAGTGATGAGCCAGCTTGTAGTTAGATCAGCAGCAAGCCAAGGAAAGCAGCCAGGCCAGAGCTACTTTAGCAACCTGCTGGCCACACCAAGACTGACTTGGCTCAGTGTCACCACTCCTGCCACCAACACTTTGCTCTACTTTAAGGAGTGCATAAACACTGGAACAACGACGGCTGTTCCAAAGTACAACTTCCAGAAGGAAGATCTACTCCAGCCCAAGCCACTTTTAATCCCAATTTCAAGTGGTCTTTTTCCATTTGCAATTTTACTTCTAAAGCACTCAAATCTTTACCTTCACACGGCTCAGTGGAGAAGATTTTCTGATTTTAATGACTATTAAAGCTGGTCAGTTACCAGTCTTCCCCAACATTGAGCCCTGTCCTTTTTGCTGCCTACTCTCATCATTTCATTAGGAACGTGGCTTAACTGCACCCTTCAGGTGCTTTGGCTGCTTTATGCTGGGAACCAGCAAAAGGGACGAGTTCTCCCACAACCTGGACAGGGCTTGGGACAACCTGGGACAGTGGAAAGTGTCCCTGCCCACAGCAGGCTGGGACTGGATGGGCTTTGAGGTCCCTTCCAACCCAAACCGTTCTGGGATTCCATAAATCCTTTTCCCAAGCTGAGATCTCACAAGTTTCTAAATTGTGGATGAAGTAGTCAAGCATCAGGAAAAGTCATTTCTATTTAAACAGAGAACAAGAGGGATCAGGGCAGAAACACCTCCTCATGGCAGAGACTGGAACTATTTAGATTTGATGTCCGTTTCCAAATTTTCTCCCACTGCAATGAATTATGCAGCACACTGAGGAAGTTCTACTCCAAGAGCTTGACTTGGCACCCAGTTTGAGACTGAGGTCAGACCCACTCATGATTACACCATAAAGGACAGAATCAACCCCTGAAGTAACTTTAATCCTTTCTGTAAACTCACTGATTCTGTACATCCGTGGTGGTTTAACCCACTCTGTACTTCCCCAAATGTTACACTCCAATCACCCTCACACCATGATATTTTAAATCAAAAGCTGTGTATGAATGCAAGCAACTTCAAACTCCAGCCACTTAATAAACCCACGTTACTTTTCTACTTTTCAGAAGACATTATCCTGCAAATGGAATTCAGCATTAAAGAAACAATTTTGGTGTTTGTTCGCCCACCTATAGGGAAATCTTTAGAAAAATCAATATGAGCACTGTATAAAAACCTCTTTGGGAATCTGCCCAAATCCTTTGTTTCCCTGAAAACTGACTATTTTAAGTTCTTGTCATCACCTGAACAGTGACAATGGAAACAGAAGACCCAAACAGAGGACACTTTATTAGCCTTACCCTAAAAACACCAGAAGACCTTTCTGAAAATTCAAGTTAAATCAATTTTTATCCACTACTTTAACAGACTTTGAGAGTTCTGGGAAACGACCAAGCCACAGATGTCCCATCAAGGACAGAAATTGCAGGTAGACTTGAAAGAAGTTTTTCTCAGGGTGAAATCACTCCTGCCATCATGGAGCCACTATTCAAGTGACTCAGTACTCTGCAGCTTCCACTCTGCAGTGGAACCACTTATTTTAACCAGGAGCCAGATGTTTTGTTAGCAGTTAATTGCTTGCACTGAGTATCAGCACTCGTGCTGCTTTCTCTCAGCACTGCTGGCCACTGAAAAAGGCTGTCTGAAATATTCTTGCAGAGAATTATTCTGTAAAGATGTGTCACTATCAAGTCAGGTATTTTTTGCCTGGCTGCTGCAAAAAGTGGATTCTCTTTGTTCCTAAATCCCTGGCAATTATCTTCAATCTGCCATTTCCCTGCACCTCACAGTGTGTTGTGTTCAGGGGAGCTCTGTCATCCCTAAAACACTATTTTCTTCATAAACACCTGGATTATCAGGTTCCATAATACTCCACACAACATTTCTCATTTTGGCACCAGATCAAACACCCCCAATTCCATTCGTAACCCTGACACATGGAAAAAGAAGCCTTTATTTCTCAAAACTTAGGTTTGTGCTTCCATTGTTAAGAACTGCATTGTGGGCATGGCAGGCAAAATATTTCATTACAAAACAGAGCATGAAACAGCTTATACAGTTTAATTCAAACTATAAGCTCAGGTTGTTTAACATGAGAAATTATATGATGTTTGTATTTTAGCTTAAGGATTGGGGGTTTTTTTGTGTTGTGGTTAAGGAACAATACCTTTCAAAACAGAGAAGGAAAGCTGACCACCAGTATCAAGGAGAAAGAAGTACAGAAGAACAAAAAGCTTATCTGAGGTCATGGAGAAAAGGTTAAAGAAATAAAAGGTGCTAGAACACACCAAAAAAGTGATGAAGGAGCCAGAGAAAGTACAGATCTGTGTCACTGCTGCCTGCTCACTGCCCAAGACACCCCAGCCCTGACAGCTTTCCAATGAAGTAACAATTAGCAGGGATTCAGCAGGAGATACCTGTTCCATATGTTCTGATCCTCACTGTCTCAATTTCACAGTGCTTTTCTCTCACCATCACAAGACTCTCTTTGAGCCAATCAACATATCTGAGCAGCATTATCAGCAAAGACAGCTTTCAATGTCAAGCCAATTTGTAGAATTTGTGTGCAGCCTCTATCCTCAAGTGCCCTTGGAAGGCATGCAATGCTTGAGGGTTATTAAAAAACCCCCAACATTCTCCCATTTGATACCATAAACCAGATCACTGTAAACACTGCACTTAAATGCACCAATCTGAATTTAATTTTAAGGAGATTTTACTGTGAAATAACATTGCTGCTGTTACATGATTTGATTTTCCAACCTAATTGCAAGGCATTCCTCTGCTTTCCCCGAGCAGAGAGCTAAACTTCATTATCAAAACAGGAGGAAAATAAAGCAGGAGCAGAGGTTCACAAATCTCAAATTAAAAGTGAAAAAAAAAAGCATCAGCTTTATAATTGCAAAGTACACACCTTCTGCATATAACCTTTCTGCGAGGAACACGGCATCGCGATACGCGTAGTGGTTCAGTGCTTGCCAGATAGCAGCCTGCAAGGCAAGAAAACCATCTGCATTTAGTGGGGAGCTCTGAAAATGCAAAAAAACTCATCACCTCTCACTGTCAAAAGGCAAAGTTCAGCTTGGTTTTATAGAGCTGTAAAACGAAAGGGGAGGATAAGCACGCCAGCCAAGTTGTATTTGTTCTACATATTAGGAAGGAGGTTTAAAAATCCCCACCAAACTCTGCACTGAAGGCATGTATCAACCTCAGAGTGTTTCTCACTCGTTACCAGCCACAATTATCCAAATCCCTCAGAAATTACTGAGTCAGCCTGGTGCACAACTCAACACCACACGACAACAGCTTCAGTAAAGATAAAACCAAAATCCAACCCCAACTGGTCGGAGTATCCCATTCAAGCATCTCCCAAGATGCCAAACCAAAGCCCAACAGGCCCAGAAACCTCTCAGCGTTGGTCAAGATGAGACTCGTGTTGATTAAACACCTTCATATAAAGGATCTTCCCTGAAGAGGCTTCAGTGCTCCTTTAAGGGCCAAGGTGAACAGGATCCACTGCTTTTTGTGCAGCATTTTGCTGGGTCTTCAGCCAGCTCTTCACTGCCACCAGCTGTGGAGCAGCACCCAAGAACAAGTGCAATGCAAGTGAAGCAGACAAGTTGTTTTCTACAGGCACAGATGAACACAACCTTCTTCTGGTTTTCCTCACACACTCACACTTGGCCAAACCCCAGACAAGTTGTTTTCTACAGGCACAGATGATCACAACCTTCTTCTGGTTTTCCTCACACACTCACACTTGGCCAAATCCCAGACAAGTTGTTTTCTACAAGCACAGATGAACACAACCTACTCCTGGTTTTCCTCACACACTCACACTTGGCCAAATCCTGCTCCCAGGTACTGCTGTCTTTTTCACAAGCACCAGGCCTGGGTTTGTGACAATCAGAATTTGTGCAGACTGCAAGGATGGCACAACTCCAGTGCAACAAACACGCACACAGGTGTACAACCTGCCCAGCAGCAAAGCAGGTGCCATTCACTGGCACTGCTGTCACCAGTAGCTGACACACAAGAACTGTCTAGGGCTGGGATAAGAGGGTTTCACACAAACTGCTCGGCCAACTTCCCTCAGATTGCATTAAAAGTTGTCTGTTATCTATAAAAGAAGGCTGGGATTTGAAAAATCATTTAAGATCTGTTCAGCATTTCCTCCCCACCTACTCCAAGGGTGCTGTGGGTGCTCATCAGAGTTTGTGCTCCAAGGTGGGCAGGGCTGGGATCAGGACAGCAGATCCTTCCCACGTGGGGTCTTTGCTCCAGTTCCAAAGTCCTTTTCCATCAGCAGCACAGAGCCATTTTGCAGTAGTTTTGCTATGACTGATCCCAAACAAGATCTGAACTTACGAATTCAAGGCACTGTGATCTAGAATTTCTCTAATAGTCACCAGCAACCAAAGACAAATAGAATTTGCTTCTAAAACCCATGAGACACTCCAAAACTAAAATAAACCTTCCACAGGGAAAGCAATAGTGCCCAGCAGTGCTATTCCCAGCTGGAAAGGCAAGTGCCAATTTCATCTAAAAAAATTAAAAAAAAAAATAAAATCCAAACATCACAGAGTTACATGCACCATATGCTACTTCTTCCAACACAAACTTGACAAACACAGGGTGTGAAAACTGTGCAAGTTCTCTTCACGGGAAGCCCACACAGCCGTCATGAACAGCACACACCAGGGCTCCCAAGTACTACAGGGAATATTATAAACAAATCTCTACAGAGAATCTGTTTTCTCCTATCAGTAGATCCCAGGAATATGCTTAAGAAGTCAACAGGTGCTTTGAAGCTTGTGTGAAAGTATCTGGATGTATTTAAAAGTGAATTCCCTCAGTCTGATCATTACAATACAAGCACACTATTGTTTCCCTCTGCTTGTATTCCACATTTCAGATAACTGAGCCTCAGAGCCTCCTCAAGTGATTCCTCCCTGATGCCTTGGAAGGACCCCAGGCTGAAGGTGGTTCCACGCCCTGCAGACAGAGCAGGACAAGCAGGGAGAGAGAAGGTCAGGGTTACAATCTTTTAAGCCATCCTGAAGGCAGAGCAGCCCAAGGTGTGCCACTTCTCTTGCTCCCAAAAGCAGCTCTTCCTTCACCAAGTCACAAGTGACGTTTAGATGAATCCAGCCAAGTTGCGGCAGGTTAAAAATCCTGTCTTTGCAGGGCTGTAACTCAGCCAGCTTACAAACAAAGGTGTGGGGGTGGGAGTGGGAAAATCAGGGTCATCTGACTGCTCAAACCAGAGCAAGTTGCCAGGAACAATCCTGCCAAAGGCTAAGAGGGGACACGAGGGATTTGGGGCTATGTCACAGCCACTTTGTAAGAGTTACACTACACACTGGCTCAAATAACAATTGTTGTTGAGCAGAGTCCCAGTGAAAGCAAGAAACAGGCTGGTGGAATCCCTGTTCTCTAGCAATTATCATTTTGCAGGTCAGAATGTGCCTCCTGCCCTCAACTGACCCATGCTGGAGTCTGGATCCTCACACACTCTCCTAAAAGAGCAGCAGGAGGAAAGGAAGGCAGCAGGGAATCAGCCATACCTATGCAGCAACAATTGTCCATGAGAACAAGATGTCTAAACCATGACTGCCTCAAGAGAGAGGATCTCCTGCCCACCATCCAGGGCAGGAACATTAATCTCAATACAGCACAGTAATTTAGTTTGTTCTAGAAGCACAATGCATGTACACAGCACTAGTGGTACAGTTGCTAAACCACACCAGAAAAGTGTTCTCAGCCCTGTTCTCAGGGCTGCCTCACAGGAGGGAGAAAAGTTGGAAGAGTTTCCACATTTTATTCAAGCGGGCTTGCAGAGAGAATGAACCTCCAGGTCCTAATCAGTCTTTTTAAAAATAACTAATTTGAAATGTAAAATTAACAAGGAATTCCAGAACTACCATACACAGCCCTGCAGCAAGGCATCTTCAGAAAAGAAGAGCAGGAAAATAAAATCAGATTCACACAGGCCCATCTTCTACCCAGAAAATCCTGTGCATTGTCCCAGTGTCACTTCATATCTAAGCCAAAGAGCTCCTAAGAGATGTTCTCTCCTGACAGTTATCCAACCTTGGAAATTGTTTTCCAAGCTTATTGCCATGCTAAGCAGATTCTGCCATGATTTCAGTCCTCAGGGTGGGCAGGGAGGAGGAGAGCTCTGGGATGGGCTGTGCTGCACTCCCCAGTTACACAAACTCTGCCCACTGAACAAGCACACGTTGGTCCTGCAGCCAAGTTCAAGCACCATTCCAGTGACTCACAGCAGATGATCACCTTGAACTGCTAAATTCCAAGCAAAGCGCTCGTTTTCTTCCCAAGATGTTTTTTCAGAAGTATTTGGAAGGCATCCAGCCTGTTTCTCAGCACGTGGGACACAGTTTTATGTTGGAGCTGAAGGGTTTTAAATCGACCATATCAGGAAGTACAGCACAGGGCTCTAAACTCTGGCACTCTGTTCAACTTAAAAGAATTTTAAAAGTTAGCAAAAACCTAACCAGTGGCCAGAACGCCTTCTGGGACACGAATTTCATGTAATTAAAGCACAACATTTATGAGGCTACATACAAACACAAATTCTGTTATTTATCTGTCACGCTGTGACAAATAAGTAACATCACAGCTGTGAGGATGTAAGGATGACAGTGTTTTCCTGGAATGCTGAGCCCTGTAGACATCTGAAAGGCTGGGAGAGAACCAACAAATAGACAGGAAAAATCTCTGCAATGACAAAAATGAGAACTAGTGTCAACTTCCCCAATAATTTCATTTAAGAAAATTATAAAAACAGAGCTAAGTACGTGGACTTCAGCTAAACTGGGAATTCAGAAATGCAATGGACTTCAGCCAGTCACAAATAATTCCTAAACTTACCAGCACTCCTGTAAGCAAGGAACAGCAGTAAAACTGACAGCAGCAGAGCTACTGCTAAAGGAATGAGCTGGCTTTTAAAAAAAAATCTATATATTCAACACAGCAAAGCCTCATCAACACAGCCAAGTTGGGAAGAGGTTAAGAATGGAGAACAGCATTAGAGGGGTCTTTACCATGCTGAAATACCACAACAAGACCCCACATTTCTATCAGGGAGCTCTCAGGAGGGCAGGTGTTTCCACTTGGTCAGTCTAGTTAGCAGAGCACTGGAAACATTTGGTATTGTTTCCCGTCAGCTTCACTCATTCACACTGCAGTGCATTCCTGCTTCCTCTTCTATTGTAATCCCATGTTTTCCTAGAATACCCAAGTGGTGCAAAACAACCAGCCCAGCTCCACAGCTAACAGCAGCGGTGCAGGACAGCCTCTGCAGCAGAGGGACCAGGTGGCCAAAAGCATTCCCAGCACTGCACTGACCCCTGCTCCCAGGGGATGAGGAGAGCAGTGGCATCAAGGACACAAACCCCTGGTCTACAAGAATGCCCTCACTGTCACCATCTTCCACGGACAGGGTGAAGTCAGCAGGATGGTTTTCCACAGGGGCCTTTCTTCCCCTTCCACCTTTTCGTTAGGAAGAAAAGAACCAAAAGCAAGAACTCTCACTATGTTCATTACAGAACACAATCGTGTTCTAACAAGACGCTGCTGCCAGGAACCTCTTGATGTAACTAGAAAAAAAGCCCAAAACATCCTGTTAAAATGCTAAAAATATATTTTAAAAAAAGAACGTGAACATGAAAGAGACGACAGATTAATGAAGATTATGAAAAGTCAGAGAATGGTCATACAGGAACTGCGGAAAGAAAAAGCAGCTCTTAATTCTGTGAATCACGACTTTTGGATGGGAAGGCTGAACACAAGAGCAGGAAACCCAGCAGAGTGACTGCAGCGAGACTGAAACACGAGAGAAAAACGAAATTTACATTATTTTCTCTCCTAGGTCTCCCATCAATCCGGGAAAAAAAAAAAACAACTCCTTGGGAAGAAGGAACGTCCTTCACCCGCACGACACGGAGGGATCCGAGCACGCTGCGAGCATTTAAACACGACACGGCAGCAAACGCGGAAAGGTGAGCGAAGTATCAACAGGTCTCCCGGGGGACCCGCGGGGGGCCCTCTCCCGGCAGCCGAATCGCCGGAGGAGCGGCGGGGACACCGGCACGTCCCTCGGGGGCCCGGGGGGCAGAGGGGCGAGCGCGGCCGGCCCGGGGATGGGGACGGGAGGCTGGAAGGGGAAGCTCGGCGGGCTCCGGCAGGAGGGAAGGCGGAGGAGCTGGAGGTCCTGCGGGCCCACCGGCCGAGGAGCCGCTGGGAGCGGCCCGCAGCCCCGGCCCCAGAGCGGGCGGGGAGGCCTAACCCGGGCCGGGCCAGGCTTTGGGGCCTGAGCCGCCCGGGGGTCGGTACCTGGACGGGTTCCTGCAGCACCGTCATCCTGCTCTCCCCGGCCTCCGCCTCCTGGTCGCTGAGCCCGAGCGGGGTGGCCCCGGTCCCGGCCCGGCTCAGAGCGAGTCACGGCGGGGCCCGGCCCGGCCGCGGCTCATTTGAACCCGCACCGACCGTTACCGGAGCGAGCGAGGCCGGCGGGCGCCGAGTCCGCCCGAACCGGCGGCGGAAATACCCGAACCGTTTGCCGGAAATACCCGAAGGCGCAGGCGGAAAGAGCCGAGCGTCGACGGAAAACAGCTGGGAAATCCGCGCTCGGCAGCCGGGAGGAAACTCGGTGCCGGAGATGGCCGAACTGGGGCGGAGGTGGCCGAACATAGACGGAGGTGGCCGAGCTGGAACGGAGATATCCGAGCAGAGACGGAGATGATCGAGCGAGGACGGAGATGGCCGAGCGTGAGGAGGCCGGTGAAGGCGGGCGGGGCTCGTCGCTCGTCCCTCAGAGTGCCCGTGGAATGCAGAACTCGCACTTGGTGCCACAGAACGGGCTCTGGGGGTCCCCAGGTCTGTCGGGAACCCCCGAGGGCTCCCCCCTGCCATGACCAGTGCGTCCTGAGCCAGCCCGGCCCCCGCGCTGGGTTAGGCTGGGGATTCCCGTGTCCCCGTTCCCAGGGTCGGGGTCAGCACAGCCCAGGTCCTGTCCCCGTCTCTGAGGGGTCCGTGCTGATGGTGCTCCCCACACAGGTTCAGCCGCGATATCACAAAGTCGCAGGATCATGTGGGTTGAGAAAGACCTCCCAGATCACGGAGGCCAACCTGTGACCGATTGCCACCTTGTCACTAGACCAGAGCACTGAGTGCCATGTTCAGTCGTTCCTTGGACATCTCCGGGCATGGGGACTCCGCCACCTCCCTGGGCAGCCCCTTCTAATGTTTAACAACTCATTCTGTGAAGAAACTCCTGATGTCCTCATATCCAGGAGTAAAACTGGCAGACCGAGGTGTAAGTACAAGGCAAGTAATTTGCCAGTTAAAACTTGGATGTGTTTGAAAGTGCGGTATCTGGCACACAGAGCTTCAGCAAAAGAATATAATAAAGATGCACAAGTAAACCTCAATTTATTAAATATACTAACCTATCAATAGCCACCTGCAGCTAGCAAAGGCCTTCCTTCTCCAAATCCTTCTGTGGGCTTGCTGAATCAGCCATAACAGCATCCCAATGCACACACACCTACACAAGGACTCTGTGCTCCATCTCGCTCTGTTCAGTGCTTTGCACTTGCACTCGGGCCCAAAGGTCAGATCCTGATGTGCTGCCAAGCACACGTGGGCAGGGGCTGTATCTTTATGTGAGAACAAAAGCTGTGTGTGGAGCAGGAGGGCTCAGCCTGCCTCCTTCCCCTCTTTCTCTGCACTTCTGAAAGGTGTAGTTACAAATTTGTCACTGGCAGCAAATCTGCACGTGTTTGCATTCAGGGTGTGAGCAGGCAAAGCTTTCTTCAATCCTTCACCTGAGACAAATAACAAATTGTAACTGCAGAGCAGTGCTGTCCCCTGGGATGGACACCTGGTTTCCTAATCAGGTCCATCCGAGTCATTTTGCCAGACAAAAGGAGGGTGTGAGTAACATGACAGTGAAGTGTCTCTTCCTCTGAAGGCCTTTGGCCTCTCTGGCTGATGGTGATGATGATGATGATGGTGGTGTGTGTACGTGATGTGGGGCTCCAAGGAAGGAGCCTTTCAAGGAGCACAGTCCATATTCACCCTGTTCCTGATCTCGTGCCCTGCAGATAACTCCTCCTGGGGATGAAAGCTGGCTGCATCTGTCTCTCCCATTCCCCGGGGCACAGAACTGACATCCAGACCTTCTTTGGTATGAGAATCTGTCTTATCTCAGCCTGAGGAGATACAGGCTCTCCAGAGCGTGGGGGCTCCTTGTACCTCTCCTCAGAGTCCCCTGGAATTCCTGTAAAACATCCCAACTGTAAAAGGTCAGTGTTTGCTGTTGTCTTTGGAGATCTGGATTTACAGAGACTCCTCAGTCCCACGGTGCAGTTCTGCTGTGGGGTCACTCACTGGCACCCACAGATGTTTTTATAAATGTCCATGGGACTAAAGCTGCTTCCTCTGTGGAATCCTCAACTTTTCCAGAGGAGGAGGGGAGCAGCCTTGCCAGGGGAAGAGGCATGGAGGCACAAGCAGAGGTACAGACATCCATACTGTGCCTGTTCGAGTGCATCATTCCAACCTACCCTGCTACAAACCAGCTCTGCTTTATCTTAAAGAGACACAACAGGTCCCTGAAGTAAAGTGTGGCCGGCTCTTCCCTCAGGGGGGCTTCAAGGGCTGGATATTTCACATGGAAAACTGTTTTCCCGTAGTTCTGTCATTTCCCACTGCTTGCCTTCTGTCTGTCTCTTTGCAGGTGTCACTTTGGTTTTAATTTAGTGTTACTCCTTTCACCATGGGAGCCGGGGGCTCGAACACAAGGCCTGTGCTGTGCGCAGAGGAGTGAGAGTGCAGCCTCTTGGCTTTGCAGGGCAGGGATGTCACAGCTACAGCAGGAATATCACAGCTAGCAGAGATACCAAGGCTAGCAGGGATCTCGTGGCTGTACAGGAATATCGTGGCTACAGCAGGAATATCGTGGCTGTATCACAGCTCCAGGGCCCCCAGCCCCTGCTGTGGATTTCCCCTGTGAGCTGAGGCAGGTCCCCACCTCTCCTCTGCTCCTCTCTGCCACAGCAGGAGTCAGTGCCACAGCAGTGACAAGGACAAACGTGACCCAGGAGCGAGTGTGCAGCAAGCAGGGTCCCTTCTGGCCCCGTCCCCACGGTCCTCTAGGAGGTTAAAGCACAGATAGTCCATTAAAAACACGAGGTGCCCAGATCCTGCCCAATGGAAGCTGTGGGAATAGCACAAAGAGGAGCTCAAATCTAGTCCTGCATCTATAAACAGCTTATGTTGCTTTTTATGAGCAGTTGAATCAAACAGTGGGAATTGAAAGCAGCTGTTACTCAGTCACTGCACAGGAACGAGCGAGTGGCAGCTGAAGTCAACACATCGGAGCAAAGTGCCTTCGATTTCTAGTCAAAGACAGAGGGAGGACGTTGGAATAAGGAACAAATCAAAGGAAAGTGTTCTCTGCTCCCAGGTGTTCTGCTGATGGGAAGGCTGAGTTATGTGTCATGAATTATTCACCGCTTCTGGTGATGCTCTGAAGATTGCTTTGCAGGTAGGAAGAGGGAGAGAGTCACCAGCTTGTATCACACAGCCCCCAGACAGCTCCCGGCTGGAACACACCATCTGCCTGGAGAAGAACATCCAGGGAGCCCATCCTGGCTCATTACCCACACCCCATGGAGCATCATCCCATGCCATGAGGGTGGACCTGGCCCACAAATACCTGTTCTTTACCCATTCTTCTTCTCCCTTGCTGATTCAGGAGGAGTCAACTTTCTGAAAACCTTCAAAATTAGACTTCTGGATGTCTCATTGATACAGAACAATGAATTTTTTCATGCTTTTCTATGTTTTGGGGTTTTTAAGGGCCTTTTCTGACTAGGACAAGCAGTGCATTGATGAAGGAGCAGCCTGTGGGTCGCTCTGTGACAGGGACAGTGGCAGGGCCAGCAGGTCCCTCTTTACTCCATAGTGCTGTTCAGCCTGGACCTGGAGGGAATGCTCATGGGACAGTGTGATGAAGAAGGGATGGCCTACTGTTTTGGAAAAGGATTGGTTTTAGGGCAGAGAGGAAATTAAGAACCTCCCAAAACCAAAGGGTGTGTCTTTGATGCAACCTGCCCCTTGTGCTCTCCTTGCTCCAGGTCTGCATCAGCAAGAGGTGACCAGGCTGCAGCCCAGCTCCTGAGCAATGCCAAGGAGGGGGTGATGATCCTCACTTACAAGTCTGAACTCTTCCTTTGCATCCCCTGCCTTTTCCCCCTCTCCATGGAAATGCCCTGTTGCCTCTGAGAGCTGAATCACAGAATCACAGAATTTCTAGGTTGGAAGAGACCTTTAAGATCATCGAGTCCAACCCATGTTCCAAGACCCCAACTAGATCATGGCACCCAGTGCCACATCCAGTCTTTTTTTAAACACATCCAGGGATGGTGACTCCACCACCTCCCCGGGCAGATGATTCCAGTGTTTGACCACTCTTTCTGTGAAAAACTTCCTCCTTAATTCCAGCCTGGATCTCCCTTGGCGCAGCTTGAGACTGCGTCCTCTTGTTCTGTCTGTGGTTGCCCGGAGAAAGAGACCGACCCCAGCTCAGCACAGCCACCCTTCAGGAGGCTGAAGAGAGTGACAAGGTCACCTCTGAGTCTCCTTTTCTCCAGGCTGAGCACCCCCAGCTCCCTCAGCCGTTCTTCACACGGCTTGTGCTCCCAGCCCCTCTCCAGCCTCGTTGCTCTCCTTTGGACACGCTCAAGCATCTCAACGTCTCTCCTAAACTGAGAAGCCCAGAACTGGACACAGCACTCAAGGTGTGGCCTCACCAGTGCCGAGTACAGGGGAAGAAGACTGAGGGGTCTCCTCCACCCACCGTGTCAATAAGCAGTCCCAAGCCAAGGCAGACAAACCATTTAAGGGAGGATGGAATGAAATTTAATGAGACAAATGTCGCAGGCAAAACCTGACAAGAAGAACTTGAGGTTTAAAACCTGGTTGCAGATATGTCACTGGGTGCCAGGCTCAGGCACACACACGTGGTGGCCAACGATGGCTTAGGCAAACCATCCCAGGGGAAGGACATGCATGGAGGAACCTTGCTCTTCGTGGTGCTCAGGTGGCTTCAAGCATTTCTGAGAGCCTGGGAGACAAGTGGGAGAGGTGTGAATGCAACGAATCTTTGGGATGAGAGTATTCAAAATATTCTTTCTCAGATGAACCCAAAATGTCAAAAGCTGTAATTCAACATCATTTTAAAAGAGTTTTATATGCAAATTGTTATGTGAAGAATTAAATCTCCTGTCAGTGTTTGCCACCCAACCATCTATATTGCTGAGCTGATCAACAGGAACTGGAGAGAAATGGATTAAAAAGGAAATAAAAAGGATGCTGAACGTTCAAAGTTCAGACTTCTGTCTGTCTGCGTTTTAACCTTCTAATGTTTAAAGAGATTTTGGGAGGAGAGAGATTTTTAAATGTTTAATTTGTGTATTTAGCACTATCTGAAGATCATTTTTACTTTTTTTTTTTCCCCTGGCCTCCCGCCTTTCACATAACTGAGGGGTAGGAGAAATGTTTAAAAAGATAAATAGATAATGAAATCATAAGAAATTGGCGGGGAAGCTGGGGCCGGGCAGCAATTTGGATTTTCTTTTCAATTGAGTAGATTTTAGAGGGATAATTCAGCCTCAAAGAAACCTTATCCCCTTAGCGATGTTTCTCTGTTTTCCTCAGGCAGATCTTAAGAAACATGAAAAAGTTTAACAAACATCATGGTACATTTTCCTTATTCTTTGTAACATGATTTGGGAATGTTGATGTTTCTCTCTTCAGAAATTTCCTCTCTAAGTACTAAATATTTTCTTAGCATTGAGTCATTCACAAATGCAGTTTTAAAAATATTGATTTCCACTTGCTGCTGTTGACCCCCTCAGCTTCTGGCAGGTTAGAAAACGTGGCACCATAAACCACCTCTTTCTTTCCGAGCAGAGACTCCACCCAATTACCCAGAGCACTAAGGACCCTCATCGTTGTGATGCTGTCCTGATAAATTTTAATTGGCGGGAGTTACAAGTGAAATTCCTCATCATCAACATAACTTTTGTGCCTTCAGAGCTGGGATTATTCCTGTGGCATTAATCCACTGCAGGTTGGGGTTTTGGCTTCCCTGCCCCTGTTACTTGCAGGATTTCCAATTTTGGAGCGGGAGACGCCACTGAGCTCACCTGAAGTTTCTCGTTTCAGCCAGACATGATGTGCTTGACAAAAGCTGAGGAGAAATGAGAGTGTGAGGGGTCAGGACATGCTGTGAGCTGGGAGGAGTAGGTGGAGAGGCAGCAGGGGGGACCCCCCAGCGCAGACCCCCAAGGGATGAAAGGGATGCTGTGCCAGGGCTAATATTCCTCTTTCTGTTCCCACTGCTTGCATGCCATCCCCAGCCTGGTCAGAGTGATGCCAACCCTTGGAGAAGAGCCAGGACCATTATCCCTATTTTTCTGAGGCCAAGGGAAATGGGTCCCCTCTTTTCCTCACTGCTCTCCAATTTTAGGGGTTCCTAAATTTAACCACCTCCTATTCCAGATTTTCACCCTCTTGGAGCAGCAAGTGATCCAGGTCTCCAAATGTTCCCAATTAGCCTCTGCTGGGAAAGATGCTGGCTTTGTTTATTTTCAATAGATTGCAACAAAACAGTGCCAAAACTGCGGATGAAACAGCCCTGAACTCCTTGGAAACATGCTGTCTTCAGCTGCTTTTCCTGGAAATCACTGGCACAACCACCTTGCTCCCACCCAGCTGACATGTCTCAGTGCTTTTTTGGAAAGGAGGGTGGTCCACACCTCCCTTCCAGTGATCACCAATGTCATAGAATCATGGAATCATTAAGGTTAGAAAAGACCATTAAGAACATCAAGTCCAACCAGAGCCCTTGCAGAGGATGCATTTTGCACCCTAAGACAAGACAGCCGTGTCTGAGATGGCCCTGATGGGAATCTCCTGCCCTTACCTTCATAGTTGATACAGCCATTAGCATCTTCCTGCCCTGCCATGAGCTGCTCCACCTCGCTTTCTGTCATCTTCTCTCCTGGAACAGGATGGAGAGGTGAGGGGAAGGGTTTTCAGCCTGACAGGACCTGCCCTTCTTCCAAATAACCAGAGACATCAGAAGGAGAAGGGGGTTAAAGAAGAGCTGTGTGCCACTGCTGAGGAGTGCTGGTGGGACATGGTGGAGAGGATCACACTGCAATGGTTGTTTTATGACTGAGGCTGTTCTGGAGTCTCCATCTTGCATGAGTCATGCATGAGGTGGAAATGGCCACACATTCAGGACTACTGACTCCCAAAAGAGCCTGTGAGCAGCAGAGTGATAAGAGCCTCCGTGATATGTGAGACCAGGCGGCTACCTGAGCCACTTACCCAGAGGGGCCTTGCCTTGTCCCCCCCAGGCCAGCCCAGGGCCAGGCGTACCCAGCGTGACCAGCACATGGTGCAGCTCGGCCCCCATGACCATCCCGTTGCCCTCCTTGCAGCCCAGGGCCAGGCGTACCCAGCGTGACCAGCACATGGCGCAGCTCGGCCCCCATGACCATCCCGTTGCCCTCCTTGTCGAACACACGCAGCCCTTCCACAAAGTCCTCGAAGGTGCCCTGCTCCTTGTTGCGGGTGAAGTGCTGCAGGATGGGGAGGAAGGTCTCGAAGTCCAGCATCTTTGTGTTCATTTCTGGAAGAGGAGGAGATGGGGTCAGAGATGAACCCTCACGGGGCTGATTTCAGCCTCTGAGGGTCTCCTGATTGACTCTCTTGGTCTCTTTTCCATCAGAGTAGGGGAGAAGCCATGCAAGGAGACAGAACTATTGTATTGGGCGTGAGAATGGAAGATCCATGTGAGGAATGAGTATTAACATCGGGGGACTGCACAGAGACCCCTGATATCAGCCCAAAACTAAACCATCAGGTGGGTGGATTGTCACCACAGTAATGTGGCTGCACTGGGACTGGTCTGGTTATACCAGTTTGCACCAGTTCAGGATAAAGTCTGCTAAGCATCACTTGCCACCATTCCTGTGTGAGGACTGCCTATCCCGTATGTCATCATCCACGGTATGGGGAAGGGGAGTGAAGGAATTCCACAGGAATGAAGCCTGTCTGCATCATTTCCTTCCCAGTTCCTTCACCTTGCAGGGTTCTTCCTACAGGGAATGTAACCCTCTACTTGCTGACAGAGAGCACAGGAATTGCTTGTCCCACCCTGTCCCCAGCTTGCTGTCACCTTCTGGTTTGGGCTTGCCCAGCACCTTGAGGACCTCTGCGTTGGTGGGGTTGTGGCCGAGCGCCCGGAGGACGTCCCCGCACTGTCCGTAGCTGATCTGCATCGTCCCCGCGGGCGTCCGGTCAAACAGCCCGAAGGCTTCTCTGAACTCTGCAGGGAAGAAGAGCTCGGAGCGGCCCCATTGCCACTCCAGGGAAGCACGTCGTGCCTGGCAGGCAGGCAAGGGACAAGGGACAAGGGATGGACACGTGCACCGGAATGCAGCCCCGAGTGAGCTTGCGCAATGTGGGTTGAGGTTTGCCAGACTCCTTGGACGAGTCGCTGGGCTGCTCGAGCAGGTTTTGTCACCTCTGCAGAGCTGACTGAGTGACCTGCTGGATCCCTGCACTCTCAGCAGCTGGCTTTGCTGCAGGACATCCGTACTTATCCCCTGTTCCACTCTGATCTCCACTCTCTGGGGCTGCCCCTGTGTCGCCAGAGGCTGTTCCTCCCACCAGACGCCCTGGCTTTGACCCAGGCTGCATCTCACACCATGAATGAAAAATACCTTTTCCCTGCCAGGCTCTGGATCCTGCTGGCCTTTCCCCCGAGAGGAGATTTAGTGTGTGGGGCCTCAGCTCTTATGTCTGTGGTGAAAACTACCTGGAAAAAGGATTCCCCATTTCAAAAGCCATCTCTGAGAGCAGCTGAACTCAGCACTTACCTTCAATCTGCTCTGCCGTGAATTCAATCTGTAAAGAGAAGGAAGAGCTGGGCATGAGATATGGACTGCTGCTGGAGGGAGCAAAGGAACTCTCCCCTCTGGGCCTCTGCCTCCCCAGGCTCGGGGCAGGGGCCCGTATCCATGCCGTGTCCCATATCTGTGCCGTGTCTGGCTGTGCCATGTCCCCGGCTGCTTCTGCCCTTGCTGTGGAGGTGACATCCCTGTGGAGAGCACAGCTGGCAGCAGCGGGGTGGATGGCAGGAGGGATGCTCTGACCACAGTCAGGACTATTTTGGGTGGGAAGGATGTTATTTTAGGGCCTGATCCCAAGCTGAAGTGATATTTAACAGCCTCCATGATGAGCCTGCTCTTAATAACTCTCCTGCTACAGCTATGGCTTAAAAATGTGAGTATCCTGAGGAATCATGGAAATAGTGAGTTCCTGTTGTGGAGCTGTTGGATAAAGGATGCTCTTATGTGGAGGAGGCACCACAGGCAACAAAATACTTCAGGATGGAGACAGTGGGTGGCAGAAAAGCTTTTTATTGCTCCTGAGGCCCCGACAGGGGTCTCAGCAGGAGCTGGGAGTTCGACTGCAGCCGCAGCTCCGGGAGCAGCGTCCTGGTTCCCTCCAGTGAGTGCTGGGTGGGCAACGCTGAGACATCTCCCCAGCCAGGACAGCATCACTCCCAGCCTGCTGCATGCACACCACGGGATAATTTTCCCCTGCCAAGGCTGGCTTCCAGCCTGGCTAATGCCATTTGCAGAGCGCTTTGCACCGCCCGTGCCCGGCAGATGACAGGCACGGAGAAACACGGTGACGTCTTCATTCCTCACTCACCTTCACGCTCTTGGGATCGAAGGCAGGCTCCGAGCCTGGAGCTGCTTTGGCCGCTTCCTTCCTCGGGTCGGGTTTCTTGAGCGGCATCGCGCTGGGATTTGCGGAGGTGCGGGATGAGTCCTGCCGCCCAGCGAGGGGAATGAACGGAGGGATGAAAGGCAAAGGCTGCTCCTTCCCTTATATACGGAGCCCTGTGCTCACCCTGGAGGGGCAGGCCAGCTGCTGGAGCAACTGCTACTTACTATAAAAGGAAGAAAACTCAAACGAGAGGGGCCCCAATTTGACAATTACCCATTGTCATCGGCTCCTGGCTCCACGGAGCCACCAGCCGCCCCCCCCCCAGCTGTACAAGGGGGGACATGTCCCCCTCCAGCACCTGCACCGGGTGGGCTGCATGGGGGCTGCTTGCTAAATGATCACTGAAACCTAAACGCAAATGGCCACGGGGGCCAGGCAAGAAAATAGCAACAGGATGGCTGATAAACCTGCCACGATACCCACGGCAAAATGCGCCTATCTGCAGGCAGGCTGCGAGGGCCAGCTCTGCAGAGCCCTTTTAAGATCAGGATTTACAAAGTGCTGCTTCAAAGGAGCTCACAACTCCCTGAACACTCCCTTGGCCTTGTGCTCAGGGTCTGCTTTGACCCAGTCTCTCCCCAGGGCTGAGCTTGGGCCCTGGAAAAGACCAGTGTAGGTGCTCAGCTCCCTCAGGGTGGCTAATGAGGAAATGGAAATGATGGCCAAAGCCACAACTGAATTCTTTGCCAGCTTTGCACCACCCATCCCAAGCACCTCCGAAACCTGCAGGGCAGATGGAGTCTCCATTTGGCTCTTCTCCAGGTGCTGGGCAGGCTCTGGTGGGAGATGCTCCTGCTCTCACCCTCCTCTCCCAGCTGAGGACTCACAAAAGCACAGAACTCATTGTAGTTCAGCATCCCAAAAAATGGGGCTTGAGGGTTTTACTGTGACATTCTAAACCATCAATTTAAACAAGATGTGTGGGGCACCAGGGCAAAGGAGGAGTCACGGGGGTCATTCTGGAGGAGGGAGCAGCCACAAACTGCTGGGAATTCTCTGTGTGCCATCATCTCCTCATTGCTAGCATGGACTGGAGAGCTGAGGGGGCTGGATGGGTGTCATTTGCAATCGTTGCTTTCCAGAGCTCTCTAGAATATAACGAGTCATTTAGCAAAAAAAACTCAACGTGTTTTGCTGAGTTTGAACTCGGAGCCTGGGTCAGGTGTCGTCTGGGAAATCAAGGAAATTAAATTGCCCCTGAGCTACCTCCCCCTCAGCATCCATCAACTCCAAAATAACCTCACTTTAACTCTCTCTTCAGTCCCCAGCAGCTTCTGGTCAGAAATTAGACCCAGCAGAGCCTTCAGAAAACATTCATGGTGCAGTCTGACTGTTTGTCCCTGGCTCGCCCTCCGTGCCCGTGCAGCATCCCGAGGAGCTGCTGGCAGAGCTGGTGTCACACCCACGCCACGGCTCGGGCAGTGGGGACAGGCAGCTGCAGACAATGTCCCCAGTCCCTCCTCGATTTTCAGCTGATGGCCACCGTGGGGCTTGTTTGGCTGTCTGATCCCATCAGCAGCAGCAGCAGCCCCTCCTGAGCCCTTGGGATTTTCTGTGTCCCCTTGGCCTCCCCTCAGCCAGGAGCCCAGCAGGGCTCTGACCCTCATCACGCAGTCCCGGGGGCTCATGGCTGGGACCAGAGTGATTTTTGCCAGGAGCAAGGAAGGCTCCAGGGGCTCTGCTGCTCTGTGCAGGATTGGGGCACTCACAGGCAGCAAGAGCTGTGTCTGGACGTGGATTATATGCGCCAGGGGAGGGGCCCAGGCTGGGAGCTGCTGTTCCAGGGATTTGGCACTGGGCTGTTGAATTCCAGCCTCGTCCCACTAATGACAAGCTGCCTGGGGAAAGAGGGCTCCCCTCTTTGTGCCTCATTTTGTGCCCAGGGGCACGCTCGGGCTGCTGGGGGGTCACAGGGTGTTTTAGCTGGCTGGGTGGTAGGAGCAAACTGGGCATCAGCACGACCCTGAAAGGCAGGGGACAGCCCTGCGGCCATGCCAGGGGGATGCAGGTGACAAGGGATGGTGACAGCTGCAGTGGGACCACCTCTGACCTGATGCCCAGTGATGGTGTGGGACCCCACCTGGGTGGCTGCTCCCTCCACTCTCCTGCCCCAGGATGGAGCCTCCAGACCCTCTCCTGAGGGCACTGAATGCAGATGTGCCCTGAGGTCACTGCGGGTGCCTGGGAGAGCAGGACAGATCCCAGCCCACCTCCCCAAAACACATTCCAGCCCCTGGAGAAGGAAAAGGGTTAAACTGGCGTCTGCCTGAGAGACATCCCATCGCAGGAGCATCAGCTCGAGGTGCTGCTCACGTGCCTGCACCCTCTGCCTCCCTGCCTCCAGCCACCTCGCTGGGATTTTCCCCACCTTCCTCCAGCTACTTGGGACCAGACTGGGGCTAGAAGGGACTCAGGAGCATGGGGGCAGTGGGGGAATGCTGTGACAGCTGAAAAATGAGCCACGGAGCAGCGAGAGAAGTTTCTGAAAAGAGAAGAGGAATCTGCCTTGAATGAAGAGGATTTTAGCACCTTGGGCTAAGCCAATAAACCTCTGCCATCCCCATCCCAACGGCAATTGTTTGCACACGCTCCCGGAGCTGCTTGAAGCAGGCAAGACACTAAGAGAGAATAGGATCAAGCGTTGTGGGGGGAGAAACCCCCCTGGAGAGCCTGGAGAGCCTGTGAGCAGATCCCTACAGGGATCCCACAGGGACAGGGAACTCACCCAGCCCTGATCTCCTGGGTACGGGCTGTGCCCCCACTGCCACCTCACCTCAGTGGGGCTGGCAGCCAGGAGGGTGCTCCCAGAAGATGCTCTGTCCTGCTGAACACGCCAGCCCTCTCCACCGCTGGCAGCGATTCTGGTCCCTGAAGTCGCCGTCGGAGTGACACGGTGGCACCATGGGGGCATCTGGCCCTGTGGGAGGTATCACGGTGACTCTCCTCTGCTGCTGCCTCCTGAGCTCGGCTCTGGTAAGTCTGCGTGGCCCCGGGGCTCCTCCGGTCCCTCTCCTGGCTTTCAGTGTTGTGCCACTGGCCCGGGCAGGGCTGGCTGTGCTCCTGACTCACGTCCTGCTCTGCAGAGCTGCCGGGCAGGAGGGGAGAGCATCTCCACTCCTGCTAAAAGCTTTCCAGCAGCCACGGAGGCACTGCGGAGTGATGGCTTTTCCATTTCTTGGACACATCCAGGGCCAGGGTTCAGTGCCTCGGAGGCGTCGGGGGAGCAGAGCGGACGGTTTACGAGCAGTGCAGGAGGGGCTGGAGGGCAGAGCTGGGCACAGCCAGTGAGAGTGCCACAGCCAGGCCCCCATCCTGCTGATGCACCCCCAGGATCCCACTGCTGCCCCCATTCACCCACCCAGATGCTGCACTGGGGAAGAGCATGGACGGGAGTCCTGGATCTCTTCTCTGGGGCCAGATTTGGCTGTGCTCCCTGGAGGCAGTCTGGGGAAAGTGACCCTTCTGCATCCCAGCTCCTGTTCACTTCCAAAGCTGTGTCCTCATCCTGGTCAGCTCAGCTGTTGCCCAGCTCAGCATGGGCAAGAGGGGCACCCAGCTCTGCTGCTGGTGGGTGACAGGGAGCTGGGGCAGGAGCCCGACAGGCCACTGATTTCTGCATATATCCATGAGCAGAAATGACCATGGAGAGGGTGGGAAGGGGCTTGGGGTCAGCGTCAGCCTTGGAAGAGGGAAAAATGAGAGCAGGAATGCGGGAAGAGCTTTTTTCCTCCCTGTGGTGTTGAATCTACCCAAAGCCACCCAAACCTGACTCTCCTGGAGAGGGCTGGGAGAGCATAGCCATGCCATGACGTGAGCCAAGGGGTTCTCACTTGGTTGTGTCTGGGCAGGTCGATCCCGATGATGTTCTCACAAAAGAAGAACAGATCTATCTCCTGGTGGAGGCCAAGGAAAAGTGTCAGAGGGACATAAAGGCCCAGCTGGAGAAGATCAAAGGTATTGTCCCTCCGCTGTGCTGGGGTGAGCCAGCCCTGGTGGAGCTGGTTACGCCGTGGGGAATGCTGTCCTCTCTTGGGGTGGGATGGGGCTGAGGACACCCAGCTCCCGGGGGTTTGTGGAGCTCATGGCACCATCTGTGCTCTGGGTGCAGCCAGCACTGGCTCCAGCATTTTCCAGACAGTTCCATGTACACCACAAATGAGAGCTGCGGAGGGGCCTTGCCCCATCTGGAAGGGGTGGGATGTGTCCCCTTCCCTGGCCCCCTGCAGCTTCTCCCTCTCTGCAGCCCAGGGGCATCTGTGGCAGTGTCTTCCTCCCCCTGGGCCAGCACACACCTGGGGAAGCCAGAGGTTATGCTGAGGCCCTGACTGGAGATGTGAGATGTGTCTTTGCTCTTTGGCCAGACCCCAGCTGCCCTCCAGAGTGGGATGGGATCATCTGCTGGCCAAGGGGCTCCCCCAGCCAGGAGGTGTCAGTGCCTTGCCCCGACTACATCTACGACTTCAACCACAAAGGCAAGTCTGGTCCCTGGGCAGAGAGCAGCCTCACCCTGGTGACAATCCACGGAGCAGGGACAAGTCTGGGCTTCCCACGGGTCCTTCTGCTGCCACAGGGCTCATTGCTGTTCCCAGGTCACGCCTACAGGTACTGCAGTGCCTATGGGACCTGGGCTGTGGCTCTCAGCATCAACAAGACCTGGGCCAACTACACAGAGTGTGCCCTGCTCTTCTCCTCCGAGAGCCGGAGCCACCAGAAGGTGACCTTGTTTGTCAGAGGTGCTGGGAAAGGGGTGTGATGGGGGCCAGGGAGGATGAAGCAAAGGCCAGGGGAAGTGCTGGGGGCGGAGGCTCTTCCCTCTCTGCTCCTCAAACCAGCCCTGCTCCCCCTGTGCTCTGGCAGGGAGGTGGAGCTCAGTCCTTCTCTTCCAGGAGGTGTTTGACCGCCTGCACCTCATGTACACCGTGGGCTACTCCATCTCCCTGGCCTCCCTCATCGTCGCTGTCTGCATCCTCTCCTACTTCAAGTAAGGAGAGGCCAAAGCCCCTCCTGTGTGGGAGAACAGGAACTCATCCCATCACCCACGCACACGAGCCTGGGGAGGGGGCAGCCCCCAAAGGAATGGGAACAGCCCCAGACCCAACACAAGCATCAGCCAATTTCCCAAAGCCCCAAACATCCCCAGTGTGACCAGCTCCTGATCTCTCCACCCTGCCCTTGGACAGTGTGGACACCCCACTTGCTCCCAGGTCTGGTTTCTGTGCCCAGAGAGCCCAGAGCCCGCTCTGAGAGCCCCCATGGCCTGAGCCCAGGTGTGGTGAGTTGGTTGGGCAGCTGGGCTTTGGTTCGTGTCCCATCCCTTCTCCGCAGGCGCCTGCACTGCACACGGAATTACATCCACGTGCACCTCTTCACCTCCTTCATCTGCCGGGCCCTCAGCATCTTCCTGAAGGACATGGTGCTCTACTCGGGCACGGCGCCCAGCGACGCCGACAGGATGCGGGAGGACGACTTCAGGGGTCCCTTGCCAGGACAACGGGGCCACCTGGCAAGTGATGGATGGGGAGAAAGGGGGATTTCAGAGCCCTGATGCAATGGGATGTGCTTGGGATCCTCCCGGGCTGGGGCTGTGCTGCTCAGGGGGAGGGGATGAAGGTCCAGCTTTGGCTCTGCCCAGCTCCTCCCTGTCCTGGTGCTACACTAGAGACCAGAGCCACAGAGTACCTAGGCCTGTGTACAGGGAATACTTGTACACATATATATATGGGAATATGGGAAGGGAGATGCTGGAATATCCCAGAGGAGACGCAGGTCTCTGCAAGAAGAACATGGGGCACAGCTGGGTTTTGGTGACCAGAAAGCAAAAGCCACCAGGTTTTGCTTTTGGGGACCAGCCTGACACAGGCATCTCGCACAGGTTGGCTGCAAGGTGGTGGTGACTCTCTTCCTCTATTTTCTGGCCACCAACCACTACTGGATCCTGGTGGAAGGTCTCTACCTGCACAGCCTGATCTTCATGGCCTTCCTCTCCAACAAGAACTACCTGTGGGTCCTCATCATCATCGGCTGGGGTGAGCACAGACTCCAGCCCCAGCTGGGAGCTGTGGCGTTGGCCATGGCCGAGCGGCACCGAGTGCCCAGGGAAGGGCAGTGGGATGCAGGAACTGGTTTCATCTGCAAAGGTGATCCTCCAACCCTGCTCCTCACTCTGTCCCTGCCCTCCTAGGTCTCCCTGCTGTGTTTGTGTCCATCTGGGCCAGCGTCAGGGCCTCGCTGGCAGATACACAGTATGTACATCCACCTTCACCAGGGCCTTTGGGAGGGGAAGAGTGGCTGCAAATGCCAGCAAAGTATCTGTGGGCACCAGAGCTTTTTGGAAATGAAAAATCTCCAAAAAGAACAACAGGAGGGAACACACACTCAAGGCTTGTTGATAGGATTGTCAGTAATGCAGAGCAGTTTTGTTCTGTGTTTGGGAGGATGGTGGTTGCAGGTTTGCAGCACTAATTGATCAATAAACAGCAGAGATGGATGCTAAAGGGCACATTCTGGAGTGAGGCATGTTAAAAGGAGAAAGGCCATCATATGAACAACAGGAGTTTGGGATGAGGTGGTCAAGGAGCCCTCAGGAACATTAATGCTCATTTAAACCTGCTTTGCCCCACCATGATGGTTACAAATGCTTGTAGCCACAGCTCAAGATTTACATAAAGCACACCAAGGGGGTGGAGAGCGGGAGCTGGGGGTGCTGGGGTGGTTGGGGGTACAGGGAGCCACCCTTCCCAGTGGTGTCAGGTTTCTCCAAGGAGTTTCTTTACTGGTCTTCTCAGGTGCTGGGACCTCAGTGCAGGGAACATGAAGTGGATTTATCAGGTCCCCATCCTGGCTGCAGTCATGGTAAGGATCCTGTGCATGAACCTCCCGATTCCTTCTGGGGGAAGAGGGTTGATAGAGACCAGAGCTGTTTGCTTGTGGTCACTGCAGCTTTGTCCCAGCCACTGTGGCACCCAGGGAGAGCCCAGAGGGATCCAGGGGCTCTGGTCCCTCCTGCTCTGACCGCAGCATCGCTGCCATGTCCCTGCCTGCACCTCACCCAGAGCTGTCTGTGTCCCCGAGGGCTCCTCGGGCAGACCCCAGCTCACAGTGGGCACCATCACCACCGTGGGTGTCTGTTGGCAGGTGAACTTCTTCCTCTTCCTCAACATCGTCCGCGTGTTGGCCTCCAAGCTCTGGGAGACCACCACAGGCAAGCTGGACCCCAGGCAGCAGTACAGGCAAGTGCTGGCAGCACCAAAGCCTCGTGTCCTGCCTGTTCAGCCAGGATGGCTCCCCATGGAGGAGGAGGAGAGGTGTGGGAAGGGCTGGAGGAGCGAGGAAGGCTGGCAGGACAGTGGCAGCCAGCTCCTCTGGCAGCTCTGCTGGATTGAGGCCTGGCTCTGGAGTTCTGAGCTCTTCCTGCTCCCAGCTCCAGCCTGGCCACTGCAGGGCCAGGGGCTGCCCTGCAGGCCCTGGGGAATGGCTCTGAGCTCTCTCCTTCCAGGAAGCTGCTCAAGTCCACGCTGGTGCTGATGCCGCTTTTCGGAGTCCACTACGTGGTGTTCATGGCCATGCCCTACACCGAGGTCTCCGGGCTCCTGTGGCAGATCCAGATGCACTACGAGATGCTCTTTAACTCCTCCCAGGTGGGCTGACACTCCCAGCACTGAGGGATGCTCATCCAGGGAGGCTCAGGGACCTCACACTCCACCTCTTTTGCTCTCTTGGCAGGGTTTCTTTGTGGCTTTTATCTACTGCTTCTGCAATGGGGAGGTAAGTGGGAAGAGTGAGGAGCTAAGCTCCTTGTTCCAGCCCCTTTAGAGTCAGGGAAGACAAACTTGCAGCCCCAGGCTGTAATAACCAGAGCAAAAAGCTCAGATCCATCCCTCTCAATAGGGTTTGGAGGGAAAGAAGGGAAAGGAAAAGGAAAAGGGAGGGAAAAGGGCGAGGCGAGGCGAGGCAAGGCGGTTTTGCCGTCCACGGGCACAGCAGCCCCCTCTGCTCTCCCAGGTGCAGGCCGAGATCAAGAAGGCTCATTTCCGGAGGCTCCTGGCGCTGCACTTGGGGCAGCAGGCGCGCCCCGGGAGCTGCTGCTGCGCCGGGCGGGGCTCCCAGGCCCCCCAAAGCTGCAGCACGAGCCTGGCGGGGCGCGGAGCGGGGGGCACCCGGGGCATGCTGCTCCCGGCCCGGCCCCACCTGCCCGGCTACATCCCCGGCTCCGGAGCCTCGGACCAGCTCCTGCCCTGCCCCGAGCAGCAGCTGAGCCAGAAAGGCCCGGGGGAAAACACGGTGGATTTGACAGAGCTGACTCAGTGTCACCCCAAGCCCAACAAGGAGCTGGAGACGATGCTGTGAAGCGGAGGGTGGATTTTCCACCCGGGCATGGAGATGTGCCTGGAAAGATGCTGATCCTCACGCTTCGGGCTCTGCTTACACTGGCACGGAGAGCCAGGGCTGGGACAGCAGCCAGAACAACCCAGCTCCCCTTCCGTCAGAACCAGGGTGCAAAGTGACCACGTACTCTTGCTCCTCCTCCACCCCGGCCCAAAAACAAGCCATAAAACCTCATTCTCCTCCACGTGCAAGTGACTGATGTGACAAAGCCTTGAGTCTTCACCAGGAGACACCGCCGTGCTCGCTCCTACCCCCACAAGGGGGAGGTGACTTCTCCAGGGCGGTTAAAGCTCATCCCGAGCCAGATCCTGCCTCCCAGCACCAGCTCCCCCCCTGTCCAGCCGGGGGGAGCACAGAGGGCCCGTGGGGCTGTTCTGCAGCCCACCCTGCCCTCCCTCGTCCTCTGCAGCTCGTGGATGGAGTGAACACCAACACACAACCACCGACTGGAGCAGGAGGCATTGGGACAGGGTGGGATGAAGGAGGCAGGACAAACTTTACGGTCTGGAAGGGTGCAGGGAACACTTGAATCCCCAAGACATCATCCATTACCACAAAGGCCCCTGCATGCAAGCGTCGTGGCCCTGTTATCTCATTGCAGGCTAAGAAGTGAATAAAGAGAGTCTGGCTTGTTTCCATCCTTGTTTTCCAGCCTGGAGCCAGCAGCGGGGGAAGGCTGGAACCCTGGTTCCACTCCCAGCCAGGTCTGCTCTCCCTCTGCCCCTGCCACGGACAGGAGCCCCAGCATCCCCCTGCCCTGCTGGGAGAGCTCTCTGGGAAAAGGCATTCCCAAGGAGCTGCGTAGATGGCAGATAAATTAAACAGCGTGGTGGTGGTAGCATGGAGCATCTTCTTCCTACACAGCTCCTCAAGGCAGGAATTTCTTGCTAAGGACAGGGACCAGGTAAATAACTGTGCATTCCCACATCTTCCAGTGAAAAGCTGTGGGGCAAAGCGAGTCACAGGGAACTGGAGGGACAAACAGCCATGTCAGGGAAGGGCTTTAGGATGCAGAGTTTTGAAATCATCTCTTGGAAGGAATCAGTCTCTTTGGAAGACAGCAGCAGGGCCAGATCCCCTGTCAGGGCAGCTGGAATGCTGCTCACACTGCTCCCTTGTTCCCAGGGGATGGATCCAGCCCTCCCACGGACCTCGCACAGCCCCGCAAGCTGACACCTGTGCCTCCCTGGCACCGATCAATATTGAATCACTCTCTTCCCAAGAGGCTCCTGGTAGCTGGGAGAGGGGTGAGGAATTCCAATAATCCTCCAAGGAGCACAGGGAAGTGTTAACAAGAAGGGGAGAGCCCCCAGCATATGCCTCACACGGGGCAGGTTCCCAGTGGCAGCGAGCTGGGATCCGGGGAGGGAGGGAGCAGATGGCAGCTCAGACTATGGGGCTATTTTATATTTTGTTTTGAAACTCCAATCTTTAATTGCAGCAATGAACCTTCAGGGTGAGAGGGGGAACACATCAGCTTGTGATGCCCTGCCAGCCTGCCCTGAAACACTCTTGTCTTCACACCGAGTGTGCAGAGCTCAAACCAGGGCAACAACTCCTGCCCAGACTGTGGGGAGGGAATTCTGGAAACTATTTTAAAAGAGCTGGTTTCTGAGGGGGCCCCAATAATCACGTGGTGTCTGAACTGTAGCCCGTTCAGGTGTCAGTCAGATCTTGGGGCTGTTGCTGAGTTCTCTTTCCAGGTCTGCCCATGACCCCACGAAAAGCTGGGGAAATGAATCACGTGTCCTGGGCTGTATCCTTTCCTCTTACAAAGCAGAGGAAAATCTCTTCTCCAGGAGACCTCAAAGCTAAAACAGGGTTTGTGAAACATTTCGGGGTGAAAGATACTAAGAAAAACCACAGAAGTATTTTATCAACTACAATCCACAACTGCTGGTGAGACAGACACAGCTGATGTCCAGACTGTCAGCTCTCCATTCGCACACCAGGGCAGCCAAAGGAAGAGGAGAATAAAAAGCACATGCTGCATATTTTTGTACCAGTAATAAAACATTTACTAGAGCAAGCAGAAAGTAAATGCACAGCTGATAAAGAAAACATCACAATGTCACAAAACCCTGACAGCTTCTGGTACATCTTCCAGTGGAAACGAGCCAGCGGTGGGTGCTGACATGTCCCAACTGAAAAGTTCTTCCCTACCTTGTGGCAAAAAAAAAAAAAAAAAAAAAAAAAAGTTGTTAAAAAATGGGAATACACACAATGAGTTAAAAATGGGCAAGCAAGATTTTACAGATTTACTCCATGTGTCCAAAACAAGGCCAGATTTGAGCTGTTTCTTTTCATTAATTGTTTTCTGAGTTCTCCCTAAAGGCTTCTGAGCAACAGATCCCTGAATTTCTGAATCTTCTTCCTTCAGCCACACTTCCTGGGGGGCTGCAGCCTCTGATTGTTGTGGTCTATCTACATTGTCTTCCCTTTTTTGTTTTTAATTTGAAGAAAGCACTCAACCCTCTCAGAACAGAGGGTGCATAGGCACAGCAGAGACACAGGTTTGCTATGCAGGCTTCCACCAGAATGAAGGATATCAGAAAACAGAAGGTTTTTCAAAAGAAAAAAAAATATCTGGGCAATGGGATTGGAATTAAAGTACTGACCACAAACAAGCCAGGGAGTCCAACCTACACTACAGGTGAATGTGTGGCTTGCTGGGATGGAGAAGGATCCCTTGAACAGCTCCACACACACCAAAAAAAAAGAAAAAAACAAAAAATGAAACCAACTTGCTCTGCCCCACCTTAGCAAAGCAAATTGATACATTCTTAGTTGATGGGGAGAGAGGTAAGGGGTAACCTGGAGACCAAATTATTGGGGAGAATATGCGAAAAGGAGATGGAGGAAGAACTCACCATACTGACCAAACTGCTGCAAGATTAATGTCTAACAGGCAGGTCCTGAGCATCTCTAGGTGGACTGGACTGGTTTGTAAATGTGAACGCTGGTTAAGAAAAGACTAATTTATACTTCTATGGACAACAGTTTCTGAACGTTCCAAGGATGTGGAACAGCTTCTTTTTGTCAAGAAGACCTGTTTAAATCCAGCAGAGTCACTCGAGCACTGAATGTTTGAAAGCAGAACCCAGGGAGCTTTACCAAAATGATTTCTTTCACTAAGTGTTGTGAGCACTTCGTTCGGGTGAATCTGTCCGCAGATGAACTTGCGTGGGGGTTCTCATGGTTTCCTTCTCCTGCCCCAGCTGCTCAACAACCAGTTACCGAAAACCCCAAGAAATCCTCTGGAAAACGACAACACTACCTGCAGAGATTCCAGGCTGTGAACCCCCAGCTTCTAACTGTCCCACCGGCTCTTCTTCCGCTTTGGGGGCTCCGGGACAGCAAAACCGTCTGTCTTGTTGTCTCGGCTGTTGGCCTCCTTCCTGCTCTCTCCGTTCCTGCTCTCGCTGTTCCTGCCCTCGATGCTGTTCCTGCTGTCGCCGTTGTTGCGGTTGCCGCCCGGCAAGTCGGTGAAGTGCCGGCCCTCGCCGTGGCGATGGACGTCGCCGTGGCGGCCGTCGCCGTGCCGGGAGAGGTCACTGTGCCGGCCACCGCCTTCGCTGTGGCGCTGGCCATCGTTGTAGCGCTGGCCTTCACTGTAGCGTTGGCCATCGTAGCGCTGGCCCTCGGTGAAACGTTGGCCTTCATTGTAGCGTTGGCCATCGTTGAAGCGCTGGCCCTCGTTGAAGCGCTGGCCATCGTTGAAGCGCTGGCCATCGTTGAAGCGCTGGCCCTCGTTGAAGCGTTGACCATCATTGAAGCGCTGACCATCGTTGAAGCGCTGGCCATCGTTGAAGCGCTGGTTTTCGTTGGTGAAGCGCTGGCCCTCGTTAAAGCGCTGGCCTTCATTGAAGCGCTGGCCCTCGTTGGTGAAGCGCTGGCCCTCGCCGCTGAAGCGTTGGCCCTCGTTAAAGCGCTGACCCTCGCCGCTGAAGCGCTGGCCCTCGTTGGTGAAGCGCTGGCCCTCGTTGGTGAAGCGCTGGCCCTCGTTGGTGAAGCGCTGGCCCTCGCCGCTGAAGCGCTGGCCCTCGCCGCTGAAGCGCTGGCCCTCGCCGCTGAAGCGGCCACCGCCGCCCTCCCCTCGGCCGCCGCCGCCCTCGGCGCGCCGCGGGGCCTCACCGTGCCGACTGTTCCGGCCGTCGTTGTACCGTTCTCGGACAACGCCGCCGCCGCCCTCTCGGCTGTTGGTGCTGGCGTTGGTGTTGTTGAAGCCCTGCGCGCCGGCGCTCGGGAAGGGGGGCACGCTGCTCAAGCTGCCCGTGCTGGTGAAGCCCGGCACTCCCTTGGCCGCCGCGGCGGCCGCGATGGGGCTCTCGGCGTTGGCGGCGTTTTGCTGCGCTGAACTCGTCGGGACGGAGTTCAGGCTCCCGGCGCTGGTCCAGCCACTGGCACCAGCAGCAGAGCTCCCAGTCTTTTGGTTATTTAAACTTGCAGCAACAAAGTGACTCTTGTACTGGGACTGCAGGAAAGGGAGAGACAAGAGAGAGCGGGTTTGGCTCCGTGCTGCCCCACAGAACACGGAGTCATCGTGCGTTCACAAGCCCACCTTGGATTTTGGGGCAACAGAATTCCTAGAAAAAGTCAGTCTCGGAGTGATTACATTCCTCCTGTGCTTATGGACACAGAGTTAGTAACAGACACCTCCTACCAGACAACACCAACAAGGGAATTCTTACATTGTGGGGTTAATTTTTACACTGAAGAGAAAGAGCTTCTGTTTTCCCTTTTGATTGCAATTACACAGAATCAAGCCCGGGTGCAGAATCCAGAAAGAAAAAAGAGCAAAGAGGCAGCAGAAAACAAAGTAAGTTTGGCAAATTTGTGCAAATGCGTTCAGTCCAGCCTGCACCCAATTCCACCACTCGGGACTGCCATGCTGAGCGTGCTCCAAGTGACACAGCCGCAACCAGCACCCTCAGCTTCCCTGAAATAACAGGGCTGCTGCATTTTCAGGGGAGAAAAGGACTCCAAGCATGGAACGAACCTGGAAAGCTGCTTTCATTGCTGTCAGCCTGTCCCCCATGGCCCCCGTGGATGGCTTGTAGGCCTCATAGTTGCTCATCACACTGTTGTTGTTTCCACGGTCCTGTGCAAAAACACAAAGGGCAGCTGCAGAGGTTTATCCCACACAGACACACTCAGTTCAACCACTGCTCACATCTATCCTGTCCCTGCACTCAGGAAATGCATCCACTAAGGATAACGGACTTCTGGAGAGCCCTGAGCAGTGGAACAGTTTGTTCCATTTTTTTATTTCTGCCAAGAATCAGACTGGAAATGGCTGGAAATTTTGAAGTAATTTATTAGTGACAGTCTATTTTATGAGGAATCTCCAAACCTTCTGGATCACTCTAGCTCTAAAAAAAAAAGCAGCTCTTAACCAGAGAAGAACAGCACAGGAGACTTTCACTTGATATATGATCCTAACTCTGAAAGATGCTGAGCTCTGAGAACTTTTAAAGCAGATGCTGTAATCCAGTACCAAGACCTTTTAAAATTAAAGAGTAATCAATACTAAGTGAACAAGTTCCAAGAATCTGCGATCAAGCTCTTCAGCATCTCTACTTACAGTATTTTCTGAGCCCAGCCCGGGGCGTTCACGGTATCCCAAGCCACCACCACCAATATTCAGCTTCTTGCCCTTCCCTCCTTTAAAACGGGATTTGCGGAACCACGGGTTCTGTAAGAGAAGGACAAGTGCTTCTCAACACGGGGGATAAAAAGCTTCCTAAATGCATGTAACGAGGCTGAGAAAAAAGGGACACTGAGCATTTCAAAACACAAATGTAAATACTGCTTTCCATTTAACCACATAGCTGCTGTAGGCAGTCGTGTCACGCGGGTCTGATGCTTTCAGTTACAAATGCTTTCTATGAAAACTAATTTTACACCTTCAACTCTCATTCAGGTTAAGGTTTTGGGGGTTTGCATTCTAATAAAGGCAGGAATAAACACAATTTCCAATGCCATTACTTGGGAGCTCGGCTCTTGCTCATCCTTTGGTTTCACTGATTTAGCCCGGTGCTCGGCTAAGGAGAAATGAGGCTCTGTCAGCAAAACTTTCTGTTCCAAGCAGTGGCCAGGGAATGTCAGCCCAACCAGACCTGCTGTTTCCAGGTGTTTAAATAATAGTTGGCTGCACCTCTTTTTATGCCCTACAGTCTGTCCGAATGTGAATAAGTCAGTTGGCTTCCTACGTGCTCCTCTCAAGGCACTCAGGGGAGCTCTGCCTCACTAATTCCATCCCTTCTGAAAACGCTGCCTTTGTCAGAAAAAGTATTTACTTCTGGCAGCTGCTGTCCAAGCTACTTGCTAATGTGTCCACACACCTGCTAATCCACCTCTGAATCTGGGAGTAGCCAAAAAAGCCTGGGCTCTCTTGCAGCTATACAGGCAGCAAAAGACAAGAAATTAAAGAATTGATAAGTTCAGTGGCACAAGCACAATTGCTGCAGCTACCTGTCATACCTATATATAGCAAACCTGCCAGAGAGCACTGCCAAGCAGGTGGAATGATCAAGCAACAGCCCTTTCACAGAGGGAATGTCCCTGTAATTGTTTGCTACTTTAGCTTTCAACTAAGCTGCATCCCCCAGGTGCCTGCTATAAATCTGACTGTAATGAGACACTGGAATGCTCTGCTGGCATCAGCAGGTTACAGCTTCCAGTTTCCTAGGCAGTGCCTGGCCCCAGAATAGATCACATACCGTGTTACAAAATCTTCATGGATTCTTTCAAAGGCCATTAAAACCACAAGGAAACCTACTTTAAACCAGGAGAGATCCCCAAAAGGTCACTGCTGACACATGATGGAGCCAGCAACATGAGCTGGCTGATTTTGTGCCGAGTCTGGAGCGAAACTTCCTCCCCTCAAGTTTTTTGGTTCATACCTGCATTGCCAAATCCAGCAGCTCTTTGGACACGTGCTGGTTGGCACCCTCCAGGTTTCTGACGAGGTCACCAGCAAAGTTGCTGTCCTTGGGGGTCAGCAGAGTGTAGGCCACTCCCTTCTCCCCCGCGCGGCCTGTGCGGCCGATCCGGTGCGTGTGGGTGTCGATGTCCCGAGCCACGTCGTAGTTGATGACAGTCTTGATGGAAGGGATATCCAAGCCTCGAGCTGGAAGAAAGAGCAACGTGGTGGGAAGTGTCATTATTCCCAATTAACTCAGAGCAATTCCTCTGGTACCAGGGTATCAGCCTGCTCTGGTCCTGCAGGCAAAAGGAACGTCAGCTGATGAATGAACAGCAACCGCTTCCTTAAGACACAGCTTTTCTTTCTGTGTATTAAAAAATGTCAGGCTGTAATTTAGGCATCATTAAGAGACTAAAAATAACCGCCCTTGCCAATGCCACATACTGCACGGGCACAGAGTGAGACTCTTGGGGGTGTCTGTGCAGGGCCAGGTCTCCATGACCCCTGTGGGTCCCTTCCAGCTCAGGATATTCCATGGTTCTGAGAAGCACCTGGAACACACAGTGTCCTGCAGGTGCAGAAGCCTTCCACCGAAACATGTTTGCCTTTCTGCTGATAACTCACAGCTTGTCCGAGCTGCTTTCCAGAAGGTCACGTACCTGCCACGTCAGTAGCTACCAGGATGGGGATCCCCTTTTTCTTAAATTCCGAAATGACTTTGTTCCTCTCGCTCTGGTCCATGTCCCCGTGGAGCAGCCCCAGGTTATGATCCTCCTGCTTGAGGTTATTGGCCAGCTCCTCTGCGTTGGCTTTCTTGGTGACAAAGAGCAGGACGCTCCCAGAGGACGTGAACTCCACGAGGCGCCGCGTCAGCCAGTTCCACTTGCTGGGCCCAGAGGGGAAAATCTCCACAATCTGAGTGACATCTTCATTTGCCTGAGGGGAGAAACGTCCTGAGAGTCAGGAAGGTGGGAGCAACACACAGACTTCCCACACATTCTGTACCACAGGTAATACAGTGCAGCTTACAGCATCACCTGCAAGTTTTCTCTGAAAGATTTAATTTTTACACATGTTAATATTATTTCAAGGATGATGCTCCCATTATACAGTCATAGTTTAGATCAGTGAATAGAGGCCCTGTGACTGAGCTGTGAAAGCTGGTGCTTTTCTTAAGCAAAATCAAGGAAACTTTTTCCCAGAAGGGGCTTCAGGCAGTCATTTCTTTTGTTATAAAGGGACCTCATGTAAAAACCAAAAAACACACAGAACTGCCTGAAAGCAGGATGTTCTGGAGGCATCTTGTGAAATTTCTCAACAGTTTTAATGTATTATTAGCAAAGTTTCTTCCCAGCAACTTTATATCTGCCCACTTCATCATCTTCCTACCCGATCCCAGCCTGCTGCTAGTTCAGCTGTCACTGTCAAGCAAGTCCAGCCTCAACATTCCCATGTAAACCGCAGGACAGAGATTTTAACTTTCAAATTCTTCCCTGCAGAAGTTGCAATGGCTTTGTCTATGCTTTTGAGACAAAACCGAAAGATACAACCATTGATTCAGCCGAATAACAAAAATAAATCACCATATTATTGTTCTACTCCTTGATGAAACCTCCCACCACTACAGGAATATTTGTTGGCGGAAAGGTCAACAAGATAAAAATAGAAACCCACTGTTTCTACAACTTTCTATTTTTGCTAAGCACAAATTATTTAAAACTAACTACGAATGATGATTCTTGCAGTTTAACTTAAATTTCAGAGAACAGAAACAGAACAGTTCCTTGCTCTGAGTGTCTCACAAGTATTATGGCATTACCTCTCCAATGTCTCCTTGCACCACCCGAATGGGGTCGATCAGAATATCCCGGGCCAATTTCTCAATCTTCTTACGGAACGTGGCACTGAACAAGAGGGCTGGAAGAGAAACAGGCTTCAAACGCCTTGAAGGAGAAACTTCCTTTCAGAACTGTAAAAACACTGCACAGATGTTGTGAAGGAGGAGGACCTGGATTCCTGAGTGGCAGTGAACTGAAGCTGAAGCTTTATGGGTTCTAATGGAAATTACCAACCGCTGTTAGAATACCACGAAACAGAAACACATTTCATCTGAAATACTGATAATACAGGGCACTGCTGTGAACTCTCTCTCATGGCACCTCAGAACACTGAATTTCAAGGCATATGAACATGAATCCACTAATCATCTTTGCTCTGAGTGCAGTGGGTGGAGGGATTACAGAGAGATGAGTTGAATGGCCACATGTCCCAACTGCTCCCTCCCAACAGCCCACGCTGAGAGTAACACCAGTGGACTTTGGCACAAGTCTCCTGGAGTGGCTGTGTCCAGAACTGGAAATCCAAGCTCTGCTCCAGACTCACTGTTTACTCACTCTGTCTGTCAGGACGTACGTGGCTTGCGATTGATCTGACCTGGTATTCTGCAAAGGAGAAGAAATGCTCTAATCAACCCTGTAAGCCCATCGTTTAGAAAAATTAAGTCAAAATGCAGTTTCATTGCTTTATTTAACACATAATCACAGAAAGAATGAGTGCTTCTCACTCACTATTTAATTTTACAGACCCCCTAAGCTGGGACTGGGCACCACTGCTTCCCAAAATAGTGACTCTGGTTCAATACGTACCAAACCCCATATCAAACATTCTGTCAGCTTCATCAAACACAAGGTAAGTGACTCTCTGCAGGTTTGTAGCTTTCTTTTTCACGTGATCAATCAAACGACCCTAGTAAGAAAAAACTCCAAGTTTTTAAAGCACCTTTAAAAACATGTTAATGTATACAACCACCTAGCTGCTTTTCATCCTGACTTACCAGAGACAACAAAAACCATCTCAAGGCTTCAGTCTAGAATTAAGTGTCAATATTCACGTCATAGGAACAGATTCTCACTTTTTTCAAGCTGAACAGTGCAAAAGGCTGGTTTTGGTGCCCACGGGTACTTACTGGTGTGCAGACCACGATCTCTGCCCCCTCCTGCAGGGCCTTGGCTTGCTCCCACATGCTCCCTCCTCCGTACACGGCCACCGAGCGCAGGTTATAGGCCTTGCCAAAGCGCTTGCACTCCGAGTGGATCTGAGGGTGACACAGACACAGCACAGCTCCCATCAGACAGCTGTGACACAGCACACCTACCCTGGAAATGCAGCACGGAGCCTGAAATGCACTCTCCAGCTGCTAACTTGATGGAATGATTCCAAACTCCTCAGGGGTGAATACTTTGACACATGGGGATAACTTCCAGTAACTTGAGAAACCTACTTAGGCATCCAACAATAATTTAACCTGCAGGCTCTACCCTTCTGCACATACAATTTGTCACAATGCATCCACAGCATTCTTATACCTAAAAATAACGTAGGAGCACGGTGCAAAAACTTGAAATTTTAGGTTTGGCATGATTCTTCAAGAAAACAATGATAAGAAAGAGCTGTGAGCTGGACCCAGGCTACTCATCACAAAGTAGTTTTTTTCAAATACTTTCCTGAGGTTATCTGATAATTTCTGCTAAGAATTTTGTCTCCTTCTCCAAGCAGGCTGGCTGGTGCACGCAGGAATGCTACACACCTACCTGCTGGCAGAGCTCCCTGGTGGGGCAGACGATCACTGCAATGGGACCATCCCCTGGTTCAAGCTCCTTCTGATCCATGATGTGGATCAGCATCGGCCAGATGAAGGCAGCTGTTTTCCCACTTCCAGTCTTGGCTATCCCAATCATGTCTCTGCCACTTAGTGCCACTGGAACACCCTAAAAAGAAGGAGATTCTAAGCCCACGTTATGCCCAGTCTAGCACATCCTTGTGCTGGACAGTACAGGAAAACTCAGGTAACAAGGAAAGCCCAAGACAAAAAAAAACCCTGAATTTTCATACATTTCTGCAGGCAAGAGACATCACTTGAATGTTCTTCATTCACCAAAACAATGAAAAAGGAATATGGATATAGTTACAGTGGTCATTCAACAAGAAAAAAAGGGGCCAAACTTCTATTTAAAAAATATAAGCCATTTTTCTAAAAAAAGCCACTCTGCAGACAAGAAGAATTGCATTTGTCTCCTCCTCATGTGGATGAGGGAGCTTCGCATGTGTTATTTTTCTTTACAAGTCTGAGAAGTAACAACACTCACCTGACATTGTATTGGAGTGGGTTGGGTATACTCAGATTTCCTAATCTGATGCATAAGTTGCTCATCAAACCCAAAATGAGCAAAACTACTGCCAGGCCTTGGAGGAGCAGCCCCGGAGACCTTGGAAAGAGAAAAAGAGCTTTGTTCATGAACAGTGAGAGAAAAACAAAGAGCAATCTGTCGAAAGAAAACAGGTCTCTCTGCCTCTGAAAAAGACCATACTTTTTGAGTGGACATTAAATTTAACTGTGTGCAAATTCCAGATGTGTTGCATAAATTAAGACTTTCAGGTATAAAAATTTAATTATCTGCCAATCAACATGAGCTACTAAACATCGTTTTTACCTCCTTGTGTCTAACTGGTGTTCTACCCCAAATAATTCCCTTCACAGAAGGTCACCCCACTAACATGTCAGAAATGGCAAAGAACTGATTTCTGCATCCATTTCCAGTTTTAACTCCTGGAGTTCTTTAGTCCAAGTAGCATTCCTCACTGCCCGCTTTCACAAATCCATAGGAGACTTCCCAGAACACTGCAGGTGTCTGAGAGGACTGGATTCAAAAGCTGGAGTTCCCAGTGAAGATATTCATTGGGATAAGATAGTCCAAAGCTGAAAGGGAGTTAAAAGCTGCTGGGGGAGCAGTTTTGTGAGCAGCTCACCCGCAGATTCAGCTTGTGCCGTAACTCCACCACTTGCTGCGGGGTCAGGCTGGTGATCTCCTCATGCTCATCGTAGAAATTTTTCTCAAATGGTGGGTATTCAATCTGCAATGGAATTAATTCGTTACTCAGTTAGTCCAGACTCAAGATTCTTTTTTTTCCCCTGAAGTTTTTAATTGTCTGCCAGAACATTTGCTTAAATGAAGCCATTTCAAGGAGATTTATATGACTTACCTAAGAAAGCACTGAAATATTACAGGGGCCTCCTCAGCTCCTGCTTTCTGGAATGCCTCAAACAGAACAGAACAGAACAGAAGTCCCTCCTACCTCTGAATGGTCAATAGGTGGAAGGGGATCAATGATTTTTTTGGACGGTGCAATCGGATTGCCATCACTGTCATACTCCAGGTTATCCTCTTCCTCCTCTTGCACCACACCAGCAGTGGGGTTCTCTGCCATGTAGCGAAAATATGCTTCCTGCAGCAAAACAGATCAGCAAACTCACATCCAATAGACTGCAAAAGTGCTTCTGGCTGTTGAAGTGATGGATGTACTAAGAGGCTGTTTGCTTTCAACCCACCACTGAGGAAAAAGGAAACTACTTTCACTAGAACTGATTCTTAATAAACACCAACAGACAGACACGTCCTGAAGGACAAGAGTACAAATGAAGAACACAACTCCAGTGTCAGCTACACCACAAAATGCTCCTAAAAGTCAAACTTCTCTTGTGTCTGTTTAACAACTCCTTCTACCAAGCCTTGTTATGTTTACCAACAGAAGGATCTATTCTCATTTCCACATGAACAAAGCACAAAGAACAAAACACTGTAGGTTTCTAAGCAGAAAACACATTTTACTAAGCATATGATATTGATTTCTTTAAACATGCTATGCCAAAGATAGTTTCTTTACTTCCCCTAACTAGACTTCAGGAAATGAAGAATACCTGTTTTTCATTGAGAGAGTCAACAACAAACGTGAAAGAAAGTATTTCAGAAGAGTCCTTCAAGACAAGCCCGAGTTAAGACACTGTCACCCTGTCACGTGCCATCCTCACAGCTCACAAAGATGTTTGTGTCTCTCACATTCTCACTGGCACACCAGTGTGAGGCTTTCTCATAGAGAAAACACCAGTCTTGCTTGACTTGAAGCAAATATTTAAGATCAGCTTTGTAAAGCAAGGCTCAATTACAAATATATGTACATACTCATCTGGATTTTCCATCTTCCTGACCAATCATCCCTCAGTCACAAAGCTGTGCACACAATACACCTGAACAACAGCTGCCCCCAGGCATAAAGCCACCTCTGCTCAAACTCTGGCACAGCTACACCCACCACGCTGGAAGCAGAGGCCTTCAAGGCCAGACAACCCTGCCAAGCTCTGCATGAATGCAAGCAACACAAGCGCCAGTAACTACAACTCAGTAGGAAGGTACATTTTGAAATTAAGTCTTTTCTCTTTATTTCTGCTGTAAAGCTCAAGGAGAACTGGAGCTCCTCTGAAAACAGGGATCAAAAGGCCTGACTCTTGCCCTGAACAGACACCACGTTGCACTGCAAGGAGCCTCCACAATCCAGCAGCCTCTCCCTGCCCGTGCTAATCGCAATGTGTAAGATCCTCAGACACTGAACAATCTCTACAGGAAACTTGAGTTCAAACTGACTGAAAGAAATCTTCTTCAGTGAATGTAATTGTCTAATATTCTTCTTAAAACACCTGAAGGGTAGAGAGCAGGGTAACCACTACAGCTTCCTGCTGAATTGTCCGGACACCGTGCATGACACTGGAATTTTGTCTGTCCCTAGTAGTTAGGTGTTTGGAGAGGGAAAGTTAAAAAATTACAAAACAACAAAAAAGAAGATAGAAAGACTGCATAGGAACTCACTTGGTCATCTTCCTCTTCAATGTCATCTCGAATACCCCTGGAAAAACAAGCGGAGAAAAAACTTCCCTGCAAGTGTTCCACAGACTCAGCTCAATAGTTTCATTTGATTAGTGCTGAGCTCCAGATTTCGTGGAAGACACAACACTATCAACTCGGCAACATTTATATTCCCAACCCATGGAGCTCTCATATCTGGTGCCAACCACAGCAGTGACCCTGCAAAGGCTTCTCTTTACTTCTAGCACTGAAAGATTAGGATTCCATCTTCCCAGCAGAAGCCACATCAAAGATCATCCTGGTCTAAGCTCTTGATGCTACACAAGTCCCATAACTGAAGAGGAATATGAGCCAGGAAGTGCAAATCCAGTTCAGAGCTTCCCCAGGTGGTGGTTTGGATCCTGTGTTCTGTGTCAGGACCATGTCTAACCTGATCAAGCCCATGCAATGTAACTTCTACCGATGTACCTGACATTTCTATCAAGAATCAACAGCATAATTATCTTCCTTGGTCAAAGCAAATAGATAAGCTGCATGAATTTAAACTGTTTTAAACTCCAAATGCAGTACCCCAACTGTCATGTGCTACCTAATCTATCAGCTTTAATGTCTCAAACCTAGTCCAAGTTTAGAAGAGTCTCCAGTAGTCCATGTACAGCACCACTGATTTATTTTGCTCACATAAATGTAGTTTTAAGCTAAACCATTCTGATCTCTCTAAGGGTGTGGGAAGCAGACAAACTAACCAGGCTGATCTGGAAAGTGGCAGGAGTACAACGTGTTGCCCCGATTTCTGTGACCTAGAAAGGCTTCTGGCAGGGGATAACTCTCAGTATTGCTGCAGTTTGCCATGGGATGCTGCCATGGATTCTTGCCTATTATCTCATTTTTACAGCACAAAGCGTTACCCACAGCATCTCATGCACAGGTTAATGATGTTTATTGGGTATATACCACACTGCCTAATGAACAACCATCATCAACAAAATGCTCAGAATTCTCTGAGCACCACACAAGACACAGGCAGGCATGGCAATGATAAAGGAGAACTTACTTAACGTTCTTTTTTTCTTTGTCTTTATCTTCGAGTCTCTTCATGTCTCGAGCAGCTTGATCCTAGCAGGTCATAAAGTTGTCACATGTTAAAAAGACCAAGACGGTAAAACACGGAAGGGAAAAATGTTCCTGAATAATTAAACCATTATGTCACAGAGACAACACTTGGACGAATCTTTGTCTTGTTCCGTATCTGATTATGCTAAATAAATTCTCCTACCTTTGAATTTATATACTACTTTAAGCTTGTGACAGTGCTATTGAAAAAATAAATTCCCCACATTCCTCCTGAATCCAACTAATTACAGAACTGTAGCTAAAAATCAGCTCACCCTAAATAAAAACAATTTCCATTTAGGTAGTGAAAAACACAAAAAACCTTCGTTTGATATTCAGAAACAAGCAGAGCTCTATGTTGCATTGTTCTGACGTCCTCAAAGCAGTTAAATTATTGTAAGTCACATCCACTCTCTGTCTATCTAATCCATTGTTGAGGTCTAGCTAACACCATCCTACATCAACCACCAAGTTAAGTGGCATTTTGACTGCAGCTGCCAAAGCCCTGAGTGACATTTGCTGGCCCTGACTGCACCCAGGGACAGCCACAGCAATGAACAAACATTCCCCAAGCTGGCTCTTGCCTCCACTTCAGCCATGAATGCCTCCAGAGGATCATCATCGCTGTCAGAGTCTGCTGATTTGGAGTGGAACTGCTGCCGAGTGGGGGAATTCTCTGCGGGAATGTAGGGCAATTCCACATTGCTGGAATCTTCCTCCTCATCCTCAAAGTACCTGAAAAAAAGCGAGCAACAGCCCACTCAGCACATGGTTTACAGCACTGTGCTGTCTTTCACGGTTTCGGGTTGAGTCAAGGTACCCACATGGACAAGAGAAGATGTTGAGATTTATTTATTTACAATTATTCATGTTAAAAGTTCAAAGCAATGGCAGGGCAAAGAGATATCATGAAATTGAGTCTCTCTTCATCTTTCTTGTAGGCTCCCTTACGGTACTGGAAGGCCACAATTAGGTCAGCCCCAAACTTCTCCAGGCTGAATAATCCCAGCTTTCTCTGCCTGGTTTATACATTTATGCAGCCAAGAGAAGGGTTAGTAAAGAGCTGTGGAGACCAATGTTTTCCTGTGCAAAAGACACCCAAATTTATCCTACTTGGCTCCAACTCTGAGAAGACCCTAGAGTGAATAAAATATGTTCTCAGGAGGGAAAAGCTGGAGGAGGAAAGCTCCTGCAGGCTACTGTAACATCTCACATCTAAGTATATTATCCCGTATTTATTTATATAAACGTCACAGATACTTCCCTGACCTCAGAAGCATAAAACCATTAAAATCTAGAGCTGTGTAAACAGAAGAAGTGGCTGCACTTACGCATTCTCCTCATCAAAATTGGCTCTCTTTGACCCAATTTTGTAGAAGGAAGGCAGCTGAGGAGGCCCCGATTTCGCAAATGCCGCCGAGGAGCCGGCGGTGCCAAAAGCACTGTGGGACTGCTGAGACAGCTTGGGCTCCTCTTTCTTGCCAGGTGTTATGGCAAAGCCACCAAACCCAAAGCCTCTCTTTGTACCAGGTCCGCCTTTATTCCAATTCATGATGCCCCCGAGATACCTGTTAAAACAAGACAAGACAAAGGAATGCTCTGATTCAGGCGCTTCTAGGTAATTGTCATGATTTTTCTTGTTGTGATCACTTCAGTTGTGACACAGGCACTTGTGGAACTCTGAGTGACAAGAGTTTAATCTGTTTCCCAAAAAGAACGGGGCTCTGGTCTTTTGCCAGTAGTATGAACATACCCACAGTTCCAAAATAAAATAAAAACAAAGTGGTTCCAGAACAGGTCGTGTCCTTCAAGGATTACTTAAACACATTTAAGATGTTACCTGTCCTGTTTGCAGTCTAAGACAAACAAACCCAAGGCCAGGACTTTGAACACCAGGAGGAACAAGAGATGAAAAGGCAGCTCAGTGCGTGCCCACACTGTCCCATGTGTAAGTGTTTCATGGCTTGTCAATACCTCACTCCTGCAACCTGCAGAGAAAGGGGCCCAGAGCAGCACAAGGCCCCATGTGAGCCCAGGCACATCTCTGCCAAAAGCCAGCTCCCTTTGCCTCTCAAACCACCTTCAGCCATACAGATGATCTCTGTTTGTTACACACATTTATATGCTCCCCAATCCCTGTTTCTCAAACAATATTTTAAACACTCCACATAACAGTGTCTGCCCAGAACTTGATTTTCTAAGATGATGGCTGAACTGATATATTAATATTTACAGTTTTTACAATATTCTTGAGTCACTTAGTTACCTGCATGGTCAAGCAAATCATACCTGTAAGGCAGGAAAGAGAGCAAGACAGCCACTGCTTTCCAATGCATCATAACTGACTGTCCAAAGGCTACCAGTCTTATTAAACAAATCCTCACACCGAGAATCTTCAACGAGAACAGAACTCACTGGCAAAAAACAACTCCAAAACAATCTGAAGGTAAATAGTGCAGCCGGTCCCTGTGCTGAACATTTACCAGCTTGGGGCTTGCTCAACAAATCTCGAGTCAAGACCAAAGCTCAGGAGTAGATTCTGGGGGAAGCTCTGCTGTTCAGCTCTCCATGGCAGCAGCTGACCATGGAGTCCTGTTTTGCCTCTTGTCCTGACACCCTGTAGCCTTTACACCTGCGGATCCGTGGCGCTGGGAGATCAAAAACTACAACAGAAGGGTGAGAGGTGGAACCGCATTTCTGCTGTGACAGCACAGTGGGAATCCCTGAAAACTGTTAAAATCTGACTGTAAGAATTCTTCCTCACTGTGCTTATCCACCTTTTTCCCCCTTCCGCTACCTCAAAAAATAAGGCGGATCACTTTTTTATTGTCATCCAGCAGCGAAAGTACAAAACGCTCAGTTCGCCCACTCGCCAGCAGCGAGCGAACAGGGAGAGGTTCCCACAGGACGCAGAGACCACAGGAAAACCCCGGGGGCTTCTCTGCTCCGTGGCCGCCGTTCCGCGGGAGGAAACTCGCGGGACGCGGACCCCGCCTGCGGCTCCCGAGCTGCGCGGGCACGGCCGCGATGCGCCCCCGCCGCTCCCGGTCCACGGGGAAAGGGCGGAGAGACCCCCGCCCGCCGGGATCGCCCTCCGCAGGGCACGGCAGGGACCGGGGCCGGGGGGCACAGAAGCCGCGGCAGGAGCTGTCCCGGCACACCGGGCCCTGCGCGGGCCCTTCCCGCCCGCGGAACCGCGGTGCGGGGCGGGCCCTTTGTGCGGGGCAGGCCCGGGCTGCCCGCGCCCGCTCCAGGCCGCGGCTCCGGCGGGTGCCGCCCGCGAGAGGCCCCGCAGGCCGGCGAGGGAGGATCGGCCGCCGTGCCCGGCCGGGCCCCGCTCCCCTCCCTCAGCCCCCCGCACTCACCCGCAGCCGCCGCCGCCGCCACTTCCCCGGTTACCGGGGCGGGGGGTGGGGACGGACGCACCGACGTGCCCACGCACCGTGCGTGAGTGACGCGCGGCGGCCGCGCGTGGCCCGGCGCAGGCGCAGCGCCCGCCGGTGAAGCGGCGGCCAGTGAGGGCGGCGGGACCGGGCAAAGGCGGGAGCGGCACCCCGGCAGCGGAACCGAGAGACGGTAACGTCAGCGGGGCCCCGGGACCGCGCTGCTTTCCCGGTTGGTTCTCGGGTGGTTCCCGGCCGCAGGGCTGGGCTCGCTTCCCCCCCCCCTCCCCCGGTTGTACCGCACACCCCCGCACATGCGGCGGGGCCCGCACTGCGCAGGCGCCCCGGTACGGCGGGCGCGGAGCGGAGCGGAGGGCGGGGGCCGGGCCGTGACTCAGGTAACGCTGCCGCGGCCCCCGCCGCACGGGACACCCCGCTCCCACCTCCCCAGGGCTGCCTCCGGGCAGCTCGGTACCCGCAGGGTGCCCGGGAGGGCCAGCCTGGCGCCGAGGGCACCGGGCGTGCGCGGCCTGTGCCGCGCCCCGCGGGGCGGGAGGAGCTGGCGGCGGGGCCGGCGGCGGCAGATCGCTGATTCTATCTTGTTCACCTTGACTCGCGTTCCGGGAAGGAGCTGGGAGCGCCCACGGAGCGGCGGGATAACGAACAGCTAGGGTGGTGTCCCCGCTTCGGGCGAGGGTCACCGTGAGGGCCCGACCTGCTGGGGACAGGCTCTTCTCCAAAATCTGCCCCCGAGCTCGGGGCTAGGCTGGAGATTACTGAGCAAGGGGACGGGATCTTCTCCAAAATCTGCCCCCGAGCTCGGGGCTAGGCTGGACATTACTGAGCAAGGGGACGGGATCTTCTCCAAAATCTGTCCCCGAGCTCGGGGCTAGGCTGGACATTACTGAGCAAGCCCTGCTGCTGAATGTGCAGCACAGGCGGCAGCAGTGCTTGCCTCCGGATTGCTGGAAGTAGTTTCTCTTGCTAGTGGGGTCTGGGCAGCTGGTGTGGAGATCCAAGAATGAATCGGTTCCTCTGACAAGGGAAAGTCGGTGGCGTGTGAGTCGTGGAGGACCTGCCGAGGATATTCTGCTTCCTGGAATTTGAACTTGGAAGCCGTTCTGACAGATTGCTGACCTAAGGGGGGGCTCCAGCTCTCACCCACCTCTGGTTCAACTCTGTCCTTCAAACTGGCTGCAGAAATTAATTTTGCATTAAGCTATTTGGAATTGTTGAGTGTTCTGAAGGTGGATGTGCTCAAATAGTCTTGGAGTTCTTAATGTGAAATGTTCCAGTTTGGTCGAGCAGGTGGCTCTGTTGTCCTGTCATTTTCAACAGCGTGTAAATTCTGTCCTATTGAAATAATATTTGGGGTTTTTTTTCTGCTTAAATTCACATAAAATTGTGACGTTCCCACACAATGTTCCGAATTCCTGGGCCTTGCTGAACCTTCCATCCTGATTAAGGTTCTGTGACCATGTTCTGTGCGGGTTTTTGCTGGAGTGAGGAGTGTTTGACAAAGGTGTTTATTTTAGTCGTCCTTGTCATTCATAGCAGTGGGTTCCCTGCATGAGGCACTCAGAGGAATGCTGGTCAAATTTAGAAACAAATCATTTCTATTCTAAGTTTGTGAGAGAACACTCTGATTAACATTCGGGTTCCCACTCGGATCTGGTTGCGGGAGGGAGTAAAATGAGCCTGACAGCAGAGCCTGATGCAGCTGATCCTCTGTGCCTGGTTGTGAAGTGCAGCTGGGGGGTTGTTGCTGCCTTTTTTGGACCTTGGAGAAGGTGCTCCAACCTGAAGGGGAGGTTGGGATTGTTTTGAACTCAAGCAAAAGAGACAGGAAGCTGAGGGCAAAACAAGGGGAACTGACAAACTCTGCAGGGTTCTGGCCAATGTGGGGAGAGCTCTGGGCTCGTGAGCCCCAGTTTACTCCTTTGTTCTGGGGAGCAATGCCATATCTGTCCTCTTCTTTTTTTATATTTTTTCGCACAACTTGAAGGGTGGCTGTGCTGAGCTGGGGTCGCTCTCTTTCTCTGGGCAACAACAGACAGAACTAGAGGACACAGACAGTCTCAAGCTGTGCCAAGGGAGATCCAGGCTGGAATTAAGGAGGAAGTTTTTCACAGAAAGAGTGGTCAAACACTGGAATCATCTGCCCAGGGAGGTGGTGGAGTCACCATCCCTGGATGTGTTTAAAAACAGACTGGATGTGGCACTTGGTGCCATGATCTAGTTGAGGTCTTGGAACATGGGTTGGACTCGATGATCTTAAAGGTCTCTTCCAACCTAGAAATTCTGTGATTCCTTTTTTATATTTTTTCGCACAACTTCCAGCAGAAGGTCTTTGTCTCTATGCAGAAATCATGGTGGGACACTGGGAACTTCGTTTTGAGTGTGCAGCCTAGAAAATCACAGCTGAGCACTTTTGGACTAGCAGAGGCCATCAGAGCATTGCTGTTTAAATGAATCGAGTGCATTTTTTAGATTCACTGCTGCCGTTACACATTCAGTGCTCTGACTGTGCCTAATTGCTAATTAATAACAACTGTAGACATGTAGACACGGAATGTGGTCTTGGAAGGGAGCTGGCTGGGAGATGCTATCGGAGAGTCAGTTTTGTAGCAGAGCATCCCTGCTGTCCATCTCAGCTCATTTGAACAGTGTGGCCAGATGTCAATTTGCTGCTGCCACAAGCAACAGAGTCCAGGACCTCTCCTTCAGAGCTGCTTTGTTCTCGTGCCAGTTGTCACTTTCTTTATAGAGGCCATGGCAAGATCAGGCACGGGTTTGTTTCTCTCTCTGGTCTGACTCGTAGTGTTTTCAAATCGTGCACCGTGGGTTGGGGGTGTGATGTAACAGAATTGATGAGGACTTTTTGCAATGATTGATTTAATTTTATTTTTTTTCCCAGTGAAAATGAAGAATTTGTATCTTTTTATCGCTGTCCTGTTCATCCCGTGGAACTTTTCTTTGGCAAAGTATGATGAATTTGAGGATGGAGATGACATTATGGAGTATGATGATAATGACTTTGCTGAATTTGAAGATGTGAGTGAAGATACAGTCACAGAGTCTCCTCAGAGGATCATCACTACAGAAGATGATGAAGAGGAAGCCACTGTAGAGCTTGAAGGTCAGGATGAAAATCAGGAAGACTTTGATGATGCAGACACACAGGTAAGGCCGTGCCTCCTTCCTCTTGTGTTTCCTAATAGTGTCTCTGCACCTTTCTTTCTCTTTTTGGATTTTACTTGCTGGGCTTTGGATTTTCATGCTGTTTGTGATTTCATCCTTTAGGAAGGTGACACCGAGAGTGAGCCATATGATGACGAGGAGTTTGAAGGGTATGAAGAGAAACCAGATGCATCTCATAGCAAAAATAAAGACCCCATAACAATAGTTAATGTAGGTATAACTGTTGATCCAGTGTCTATTTGGAGTTTCATCGCTTATTTTCTTAAGACAGTATGCCAGGAATGTCACTGGGGTACTAAACAATGAATACAGTGTGGGTTTAGCTTGTCTTGTGGCCTGTCAGATTAGAACTTGTCAACTCAGTTGGTTTTTGAAGCCAATCTCTTTCCCCACCCTGCATCACCTTTTTGCCTCCCAAAATAGCCTTTCAGAATGATCAGGTGCTCAAGGTCTGCCTGTTTATTACCTCTGAGATCTCTTTTTAGGTATCATAGCTGACCTTGGCAGTGAAAATTAACATTTGGGTACTTTTATGACTCCAGGGTGGTACAGTGGTGGCAGAATGGCTCATTAGCCTCTGAGGTGGCAAGGTCAGGAAGGGCTCTGCTGTGCCCCATGGAGTCTGTGGCTCTTCCTGGCATCCTGAGAATGTTTTTGGGCATTGGGTGTTTGGATTTGCAAAGAAGTTAACGATGATCAGATAATGCTGTGATGGGCAGGGTATCAAGCTCAAATGCTCAGTGAATTGAAGTGCTGGACTGTTTACTCTGAGGGATGTGTGCTAGCCCAGGCTCACTTGGAAGTGAGTACTTTTTGTCTGTTGAGCAGGTATTTTGGGAATGCTGTTATCACTTGTTTCCTGTATGATTATTGTGCCCCAGTAAGCCAAGTGCTTTATGTAGCCTTAGCTCTCTCCTGTTGCCTTTGTGGAGCTTATTGCTGTGTTGGGGATGGAACGTCTCCACTACTCTGCGTTTCCCAAATTTTTGTGTGTATAAAATCCACTTGTTCAATGTGTAAATCGGTGTAGGAATGTGCCCCCTATGGACAGAGTGACAGAACTTGCCTCTGTCCCCCAAAAAGGAAAGAGCCCAGAACTTTCTCCCAGTGATCAGGTAGAAAAATCACTGACAGGACCTTGGGGACTTCACCTCAAGTTTGGGGACAGCTAATTGGCCATAAGCCAAAAGGTCCTGCCTGGGCCATTTAGTAGAAAAGGACAGAACAAAGAAACCAAATCACTTTTGTGAGGTGTTTTACCAGGAGCACAAACCTGTGAACCTGGGTCTGTTTTGTGTTTGTTATTTTGCCTTTTATTAAACCTTTTTTGTTCCTGACGCTGTCACATCAGCCTCCTGCTCCTTTTATGCCTCCCTATGAACGCTGAGCTATTCTGGGGTATAACGTTTGGGTGTTGAGAGCTCATCAGATCAGCTCAAAACCCCGGGCAAAAACGTTATAAATCACAGCTTCTGTTCCCTTACACAGGTCCCTGCTCACCTTCAAAACAGCTGGGAGAGTTATTACATGGAGATCCTGATGGTAACAGGTCTGCTGGCTTACATCATGAACTACATCATTGGGAAGAACAAAAACAACCGCCTGGCTCATGCTTGGTTCAACACCCACAGGGAGCTGCTAGAAAGTAACTTTGCTCTTGTTGGTGAGTTCCATAATGACAAAGATCTGGTTTTAGTATTTGAATAAAGCTGGGTTTAGGCTGTAGAGAATCCTCCTCTGTACTGTGGCACGGTGAGCTGTACTTCTGCTGAGCTGTGGTCTCTCAGTTGGTGAGTTTAGATTGAGGTTCTTTCACTGTTGTTTTCCTCAGGGGATGATGGCACTAATAAAGAAGCTACAAGCACTGGGAAACTAAATCAAGAAAATGAACACATATATAACTTGTGGTGCTCCGGAAGGGTGTGCTGTGAAGGAATGCTCATCCAGTTAAAGGTAAGAATGAGGGACTTTGTGGTGCTGTTTACCTGTCACCAGTTGTCAGGTTCTAGAGGCTTTTCCATTCCCGTGTGGGCACCATGGAATCCCAGCTTGGCATTTGTGCTCACATTCAGACACAGAGTTCTGAGCACACACACATGAGGAAAAACTGGTCATCTGAAGGTCTGCACAGACCTGCATTCTGCCCCTTAAAGTTGGCACCAAAGAGCAAGTGCTTGCAGGAAGAGGATAAAAGCCAGAGGTGTAGTGTGAACAGAGGTAACTGTAGGCTGAAGAGCCTGTTTGCCACTTAGAGGGATAAATGGACCAGCAGGAATTCCAAGGAAGTACAGCAAAGACAAATACGAAGCCCTGGACCTGGACTGGAACAGTCCCACTGTTCTTGTTCTGACTTAAGGGACCAAAGCCCTGAGAGACTCCTGCAGTGCAGAAAGTGGGCCTGCTTTTGAGCTGTATTGGTCACACGGGGAAAACTCAGGTTAGAAATTAGGAAGGAGTTCTTTACTGTTGTCTGTTCAGCTGTTTTCTGTGTTTACCACCTGGTGTTTTTAGTTTCTCAAGAGACAGGACCTGCTGAATGTCCTGGCACGCATGATGAGGCCGGCGTCAGACCAAGTGGTGCGTACTCAGCCCTTCAGATTAGCTCTGTTGCATTCCTTCGGTTCTGCTCTGCTGCTTTTGATTGTTCCAGGTGATTTCTGTAGTATTCCATATCTTCCAGTTCAGGAACTATTGAAACAACCTCAAAGAATTGTTTGTATTTCTTTCCTGCCTGCGAAATGCAAACTGCTGATGACTGGAAGTTGCTTTATTCTGTGGATTTAATCATTCGAGTGGTTTTGTGAATCTGTCATGATTCAAGACATCATATTGATAAAAAGTGGTTTTACAGTCTGAAATACTTAGTGATTGTTCATGTGTCTGTTCAGTCTGCCTGAACAGGACTGCTTAAACCCATATGTTGGTCTGGATATTATATTCTCAATATTACATTTGCCTTCCAACTTGCTCTTAGAGAGCATAAGTGCCAAGAGAGGTTACATTAGGAAGAACAGTGACTGTGTGCACTGTGAAGACTCTTCCCATGCATCTGTAATTGTATTTACTTACATCAAAATATTTAATTGCAAATTATTTTTACAACTCTGCTGTTGTAGTCAGTGTCATTACAGCACGATACTGAGTGGTGTGCTCAGTCTAATAAAAAATCTTCCTTACTTTAGGACATACTGAAAAGCTTTAAATCAACCACCTTTTTCTTAGCTGTGTCTGTCCTTGCATAGTCCTTGTTCTTTGGAATCAAAGTATCAGACAAACATTGAAATCTGACCGGGGCTAACTAATAACATTCTGTTTCACAGCAAATAAAAGTGACAATGAATGATGAAGATATGGACACGTATGTGTTTGCTGTTGGAACCAGAAAAGCACTGGTGAGACTTCAGAAGGAGATGCAGGACCTGGTATGTACATGCACGTTGATAAATAATAGCATATAAGAATCTAATCTGCATATTCATTGTTTTCTTGGGAACAGCTGAAAACCTGTGACTGACCTGTTGGAATTTGTGTGGAAAAGATATTTCCGTTTACAGATAAAAGTCTAATGGACTCAACCAACAGAAATGCTCCTCCATCAGGGAAGGAGGCAGTGGAAAGCAGCTTACACTTTTCTTTTAGGGTATAGTTGGTTTAAGAGAGGCTGCAGATTTTTGTCAGCAAACATGAGTGTCACTTGACCTCATTTCATTTGCACAAAAGACATCTCCAAGGAATGAAAAGTAAACTTAATTAGTGGTATGTGATATGGAGAATTTAGGTTTAAGTCATCTGTTTTTGCATGATCTGAAATGAAAACTTTCCATATGTTCAAGCCATGAAAAGAATTGCAGAGCTTGCAAAGAATCCAGTGATAACAAGTAATGTTAAAAAATCTTTCCTCTCAAGTAACAGCATGACGTGTGCTTGGTAGGATGCCAGTTTTTGTTCTGTTATCAAACAATGTAAGCAAAATGCCTTAATCCACTTTGGACACTCCAGTATGTATGTATTAGAATTGATTTATCTTCTTAAAATGCTGACTGCTGAAGGAAAATACTATCTTAAATACTGTTGATGCTGTGTGCTTTACTTTGTTTGAAATGTCCCCAGCCAGGGTGAGTGAATGAGTGTATTTTTTATTGTTTCTTTTCAGGTACTTCTAGAGGTCCCTCTGTTTCAGAACAGTTCAGTCTGATAAGATACTCCCAGGCCTGTGTTTATTTTTCTTTTGCATTGTTTTCTTTGAAACAGAGCGAGTTCTGCAGTGATAAACCTAAGTCTGGTGCAAAATATGGGCTTCCAGATTCACTGGCCATCTTGTCAGAGATGGGAGAGGTCACGGAGGGAATGATGGACGCTAAGGTAAACTTGAATGAATGAATACAAACACTCCTTGGTAATCCTGGCATTTACGACTTGTATGTTCTAAAAAAGTTAAAGGGGAAAGTTCAAGGCTTTATTGGTGTCACTGTGGCAAGCTGGGCACAGCAATTTCCTGAGTGATAGAACTGTAGAAGGTTGGAAGGGACCTTAAAAATCATCCAGTGCTCGCCCCCTGCCGTGGGCAGGGAACCTGGCAAACCCCTGTGGAGTGGGTAGGCTGCAGCTGGATCGGCGTTGGGAAAAACTAATCCCTGTTTCTCTTTCAGATGATCCATTTCCTCACACACTACGCTGACAAGATTGACTCTGTCCAATTCTCGGACCAGTTCTCCGGTCCAAAACTTATGCAAGAGTAGGTATAAAGGCTGAAAGGCTGAGCTCCCCTGGGGCTGGTTGGCAGCTGTGCCTCAGCCATGCACAGCAGCAGCTCTGCTGTTTCCCTGAGCCTCCTAGTGCAGAGGTGCTTGCAGGGGCTGCTTCACGATTGCCAAGTGGTGGGTGATGTGTCCCATCTGAATTAGCACGCAGGTTTTTGCACGTGCCTGTGGTATTATGCTCACAGGCATATAAATAAATGGACATAAAGGAACATATTTTGATTTAATTATAAGACAGCTTATGTGTACACCTTGTATTAAAATTGTTGAGGATCTGTGAAATGTAGGCCTGAGATTTTCACATTAGAATACTGTAGGATTTTGGGCAGCGAATACTTAAACTTTTGAGAAAATATTTTGTTCTCCTAAAATATTTGGAGATTTTTCGTGGTATAAACAACAAGGGGGTGTGTGAAGCCGAGTGTAATTCAAAATGTACAGGCCTTCTTGGTGCTCACATGCCCTCTTGACATTTAGAGGGGCTGGTGCTGTATGTTTTCACACTCATGGCTTTTCTCTGCAGGCTTTTGGCTAAAACACTTCTGGAATCTGATTAGTTTGAAACATAACTTTGGGTTATAGCCAGGCTTTTAATGTTTATTTTATTCAAGTACTTTCCAAGTGTCTTTTGGTTCTTGATGGTCTTTTTGGACCAATGGTAGTTACTTTGTATTTTTCTTCACTTTTTCCAAACACTTGTTTCTTTCCTCCAGGGAGGGCCAGCTTACAAAACTGCCCGAAACTAAAAAGACACTTCTGTTTACATTTAATGGTAAGGGCTCCGTTGTCTGTGTGTGTCTGGGGGAGTGTGTGGCTTTATTTGGGTAAGTCACATGCTCAGGATCTGTCACCTGTGGAAGATAATGTGTGATGAGTGAGTTTAGCAGGATCATTGGTTGATAAACAGAAGGCAGCAATACACTGGGGACTGAGCAGCATATTGTCATGATAACAGGACACTGAGTCTTGCTGTTTTTGACCTCAGCTCACACTCCTCTCGGGGTGGTTTGTTTTTAAGCCACAAGCCTTGCAGTTTGAACTTGCACAGGCTCAGCTGGTTACCTGGTTTGAAATAAAAGCAGCCTGTTGGGAGAAGTCTAGAAAAGAATAGATCTTCAAATCTCTTCAAAATTGAAGCCTATAGCTCTAAATGAAGCTTCCTAAAGAGCAGGATAAGAGCATCTTTATTTCATGAACAGTGTGAGCCATAAGGGAAGAGCATCACAGCAAGCAGACGAGTACTGCCAGTCTGTGTGAATGAACAAGGAACTCTTTATTTCAGTGCCTGGTTCAGGCAACACTTCCCCAAAGGACATGGAGTCTTTGCTGCCTCTGATGAGCATGGTTATCTACTCCATTGACAAAGCAAAGAAGTTCAGGCTGAACAGAGAAGTAAGTAGTACCTGCTTTTCTGTCTTCTGACATTGTGTGAAATTGGAACCATAACCACGGCTCCTTAGGGATCCGCTGGGTCCTTCTGTGTCTCGTACGACTGGTAGAGATCCTGCATCCTGCTTTTGGGGAAATCAGTACAAGCTGTTTGCTTTTCTCTGTGCAAAGGGTAAACAAAAAGCTGACAAGAACAGGGCTCGGGTGGAAGAGAACTTCCTCAAGCTGACTCACGTGCAGAGACAGGAGGCTGCCCAGTCCCGCCGGGAGGAGAAGAAGCGGGCGGAGAAGGAGCGAATCATGAACGAAGAGGATCCCGAGAAACAGCGTCGGCTGGAGGTGAGGCCACCTTCACAGGGTACAGGCTGCTGCTTTATCCCTCCTAGGAGGTGAGGCCACCTTCACAGGGTACAGGCTGCTGCTTTATCCCTCCTAGGAGGTGAGGCCACCTTCACAGGGTACAGGCTGCTGCTTTATCCCTCCTAGGAGGTGAGGCCACCTTCACAGGGTACAGGCTGCTGCTTTATCCCTCCTAGGAGGTGAGGCCACCTTCACAGGGTACAGGCTGCTGCTTTATCCCTCCTAGGAGGTGAGGCCACCTTCACAGGATACAGGCTGCTGGCAGATCCCTCCTAGGAGGTGAGGCCACCTTCACAGGATACAGGCTGCTGGCAGATCCCTCCTAGGAGGTGAGGCCACCTTCACAGGGTACAGGCTGCTGCTTTATCCCTCCTAGGAGGTGAGGCCACCTTCACAGGGTACAGGCTGCTGCTTTATCCCTCCTAGGAGGTGAGGCCACCTTCACAGGGTACAGGCTGCTGGTTTATCCCTCCTAGGAGGTGAGGCCACCTTCACAGGGTACAGGCTGCTGCTTTATCCCTCCTAGGAGGTGAGGCCACCTTCACAGGGTACAGGCTGCTGGCAGGTCCCTCCTAGGAGGTGAGGCCACCTTCACAGGGTACAGGCTGCTGCTTTATCCCTCCTAGGAGGTGAGGCCACCTTCACAGGGTACAGGCTGCTGCTTTATCCCTCCTAGGAGGTGAGGCCACCTTCACAGGGTACAGGCTGCTGCTTTATCCCTCCTAGGAGGTGAGGCCATGTTCACAGGGTACAGGCTGCTGCTTTATCCCTCCTAGGAGGTGAGGCCACCTTCACAGGGTACAGGCTGCTGCTTTATCCCTCCTAGGAGGTGAGGCCACCTTCACAGGGTACAGGCTGCTGCTTTATCCCTCCTAGGAGGTGAGGCCATGTTCACAGGGTACAGGCTGCTGCTTTATCCCTCCTAGGAGGTGAGGCCACCTTCACAGGATACAGGCTGCTGGCAGGTCCCTCCTAGGAGGTGAGGCCACCTTCACAGGGTACAGGCTGCTGGCAGATCCTTCCTAGGAGGTGAGGCCACCTTCACAGGGTACAGGCTGCTGGCAGATCCTTCCTAGGAGATCTCCAGGGCTGCCTGGAGGTATAGTAGCAGTGGCAACTTTGATTTCCATTTGCTGCTCCTTTCTGAAACGCACAAAGGCTCCCGGTGAGCTGTGAACCCGCTGCTGGAGGGCTTTGTTGTTCGGCTCTGAAAGGATCTGCTTGTTCCTGTGTTGATTCACATCCCTGTCCTTGCCTACAGGAAGCTGCTCTGCGGCGTGAGCAGAAGAAGCTTGAGAAGAAGCAGATGAAGATGAAGCAAATCAAAGTGAAAGCCATGTGACTGTGCTGTGAGAAGCGTCTCAGTGCCACCTGTGGAACTGTAATTCACAGGGTACAAAGACCTACGTAACTCCATAATCCTCTGAGTCCTTGAACACTAGTAACCATTAAGAGAAAAGTTCTTGCGTTGGTGTTACTTATTTAAGTATTACAGCAAAATGTGTGGAGAGCTTTGTCTCTCTGTTCTGTTCCAGGTGGTACAAAGTTTTGCTACTTGTCTGTTAAAAAAAAAAAAACAAAACCCTGCAATATTCTTGAATGCTTTTTGTCATTTGTTCTTTAAAAACAGAAGATTGTAAACCCCTGTCCATGTGTGCTGGTAACATATTCATGCTTTGGTTTGAAACTTTGGTTTTAGTTATTGTGAGGGAAAGGGGGAAAGGGGAGAAACTTAGGGGGAGGCAAACTGCACCATAAACATTTACTGTGTGTGTTTATTTGCATCAAGGCACAACACTTAGAGCCTTCCATACCCAGTATGGATTCTTCAGGGATTTAAGCCCAGTAGAAGTTCTAATAGAAGTAGATTTTTTTTTATCTTCATTTTTTTTACAAACAAAGGCCTGAAGCAGTGTTAGGTCACCTGTGGGCATGGTTGGCTTGTGTGTAAATCACAGAGATGGTTAGAACCGAGGGAATGGAGTACATGGACAGTTTGCTACTTGAGTGCAAACTTAACACGCTGTGGAATCTGTGATGTCAGCACAGTGTTCCTTCAGGAGTGATGCATGGTGACTTAGCAGTTCAGCCACCTTTCCTTCAGTATTTTTAAAAGTTTCAAGTTTGCCTCAAGCCCTTCTCTCCTGATCTCAGCAGCTGCTGCCCAGTTCACTTCAGCCAGGAGCCAGATCTAGTGGAGTACCTGCAATTCCTGATCTCCCCGAGCCAGTGAAAACGTTGCAGAGGATGTTCTTCCTCTTCATCTGGTCAGTGATCTCTTCAGGGGTTTGAATCTAAATGGGAAGAATGAAGTGAATGCCCTGTGCAAGCACTTCGCTGGGAGAGCTCTGCATTTTATAAATGCTTCCTGTCCAGAAGGCATTTTATTGTTGCTTGTAACAGACTTTTAACAGTTTTGTGGGGAAACAATGTCCTGCATTTTCTTGTTCAATACTTCGTGGAAACTTGGTTCTGAGGCAATAAGAATCAGCTGCTGTTGAAACAGCAATTGCTTAAACTCCTTGTTCCAGCATGGGATACTTCACCCTGATTGAAATGCAAATGTCTGTAACCTGATACATGCAAATACATTAATTTTATAATGGTTGGTAAAATTATTTAAAACCAAAACTAATGTAGATTATGTGAAATTTTAGCACTATTTAGCTTTAAAGATTAAAATGTTATTGTTTCACAGAGTTCTTTGAAAGGAAATACTAGTGTGTGCTCCTTTGAGTAAGCAGACAGCTTTCCTGAAGCCCCATCCAGTTGTGGGCCATGGCAGCTAATTTTGTAATACAAACATTCAAATGAACAATCTAATGAAGAGTAAAATATAATTGAAACACTCCCGCTTTACTTGGCTTGTCTCAGTGTTCCTTTCTTTCAGTAGACTCTGAAAGCCTCCTGGGTGCTGCTGAGTTTTGGTGTGGGCTGGAAGCAGCAGCAGGAGCTGCAGGGCTGGGCCCACACGGAGGATTTGCCCCCGGGGTTTGTGTGGCACATGGGCACAGCAGGGTCCCTGCTGGGCACTCTCAGGGACCCAGAGAGTCACAGGAGTGATTAGTTTGGAGAAGACCTCCCAAGATGGTCCAACCTGTGACGAATCCCCACCTGGTCACCCAGCCCCAGAGCACTGAGTGCCTCGTCCAGTTGTTCCTTGGACACCTCCAGGGATGGGACTCCACCAGCTCCCTTAAGAGCCCATTCTGTGAAGAAATTCCTCCTGATGTCCATCCTGAGCCTGCCCCGGCCCAGCCTGAGGCCGTTCCCTCTCCTCCTGTCCCTGTTCCCAGGAGCAGAGCCTGACCCCCCTGGCTGTCCCCTCCTGGCAGGAGCTGTGCAGAGCCAGAAGGGCCCCCTGAGCCTCCTTTTCTCCAGCCTGAGCCCCTTTCCAGCTCCCTCAGCCTCTCCAGGGGCTCCAGCCCCTTCCCTGGACACTCTCCAGCCCCTCAGTGTCCTTTTAAAGTGAGGGGATCAGAACTGGACCCAGCACTTGAGCTGTGGCCTCACCACTGCCTGGCACAGGGGGTCAATCCCTGCCGACCACACGTTTTGACAAGGCAGGTGCCATTGGCCTTTCTGCCCTCCTGGGCTCACGTTCAGCTGCCTGTCAACCACCACCCCCAGCTCTTTTCCAGTGCCTCCCGGCCCGCAGTGCCGCGCGGCTGGACGCGGCCAAGGTACCGGGCCCGGTGCAGCCGCGCCTCGGCCCCGCTGAGGGCCCCAACATGGCGCCGGCTCCTTCCCCGCCGCTCGCGGGAGCTCCGGCCGTGACGTCACGCGAGCGCGCCCGCGCGTCACGTGTCGCGCGCGGTGACGTCACGCGCAGCGTCTCTCGCCGGTGAGCGGCGGCCGCAGCCTGAGGGGTCCGTGAGGGGCCCGGGGTGAGGGGCCCGGGGCCGTGCGGGGGGGCCCGGCAAGGGTGAGGGGCCCGGGGCTGTGCGGGAGGGTCCGGGGCGGAACGGGAGGGCCCCGCACGGGTGAGGCCCCGGGGTTGTGCGGGAGGGTCCGGGGCGGAACGGGAGCGCCCCGCACGGGTGAGGGCCCCGCACGGGTGAGGAGCCCCGGGGGTGTCGCTGCTCTGGAGGGCTCCGGGCAGCTCTTGCCGGAGTTACCGCTCTCCTGGGGCTGTCCTGAGGCTGCGGGCCCGGGCGGAGTTCGAGGGTTCGGTGCTTTGTGGGGGTACCGGGTGGTGCTTACCCGGGTTTCCGGGCCTCGCGTTGAGCGCGGCTCGCTGCTCGCTGAGGGTGACGCCGCTGTGCCCGCAGGTGTGCCGCCCTTTCTGCTGCGCCTGTCCCACAGCGGCGGATCCATGTCTTTCCTTGTAAGTAAACCCGAGCGCATTAGGGTGAGTGTTGAAGATCTTCCAGCTTCCCTCGTGTCTCGGTAGAACGAGTCTCGCGCTTGTGCAGAGTGGCCGGGCCTGGAGAGCACCACAAGGGCACAGGAGAACTGGTTATAGGGTTGATGACAGGACACGGGTCAGTGTGCAATGCAGAGGGGCTCTAATGGGCTTTCCCTCTGAAGAAAAAGGGCCATAAAGCTGCCTATTTTCAGTCGTTCTTTAAGAAGTAGCCTCCTCACCTGTGTCACAATTTATGGTTTTTTTTTTCCTTCGCTTTGCTTGCAAAGCTGAACACAACAGCTTTTTTTGATTCTGCTTTTCAGCAGAACCACTTCTAACGCTTTCAAATGGTGTTCTTGCACACGAGTTTTGAGTCATCATCACCTAAAGACTCATTGGTGCTTTCTAGGACTGGCTTCTCGTGCACACCTGTTCATTAAACTGTTTTGCTAAGTAGCATATTCTGCCATGGGAGTGTTTGTGATTGATGTTATAACCAAAATATTTGAATTCTCAGAGATTCCCCCTCTTTGTAAATAGCAAAAGCATTTTTCTAAACCTCTTACACCTAAAAAGCCAACTTTTGCTTGGCTGCATGAGGAGGTTGTTGCATACTGATGATTTTTGCTGTGTGTGCGTGTATAAAAACTTGTTTGAATGAATTAAATGATATTAAATTTATTTGCAAGTGCATGTTGATTTGGAATAACAGCAGCACCCGTTGCATGCCGTTGGCCCAAGAAGGGAACATCCTTGTCCAAAAGAAGGATGTCACTGGTGGTACAGCAAACCCATTTCACACCACAGCAGGATCATTGAAATTTGGGTTTTTTTTTTCTTGTGGGGAAGGGGAAAAGAAGCTTTTCTCTAGATGCAATAACTGATTATGTGGAGAATTTGTATTTCTTTCAGCGGTGGGTGTCTGAGAAGTTCATTGTTGAGGGATTAAGAGAGTTTGAGCTGTTTGGAGGTAAGTTTCCCTCTTGTCAAGTGACATTGCTAGGAATGTTTTATTTTAGCTGTAAAGCTTGGTAATTTGGTAGTAAAGATGTATTTTATCACTGAAAGAGATGATTAAATCTCATTGTAAATCCACATATTCAAGCTGTCTAAGCCCAGAAATTTAACATGGAAGTGTCCAAGATGTAGTAAGTTATTTGGAAATCATTTCCATATTGATAACAGTTCTAAGACAGTTCTCTATTGCTTAGCATAACCACATTTTACCATAACCAGCATTTTTTTTTGTATGAAGAGATGGATTTGGGGTTTGGGAAGGTTAATTCTAATTTTTTGAGTAAAAATGGATTTTGAAACTGCTGAGCAGCAGCTGACAGGGTTGTGCTCTGCCTCTGCATATCAAAGTTGCCCACTAGGATGCAGAATTCCTGATCAATGACATGGAAAACAAACAGAGCAGAGGAAACACGTCTAGATTTTGAGCTTCCAGGTGGAGTAAAGGAATTTTTATTACTTTAAATAACATTAGGTGATTTCTTCTCTATGTAAGAGTCATCTTTGAATGTGTTTATAATCATAGAATTGTTCAGGTTGGAAGGGACCTTTAAAGATCACCCAGTCCTTCAAGGGACGTGACAGAAGGTTCATACTTAGAGTTACAGTAATAAAAATTGTCACCTTCCATTTCTGTCAAATGTACAAACAGCAGCACTGTGGATACCTTTGCTCCTGTACACGTGCTGCAATTCTGTGTGCAAATTAAATGACTTTCTATAAAACAAAAAAAAATCCTGTCCGTTTGATACCCAAAGGGGTCATCCAGGGTTATTTTCTTCGTTTTCCAACACTGTTTGAACGGGTATCTGTTGAACACAACATGGTGAACAATTAATTTCTTTACTCCAGAGCAGCCTCCGGGTGACTCTCGGAGAAAAGTAAGTGACTTGTGCAGGCTGTGGTGCTGTGGTTCATTGCATGGAGATTATTCCTTGTGGAAGTTTGATTTTTTTCTTTTTACCTTAGTTCTATATCTCATCTCTATATTTAGCTCTACAAGTGTGGAAACAGGTTTCACCCTGGAGTGGAGATTTTGGTGTGTGGTTTTCAAACTGGATGCCATGACTCAAAAATTCAAACTCGATCTCTTGGATTTCTATTTGTTTGTCGTTCTCCTCCCCCCAGCCCCTCAAGGCTCTCTCTTTGAGGTGATTTAGTTCTGATCCTTCAGAGAAAGGAAGGAAGAGTTTTGTTTTATGGAACTTCTGGAAGGTGTGTTCTGCAGGCCCTGCCTGGTTCACAGTGAGCATGGAACACACAAAATATCACAATTAACAATAGGGCATCTTAGTCTGAATGATCCCCACCTCCCCACACCACAGGTGTGCAGCTGTTGCTCTAGTTTAAGCTAATTACAAACACAAATTAAGTGTGATTTGATCATAACTCTGTCAGTTCAAGCTGCTTCTAATTGATTTTTGTGCCAGTGTCTGTAATTTACTGGCACAAACAAAGCTCTCAACAGGAGATGTTTATGGAATGTTTTATATAAAATTGAGTCGATTCCCACCTTTTTTAAAATTGCTGAGTGTCAGACATGCTTGGCTGGAAGCAAATTGAGATTAGCATCTGTTTTGGTTATTTCCAAGGGTTTTTTGGGATTTAGACACATGCTGATTCTCATTTTGATCTTTTTACATCTAAATAAAAGCCTTTTTTTTCCACCAGGGCTGGAGAGAAAGGCACATAATTTGGGGAGGGGGGTGGGAGGAAAATTTCTGTTGCTTGTCTGAAGTGAGGGAGGGAGTGAGGAGATGGAGGGGAAGACAGCAGAACAAAACTGATATTCCCTCTTCCTGACTCAGATGAATGTCATTTGGCAAATGCAGATCCTTGCAAGCATCACATAAGTGATTGTGTTCTGGCATTTATACCAGCAGTTGCCTTTCAAAGATTAATTTCCTTTCAATCGATCTCAAATTAAACTGGGCTCCCAAGCCAAAAGCCAGCTCTAAATGAATGCCATGCCATAAAACTGGTCATGAGGGACTTCATTTTGCAGCTGCTTTTGACCATACACCAAAAATTGTCCTGTGTGAAACCACTGAGGAGCTTTTTTGCAGTACCTCATAAACGACATTTCAGTTTAACTTTCTTTTTTCAAACTGTTGTATGGTGTTGATAAATCTCTGGTTGAGCTCCTTTTGCATTAACTCTGTTATTGGCCGCTGCTAACATGAGGAGAGGTGAGTGAAGACCTCGGGCTGGAAGACTTTTTCAATAGGGAATTCACAGTATTTTTCCATTACTGCACAACCTACACCATTAATAAGATGAAATCGATTTGATTCTTTGCATTTGTTTTGTTGGCTTATGCTCTCCCTGGAGTGGACTTTAATAAAGCAAACCACTTCCACGTCGCTCAGTGTCTCACCAGCTGTCACTGCTCCATGACTGCTTCCATCTCCTTGGTGGTGCCTTTGTGCTTCAGAGGGTTCTGCCTGCCTGTGTGTCTCTCCTGGCAATCTTGCTTTTGCCAGCACTGTGTGAAATCGCTGAAAGGAGCGATGGATGATAAAGCTGAGATCAGAATGGACGGGCCTCTCCAGCAGAAGTTTGAAATCCTGAGTGGAAAGTTGCTGCCTGTTCTGAGCCGAGAAACAGCGCTGTAGTGATCACTAAAGGGAAGGATCTGGGAATGCTGCTCGCAGGGGTTTAGCTGTGCTGAGATGGGACTGAGTTGTTTGTGCTGAAATTATCTCAAAGCACACCACAAATCTTAATTTTTGCCTTTTCCCTTAATGGAAGATGCACCTGTTTTAAAGGTAGGCAGCGTGCTCTTCAAAGCCAGTCGGAAAGGTGGAACTTGGGAAGTGTGGCTCTGATTTACTCCCAGAGTACACTTAGCACCCAGAGGGGATTTACAGCAAGCTCCTGCCTGTGCTCTTTGCACTGCCTTTACCCTGGGCTGAGGGTAGAACAGCAAGTTCCTTGTTTTTCGGCTGTCACTGTGTTATTTCCATCTTTCAGTGATGGAAATAAAGAGCAGAGTCTGCTGTCATGGTAGGAAAAGGCACAAACTTTTTCTGCTTCATGTACCATGAGAAAGGTCTGATAAAGGGCATTTGCAGTTGATGAAGAATCAGGTGGAAAAATTGAGCTGGTGTTCCAAATGCCAGGAGGAGTTAATGTGCTGGAAATTGGAGATAACTAAAGACAATTTTAGATACCACATAAATTTTAATCCCCTTTAGACTGCTCTCCTTGTGACTTTGGACATTTGAAGGAGTTGGAAGGTTGCAAGAACATTGAAGTTTATCATCTGCAAAATCCTGCAGGGGAAGATTTCAGTGTGTGTAAATAAGGCAGAAAGCTTTATGTCAGATGGAGTGAGGGAAAGCTGACAGGCTTGGGAATGCTGCTTCCCTCTGTGCTCTGGGGGTGCTTTTTTCCCCCTTTTTATTTAGAAGCACTTATGCTTTGCAGTTTTTGCTTTCATTTGGAGCTTCTCTTTTCATGTGTCTGATTTTCTTCATCACTTGTACCATTCAGCTGTGCAGCTTCAGCTGTGCTGGGCTTATCCCAGGTGAGCAGCTGAAAACCAGGAGCATCCACCAGGAGCACCAACTGTTACAGTGCAGAGAAGGGCTGAGAACAGCTTCCTCTGGCTCAGGCAACGGGGTGGTGGCACGCAAGTTTGTAATTATAAGAGAAAGGCATTTACTGTAAAGCAGAGTTTAGGCTGTCCTGGGGAACAATAATTGGCTTTATCAAAATATTCCTGAATAAATTCTCACAGCAATTAAAAATCTACTTGTTACGTGTTTTGTGACACAGATGTCTGGATCTTCTGAAATGAGGCATCTCCTGAGTTTCAATTGATAAATGACTATTTAAAATTATTTTGACAGCAACTAAATCCTCTTCTGTATTCCTATTATTTTGAAGTGTATGATAATGAGGGGCAGATGATTTTTCCAGCAGGCGATCTGCATTTCCTTTGACCTGACTTCATTTTTTTTTCCTCAGACAAATGAGGCGAGCTCCGAGTCGATAGCTTCTTCCCCTAAAAGGGACACCATGAGCAACTTCCTGCCAGACAGCAGCTGCTATGAGTTGCTCACTATCATAGGTAATTCTTCAGGGCTGGGGGATCAGAGTCTGTTTGTAAAGAAAATAATTTCTGCAGATTTGTCCTTTTCTTGATTGATTGCTTATTTTTGATATTGGGTGTCTGCGTCTTTGATTTTAAAATCATTTGAATAAAAAAATGAGATGCAAGTCCTAAAGGTTGTCACCTGAGAGGGACATGTATTGGGTCAGTGATGCTGGGGGTGCAGTGCAGTCAGCAGAAGCAGCCTGAACCTGTCCTTGGTGCTCCTAATCATCAGCAGAAGCAGCCTGAAACCTGTCCTTGGTGCTCCTAATCACTGTTCTTGCCTCAGTCCTGAATTTGAAGACAGGATAGTTCTGCTGGTTAGGAGGATTCCTCTCAGTGGGATGCATGCCAAGGAACAATTACTCTTTTTTACAAGGTCAGAAGTAGTTTCAGTGACTGAGGGTAAAGGTTATTGAAGGGTCAGGGGCTGGAAGAGTTCTCTCAGTGCCTCCAAAAGCATTACTGGAGCTTTCATGCTTTCTCTTTCAGGCAGAGGCTTTGAAGACTTGATGGTTGTGAACCTGGCCAGGTACAAACCCACAGGAGAGTATGTCACAGTCAGAAGAGTGAACTTGGAGGCCTGCACAAATGAAATGGTCACATTCTTGCAGGTAACACCACTCATCCTGCGAGCTTAGAAGAGGACAGACAGCGAGAGCAGTGCCTATCAATTTGCAGTCATGTTTCTGCATTTACTAAATTTAATAAAAATATTTTTCATTTTAGGGGGAGCTTCATGTTTCCAAGCTCTTCAACCACCCTAACATCGTGCCATACAAAGCAACTTTCATAGCTGACAATGAGCTGTGGGTGGTGACTTCTTTCATGGCCTATGGTGAGTGGAGAGGGGGTACCTTTTTCTGACCCTCATGCTCTGTGAAATGAAATCGAAGAGCTGAAGTGTCTTTGGGGATTTTGTTCTGACAGGTGCTGTTTGGTTTCTTTCTAGGTTCTGCAAAAGATTTAATCTGTACCCATTTTACAGATGGGATGACTGAACTGGCCATTGCTTACATTCTCCAAGGTGTCTTGAAAGCACTTGACTACATCCACCATATGGGCTATGTGCATAGGTATTGAAAAATACATTGGTCATTTTCCTTCTGGTGGAAGTTCTTGGAAATAAGAGTAGAGCAGAGGCTGAATCAGGAGACACAGAACAACATTAAATTTTGTGTTAGTTTGCTCTTAGAGCAAATCAGTTTGATGCTCATGGGAAGTGACATCACTGACCTTACTAAGCTGCACAGAAGTGTTGTTGTGGAGCAGACTTATCCCAAAGACCACTGTGTATCTAAAATCACAGTCCATAACATTTAGTCCTGCATTTCTCCTTGCCACAGAGACATTCTTTGTGAACTTGCAAAGGTGACGAATAGAATCCTGTTAACTGATTTTGCCCAGCATCCAAAGATGGTTGTTAGGAGTCTCGGCCTCCTGGTAGGAAGCTGCTCAGGTATTGTCCTGTGCATTGAGCTGTTTGCTAAAGGCCAGGGAACCTGACTGCTTTGTTCCTTTTTTGCCCAGGAGTGTTAAAGCCAGCCATATCCTGATCTCTGTGGATGGGAAGGTGTACCTCTCTGGCCTGCGGAGTAACCTGAGCATGATCAACCACGGGCAGCGACTCAAAGTCGTTCATGACTTCCCCAAATACAGCATCAAAGTGCTGCCTTGGCTCAGTCCTGAGGTTTTGCAGCAGGTGTGTTTGAAAGAAACTGCTTGTGTTGAATGATGTGTTGTATCTGTATAATTTTGTGAGCACTTGGAGCGTGTTGAAGGGGTGTAGGGTGGGAGACATGAGAGAACCTTCTAGTTGCATTCTAGTCCTTTTTTCTCTTCTTTTTATCTCAAAAGCAGTGACCCTTAGCAAGGGGAAGGGTACATGAATGCAAGGAAAAAGAAGGGGAGAGGCTAAAGGAAACAGATCTGGGCTGAATGCAGGGCAAGTGGACAGAATTTGATCTAGTTGACTCAACAGTTTAGTTGTAGGCACCTCTACAGGTTGTCTCATTAACAAAGTGTTACATCAGATACAGGTTACCCAGGGCAGATGCCATCCCTACAGGCTGGCTGATTTCAGTTACATAAATGTTGCCCTTAACTGTGTGTTTTAACAAACCAAAAAACCCTCACCACAATAAACCAGTGTATCTGTGGCTTGTGCTGTTCCTGTTATAATCATCTGAGTTTGTTGGCTTGCAGTTGAAATCTTGGGTATTGCCCATTCAATCACATCCAAGTCCCTGAAGCTAATTTTTCTTTTCCTTTTCGTGTAGAACCTGCAGGGTTACGATGCAAAATCTGACATTTACAGTGTGGGGATAACGGCCTGTGAGCTGGCAAACGGACACGTCCCATTTAAAGACATGCCTTCTACTCAGGTAGGGTTTGCAAACTCCTTTCTCGTCCTTCGTCCTGGCACCTGGAACTGCTTTCCTGCTCTGGGATGTGAGCACGGAAGGGCGTCCTGCCCGCACGAATGGGAAACCTTAACTGTGCCGGTGCTGTGCCCCTGCTCTTCCAGATGCTCTTGGAAAAGCTGAACGGAACTGTTCCCTGCCTGCTGGACACCACCACAATTCCTGCTGACGAGCTGACCATGAAGACGTCCCGCTCCAGCGCAAACTACGGCGTGGGGGAGAGCACGGCCGTGAGCAACGCGCGCGCGGCCAACGGCGAGCCGGCCCTGCACCCCTACCTCCGCACCTTCTCCACCTACTTCCATAACTTCGTGGAGCAGTGCCTCCAGAGGAACCCCGATTTCAGGTAAGGCCAGGTGAAAGCTGCTCTCCCCACCTGGGCTATTCTAGGGTTGGTTAAGCTGTGGGAGTTAGCAGATATTGGTCACAGTTTTGTTTCCAAAAGTGTAGTGGAGTGAGGATGTGCCCCATTGTAGAATGAGCAGTGTTAACACTTGGAGCACTTCCTGTATGAGAGCCTGAGGAATTCCTTTGCAGCCTTCCTTGGGGGATGAGTGGTGCTGCACATCAGGAAAATAAACAACTTGTGTTTCTGGCCTCTGTGGGACCGTGTTTACCCAGCTCCCATCACTGCAAATGGCTGCTCTTCAGCCAGCAGACAGCAATGATGCCAAGTGATCAAAGCTGCATTTTCTTTGTGGTGAGGGAAATCAGTAGCCATGAGAGACTTTTCAGGGGTGCCCTGCTGCTCAGGTGGTCCTTGGGCAGATGTAGGGGGTGCAAGTATGTAACTTAAAGGTTAGAAGGAGGAGGTTGAACTCCTTGCATGAAACATTACATGATTGTAAATGCTTAGTAAGCAATGCTGCTGCTGAAAATAGGGAGATACCCGACAGCTGAGAAAGGGGAGAGGCAGGAAGGACCCTGGTCTTTTCTTATTCCCACTACCCAACTTCAAGCACTGACTCATGTTCTTGTGTGCTTCCCTCATTCTGCCTCCCTTCCACAGGCCAAGCGCAGGCACTCTGCTCAGTCACCCCTTTTTTAAGCAGGTAAGGAGCTAATTTAGCTACAGGTAAATGCTTTGCTTTGTCTTGCTGAGAGGGTGGGGATGTTGAGTTGCTGGATTTTCTGGGATTGGGAAGATTACATCAGTTTTTTGACTTATTCGTAGTGCACTGTGGTGATTGCCACATCTGGGGAAGTGCTTAGGCTGTTCTTGAAGCATCTCTTACCTCAGAGAGGTTCTAAATCTGCCTGTTTTGGGAGCCACAACAGCTCTTCCCCCGCAGGCTGCTGAGTTCTGGGGCGAGGCAGTTCTAACCTGCTCCTTAAGGAGTCCAAAGGGTGCCCCGTGCGTTTCCTCCTGTTTCTGCCTGCAGTGCTGGGTGTGGAGCAGCACCTGAGCAGCCCCATGTCTCCCTCTGTCCTTCCTGTGCAGATCAAGCGCCGTGCTTCCGAAGCACTCCCCGAACTTCTGCGCCCTGTCACCCCCATCACCAATTTGGAAGGGACGCTGCCCCAGGATCCCAGTGGCATTTTTGGGTTGGTATCAAATCTGGAGCAGCTGGATGTGGATGACTGGGAATTCTAGAAAAATACACTGGGGAGGAACTTTCTGGACATTGTAATTTATTGGTCCTGTTCGTAAAAGCTGATGAATGTTACACACAGAAGAGTTTACAGGTCCTTGGGAAGGAACTTCAACTGCTTGTTTACTTAAGAAGTAAAGCCTGGATACAAATGGACAGACCTGAGCTGGAAAAGGATCGATCCAAGGAGCTGTGGAGTATTCCAGAAGGTGCAGTGCCTGGAGCTCCCATTCTTCCAGCTGAGCTCTGGCAGAGCACTCGAGGGTGTTGAGTGAGTCTGTGTAGTTGTGGTCTGTATTTATGTGTTTCTAAAAATCACTGGCTTCCTCACAGTTGAGGCTGCATGTCCCTGTCCCCTTTGGTTCTTTCTCTTTTAAGGGTGCCTTAGAGTTGAGGGGAGGTGGGCAGCTTTTAGTTTAGGGCATTCTCTTAGAACTAGTCAAGTTCCTGTAACTGTTGTCACAGGGCGAGTTTAAAGGGGGGGAAAAGGGTGATGAAAAATGGGAGATCAAAGACAAGCTGGTGCCCTTCTAGGCACTCCTGCTGCCCTGGGCATTCCTCTGCAGCACTGGATTTGTCCAGTCTAGAGAGGGCTTTTGAAGACTTCTCACTCGATGCTGAGCACTCTGAACTCCAGGTCAGACAGGGCCTCCCCTTCCAGCTTCCTGGGTCACCAGAGCAGTGTGGATGCCTGGGCAATGTACCAGCTTTTTTATCCCCTTCCTGTTGAACTTCATGTTAGCTGGGCTGGTTTCACAGCACGAAACACTCTTACCTGCCTGTCTCAGTGACTTACCCTGGCACAGAAGGAAAGTAAATTGATTTTCATGCTGATCCTCTTGCTCACAACTCCTGTACAGAATTGAACTTTAACCTTTCCATTACCATTGCTGTCCTGCCTTCCCTCACTGACAGGTAAAAGCTGCTCACGTGGCTCCCTGTGATTCATGGCTGTGTGACTCTGCCCTGCTGCTGTGGCAGCTCTCCCCCATTCTGTGGTGTTTGGTGTGTTTGGAAGTGTATTTAAGGCTTTTAGTTTGACTTTTTTTCCAAGGACCATGGTGCTGAAGGTCATCTGCTCTTTACTGAAGCACTGAGAATCCTTGCATAGGTGCAGTTGATGGGAGTAGTGGTGCTGGCAACAGGTCCTTCTTGTGTTTATAAATTGTACTTGAACCCAGATGAAGTTTGTTACTCTAGTTTTTTTTCCAGTACAAATAAAATATTTCTGAAGTTGTTTTTTAAGTCTGCTGTTTGTGCAGGATGATGGAGTGAATCACAGAGGGTGACAGGCTGGCTGTGCATGCTTGCTTTTACCTTAGTTTCGTACAGCTCACCAGTTTATGGCAGCTGCCTTCATGCTTCAGAAACATACTTCAACTAAAGCAACAAGCTGCAAACACCTGCACTTGCTCTTTTCTGAAAGTTTCAGTAGAATTCTCCCAGTCGCAGGAGTGTTTGGCAAGGCCAGGCCCAGTTCTACTTCCTCCCTCTGATCAGGTTTGATTTCCTGCCTTGTTAGGAAGTCTTACAAACAGGGCTGATTCAAAAGGGGTGTAGCCCACTGAAGATCTGTCCCTATCTTGAGTTCTAGGAACCAAGACAGGAGGAATAATTGCCCAGTAACTGCAATGCTCCAAGCTGCTTTCCCTGAATTAGCATTTTTAGGGTGAAGGATGAACTTAATGCAAGCTCAGATTTCTCATCCCTGCCCCTGCCTCCAGTTTGCTCCATGCTCAAAGATCAGGGGTTTAAATTAACTCTGTTCCCTGCTTGCACAGGAGCAGGATCCCTGCAGGGTTAGGAGTGAAACAGCAGCACCGTGGTGAGAAGCAGCAATTCCACAGTAACTGAACGTTCACCCTCCTTCCCTGGCTGCACTCAGGGGTGCTGGGGGTAGCAGATGGCTCGCTCAGCCCTGGAGTCTTACCTGTCCTGCCCTGTGCCCCCACAGGGCAGCGAAGACAGAGTCCAGCACAGGTGGACACGGTTCAGTAGCTGCTGGTTGGATACAGAACCCCTGGCTGCAGCTGGTAGCTTTTTTTTTCTCCTACAAAAGCTTTATTCAGTTATGTACAAAATGTGTTTGCTACTGTGGATCCCCTTCTTGGTCTGACTGTTGCTCCTCTTCTTCCTCCCCTTTGTGTTTTTCCAGTTTTGCCATGAGCTCTGAAAAACAGAACAGGCACGATGAGGCTCCAGGTGCAGGGGCTGCCCCGGAGCCAGGGGCCCAGGTGCTGTGAACACCCAGGACCAGGGCAGCTACCAAAAACCCCTTGCCTACAGGGGCTCAGCTTGGAGCCCCGCTGTTGGCCGAGTCCAGGCAGGAGCTGAGTCATTCCCTCAGTGCTTTCCTGACCACACAAGCTGCTGCCTCTGCTCTCCAGTCGCTCCCCAGGTTCCCCACCTGGGCAAGCACAGATGCTCAAGTTGCATCGGTGATTATTTCCTGACACTAACTGAGCTCTGCTGGCAGCCAGGAGCTGGGAAGTGCAGCTCAGGGCCCGGCCCAGCAGCAGGAAGCTCCATCAGGAGCTGGTGCCTTTGCTGCTCAGGTGCTCCCTCAGAAGCCCCTCTGCCCAGGTGCCCGTTACCTTTTGCAGGGTTGAAGACCCCGTTGGTTTGCTTGTCACAGACGTAGCAGCGCTGGGATTTGCGGTAGTGCTGCAGGGCACAGCTCTCACAGAAGTAGTGCCGACACCTGTACGGAGACACGGAGGCCACTGCAAGTCCCCAGTCACAACCACTGTGCCCTAGAGTCAGAAACTACTGACTGCTGCTCACAGGAACATCAAGGTTGAGAATGACCTCCAGGATCGAGTCCAGCCTTTGCCCAAACGCCACCTTGTCACCCAAACCACGGCACTGAGTGCCACGTCCCCTCGTTCCCCAGGGACGGGGACTCTACCAGCTCCCTGGCAGCCCCTTCCACTGCCTGACAGCTCTCTCCATGGTCCCCAGGGGAGGCAAAAGTGAGCTGCAGGCACAGCTTCCTCTGCAGCCCTGTCCCCGTGGAAGGTGTTTCAGCATCGCTTCACTGATGTGAGCGACAGCACAGAGCCACCAGTGAGCTCTTCCAGGCACAGGACAGCGTTCAGGGCTGTCCTCAGCCTCCTCCTCATCCTCACCAAGCTCCTGGCTTCCCCATGCTCACATTTCTTTGCTCATTCAGTGTCCAGGAGGAATGATGGCATGAAAACAAAATCTCAAGGTTAAGGGGGAAAGATGAGGCAGTGAGGCAGCATCTGTGGAAATCTAAAAAGTGCTTGAGAAAGTGCTTGAGATCCCTTCCAAGGGGATGCTCCAGATGCAGCTGTGAGACTCCCTGGCTCTCACAGGATTCCCCCACCCACCAGAAAGCCAGGGCAGACAACAAGCAGGTTCTACCCACAGCCTGTGGGCTGGGTTTGCCTTTGCCATAGTCAATGAATGACTCCTGAGCTGCACGGAAACCACCCGTGGCTGCTCGTGCCAAACAGCCACTTACTTGGTGACCACGGGGTTCTTGAAGGAACCTCTGCAGATGAAGCATTTGAAAGGCATGTCCTCCTCATCACTGCTCACCTCGTAGTTTTCATCATCTGCAGAAGAGAAAGTGAACCAGAGTGGAGTGAGAGAAGAAGCCAGCCCAGCCCACATGTGGGGCACCAAATAATAAATAAGGGGAGAGCACAGCAGGCGAGATTCAATCTCTGCTGGAAACAATGGAGCTCTGGCACCTGGCTGTTGCTGATGTCAGTAACACGTGTGGGACTGTGCTATAATTAGGGCTAATGAGCCAGCAGGCCTGTTGCTCATCTCAGGAGAAAATTGTCTTCTACTTCACCCACTCACTGCTATAAAGAGAAACATCCTCCAGCTCCCTCCTGTTTTTTTAGACTTTCTTCCAAACCAGCTGCCACCAAGTTCTGGCTCCAACTGAGCACAGAATAGCCCCCCCTTTGCACAGCAGCACTCACGAGGCCTGGGCCACACCTCTGGATACTGAGTGACAAATGACATGCCACCTCCTGGGCATCGAGGGGACAGACAGTGCCATCTCCCCAGCTGCACGCAGCAGTGCTCTCCTCCGCAGAGAGCCAGGGGTTATCTGAAAGCAGCAGCTCTGCTCAGCACTGTCAGAGGCTCCTGGCCCTCGGCTGGTCCTGCAGCAGGAGCTGCAGAGCTCTGAGCAGTGCTGCAGGGCACAGGGGCCGTACCGTTGACGCCGTAGCGGCCCTCGTCCAGCTCCCGTTCGATCTGCCAGCCGTGCTTGTAGTCCGAGCGGTCGTGCAGGAACTTGCAGCTGTCTGAGCAGCACAAAGAAAGAGGAAGTAAGAGACCTGCTGCAAGGGCAGAGTGTTACCAGGACACCTAATTCCAGGGCAGCCTGAGCTTTGCCCAGCAGGAGGAATCGGATTGCTCCTCTCCAGGGCAGCTCCTGGAGCAGGTACAGGATCCCTCAGTGCTGACAGGCTGTGAGTATCATCCTCTCTGTGCCACAGGGACAGTTCCAGCAGTTGTGCACATGGGAAGTGGGACAAAGGACAGGAAAACCCATCCCTCACATGGTCTCAGTGCACACAATACCTGTAAGAATGTGGGTCACTGGAACATCCAGGGGTCCCTTCCAGGACTCCTATAACCACTAATCAGAGGCCCTGGGCTTTCAGAAGGGATGGCACGAATGACAGCCTTACATAAACAGCTCTGCACAGAAGGGTCTGTGACTCAGCACCCCAAACACGGGGTCACAGCTGGACTGGATCCTTGGCATGCCTGCTGCTCACCCCCAAAGCCGCAGAAGCCGGTCTCTTTGTAGTCCTTGCAGATGTCAGGCTGGTAGTCCCAGCGCACCGTGGCCCGCAGGTGCTCCGGAGCACGGATGGGGCCTTTCCTGAAAGGGGAAAAGAGGCTCAGCCCCGCTGCAAAGCAGCTCTGGAGCAGGGCCCTGGCCAGGAACAGACACCACACTGGTGAGGCAGAAACTGGCAGTGACAGCAGAGCTCCAGCCCCAAACACTGCCTTTGGGATGGTGCCTGAGCTCCTCTGTGCTCACAGACCCCGAGGCTCATCCCAACCCACCTCACCATTCCTGAGGAGGCATTTCCCATCGATGTGTCTTTGGGCTTCACATACTTCTGGTAGTTGTTAATGCCACGGTAGATTTTATCGTCTTCCTTTCCTCTCAGCTCCTAGGAAAGCAAGAAGAGATGATTAAGGATTGGGAGAGCTTCATGACATGAATTAACTCTGACACCAGTCTTCCTTCCCACCTCGCCTTCCTGAACACCGAGATGCCAATAAAGGCACAGAGCTCCCCTATTTGCAAAGGTTACACTCCTGGCTCCTTGAACTTCTAGGGAAGATGAGACTCTAACTCTTCTTGGTGTGCAGAAAGGGATGAGCAAAGCACAGGCTCTCCTGCTGCAGAGCACGAGTTCCTGAGGAGCAAGGCTGACTCACCTCCTGGATTTTCTGGCTGCGCTCAAAGATGGCCTGGGCATCCTTCTCCTTCTCCGTGTCCAGTTCATACACTGCTGTGGCTCCCATGTCTTCTGGGCCAACAGGTTTCTGAAAAGCAAGGAAAACTTGTGGCAAGAGTGGAGGGAACACCTGGACAAGACAGAGAGCTCCTGTCTACCTGAAGGGTTGTCACAGAGCAAGAACTGGACTCATCTGCTTTATCCCCTGGCTTTTGCTAGGGAGAATTCACCACAGGCTCCAGCCTAGTGTGTGCAGAGGCCAGAGTACTAATTCCTTATTGCTCCCAAATTTTAGCCTGCGGTCAGGGAACACTTGTTTTACTCCTTCACACTCAGCCCCAGCCCAGCGGGAAGCCCCACTCAGTTCACCCATGTCACCCAGTTCAGGTGGGTGTCAGTTCACCCAGCACTTCAATCGTGGCACCCTCCTGCCCACACACAGGATGTTACTGAGCTTCTGACCCAGCTGGGGATGGCCAAAATTCCGTTTCAAGACAGTGATCTGGTTTAGATTCCTCTTTAATGGACTGAACAGATACCTATTCCTAGCTTTCATCACATCTTCGAGAACAGCTGCACCAGAGAATAATTACAGCCAGCTTCAATTAGAAACAAATCCAACTTAGGTGCCAAAAGCTTGCAGAGTGCCAAAGCTGCCACCTCCTCCCATCCCTTCCCATTCTCTCCAGAAGGTTGGGCAAACCAAACGCTGCCTCCCTTGGGAGCAGCCAAAGATGGTCTAACATTGAAAACACAAACCCAACAGCTGAGCAAACCTGATCCAACTGCTCCCTCCCCTGAAAAATCTCTGCAGTGTTGGACAAGTCCAGTGGCATCCTGGAGTTTTAACTCCCACCTCTAAAAAGGAAAGGGGAAAGGGGAAAGGCCAACCCTCGATGGCCTCCCATGGAGGGAGGGACTATCAGAGTAAACCCAGCACAAGGCACTTGGCTGTTAAGAGGGGACAGGGAGGTGCACTAATAATAATAATAATGTCCAATGCCATGTTTAGAGTGGCAGATTCTGTCTGTGAGGAGTGGGATCCCCAGCCCCAGGTGAGCTGACACCCCAGGCCCCCTGCTGCCTGTCCTTACCGCCGACCTGGTGGATTTGTAGGTGACCCCGATCTCCCTGGCAGGATCCTCATCCTCGCTGCTGCTCGGCGCGTAGTCCGGCCTCTCCCTCGTGCAGCGCCTGGTCTGGAGGGGGACAGCAGGGACGGGGAGAGGAAAGGCTCCAGCGCTGTGCTGGCTGAGGCTGGCAGCCCCCGCAGGCAGCCCTGGCTGGAGCAGGCGCTCCCTCGGAGCTCCCTTACCTTCTGGATCATGGGGTTGGGGGTGTCCCGCCGCCGCTCCTTGCGCACCACGGTGCTGCCCTCCTCCCCGCTGCTCTCTGCGGGGAAAGCCGGGCGTGAGGGGCACGGCCCGGGCCTGAGGCAGCCGCTGTCCCTCGGGACGCCCGCGGCAGAGCCAGCCATCCCCCCGGGAGCGCCGTCCCAAGGCTCCCGGAGCTCGGGCAGCCTTGGGGCCGTGACCGATCCCTGGGAGCCTGGGCAGTGTCCGACCACCTTCCAGGGGAAGAACCTTCTCCTAATACCCAACCTAAATCCCCCGTGACACACTGCAGGGGTCCCTCACGCCCTCGGGCTGCGGAGGGCGGCCAAGCCCCCGTGCGGGCCCTCCCTCGCCTCCCCGCTGCACCGCACCGGCTCGGCTCCCCGCGCCGCCAGGCTTCCCCCAGCCCTCACCCCGCTCCTGGTCGCTGCCGGGTCGTTTTCGCCGGCCGCTGCCCGCGGCCCGGACCCGCTTCTTGAACACGAAGCTGCAGACGCCGCTCTCCTCCGCCATCCTGTGCCGCCGAGACCGCGGCGCTGGATAGAGCGGCGCCGGAGCGGCCGGCGCGGGCAGCGCCTCCTGCAGGCGCGGAGGACTCAGCGCCCCGGGCGGGGTCGGGGTCCCGGGGAGGCTCCTCTGTCCCCCGGCCGGGGGTCCCGGGGATGCTCCTCTGTCCCCTGAGCCCCGCCGGACCCCAGCTCTGAGCTCCACTGTCTGCACAGCCCCTGCCCTCTGCACAGCCCCTGCTCTCTGCACATCCCCTTCTCTCTGCACAGCCCCTTCTCCCTGCACAGCCCCTGCTCTCTACACATCCCCTTCTCTCTGCACAGCCCCTTCTCGCTGCACAGCCTCTTCTCCCTGCACATCCCCTGCCCTCTGCACATCTCCTTCTCCCTGCACATCCCCTGCCCTCTGCACATCTCCTTCTCCCTGCACAGCCCCTTCTCCCTGCACATCCCCTTCTCCCTGCACATCCCCTTCTCTCTGCACATCCCCTTCTCTCTGCACAGCCCCTTCTCTCTTCACATCCCCTTCTCTCTGCACAGCCCCTTCTCCCTGCACAGCCCCTGCCCTCTGCACAGCCCCTTCTCCCTGCACAGCCCTCCAGCTGCGTGTGGCTGTCCCACCGCTGGCTCACATCTGGAGTGGAATTCCTCATTTATTGCCACTCGACGGCAGCGAGCCTGTTCAGCACAGATGCTCTTCGGGCAATGCAGAGTGGCAGAGGTGGTACATCAGTGGACAACAGTGTGCACATCACTGCTGTCTCCTTGTCCAGTAATCACTCCCGTGAATTCCTCAATGGTGTTTTTTGGTACAGGGAATTACAGGCACACTGCACACAGAGCACCTGTCTCTGCAGCTGGGCTCAGGCTTTGGGCCACCTCCAGCCAGCATTTGGCTCTTTCAGTGGCATCACACTGTGTTCAGGAGCCAGAGTATTTGTTCCAGCATCATCATGTTCAGAGATATTCCCATCACTCCATTGTATATTTTCCTCCATTTATGGCCCATTGGAGGGCTTTGAGAGCTTAAGGCAAAGTCCTCAGAGCTACAGGTTATTGCTGCCTCTCTCCTCACCCATGGCCATTCTGGCTTCCTCAGCTGGCGTGACACCACCTCCATGTTTTAACTATTAATATTTATATTTATTTCTGATGTTTTGCCCTGCTCCTGGGGAAATCCCAGCCCTCCAAGCACCATGAGAAGCTGCCCTTATAGTCCAGGCAGTGCTTTTGCTCAGCCCACGGGACCCTGCTCCGGCAGACCCACCACTCCCCTTGCACAGCCCCGCTCCCACGCCCGGCTCATCAGCTCTCCATGGAATAAACCCTGGCTTTCTGAAACCACCACAGATCAGTTTTACCCCTCTGGAGGGTGACGAGTGGGGAGCACTGGAATCCTCCTTTCCTGCTGCTGCCTGATAAGATCCTTCCTATGCAAGCAGTGAGCTGAGGTGTGGGAAATGTGGCTTTTGCAGACGCTGGAGGGCTGGATCCTTTGGGATGCTACAGGATCCCTTACCGGGGTGGGTGAGTGCCACGCAGAGAGAGCCCAGGGCCGGGTCCAAAGCTTGGGGCGAAGCCAATCTGCACACGCAGCTCATGGGAGAGAGCTGGAAGAGCTAATTAACGGCGGGGGGGTAATTGCACTCTGTGCCAGAAAGCCGAAGGGTCGCCCCGGGGCCGGCGCTGTCGGATCGGGGAGGCTGCGGGCGAGCCGGCAGAGAGAGCTGGGAGCCGAGGCAGCGGGGAAGCTTTGGGGTTAGAGGTTGGCTCCACACAAAGGAGCGAGCGGCTGGGAGCCGGTTCGACGCCGAGAGCCAATCGCTGCTGCGGCCCCGCGATAAAAGGGCTCGGAGCCGGCGCGGGGAGCGCAGGAAGCGGCTCCGCTGCACGGCCACGGCCGCGGCCCCTGCGGCGGGACACGGGCGGCAGAGCCCCGGGCACGGCACGGCACGGCCCGGCACGGCACGGCCCCGCCCTGCGGACCCTCCTGCTCGGCGGTGAGCTCGGCTCGGGCGCAGCGGGAGCGGCTGCGAGACAATGCCGGGAGCGGGGCTGGGGGGGGGGGGGGGGGGGGAGCAGCTGCCGGGGGGGTCCCGGTTCCCGAGCACGCCGGGCTGGGGGAGCCGGGGGAGCGGGAGGCAGGCGGGCCGGAGCGGGGATGGAGAGGCGCGGGGAGAGCCCGGGGAGCGGCTGCGCTGCCCCCAGCCCCGCAGCACCGGCAGCTGCTCGGCCTCGGGGTGCGGGAGGGGGTTTGGGGTTCGAACGGGGGACAGCGGAGCCCCGGAACCGGCTGGGCAGCGGGGCGAGCTCCCCGTGCCCAGGGAGCCCCGGGCGAGGGGCTGGTAGCCGGTGGGGCGAGCAGGCCTGTGCTGGCTGGATCCGCTCCGGGGGTGAGTATTTATTTGGGGCGTAGTTGGGGGCTCACGCTCCCGTTCGGGCTGTCGCCGCCTCTTTGTTGTGTGCTGCAGTACATGCCGGAGGGCGGCTGGACAGATCCGTTTTATTAAGCTGATCAGAAAGAGCAGAGATGGAAGAAAAACCTGTTAGATCCCGACTCCCTTATCCCCCCTCGTTAATGCCTGCCAATTCCCGGTGGTGTGTCTCCTACCGCCTCATCCTGCCTGCATTTAAACCTTTCCAGCGACAGGTCTTTCATCACTTCCCTGGGGAGGCTGTTGCATGACTGTGAGATTTAATAACAACACAAATGCCCTGGGCTCTGACATAACCCTTAACAGCCAGGGATCTCCCAGGGCTTCACAAAGGAGAGCAGCTCTGTTTTCATCGAGGGGAGGGGGGGAAAAAAAGGAACAGAAAAAACGAATTTATTTATCCACTGCCACCCAAAATTAGCAGCAGATTTAGGAATCGAGCCCCGGTCGCCCAAGTCCCAGTCTGGTGCTGTAACTACTGTGTTTTGAGCCAGCCTGATCTGTCTAATCCCCTTGGATCACTTCAAACAAGCTAAGATACCTTGTAGATCATATTTATGATCAATTTTCTGTTGATTTTTTTCATGGTGTGGGTATCAGTTTTGAAAAAAAGCCGGTAATCCAGCCTTGAAAATTGGGCTTTGTCCACCAAAGACGTCGTGTGAGGGCTCTCACAGGGAAGACATCTGGTGCCTCAGCTGAGCTGTTGTGTGTTTAAGGCCAGGACTAGCACATCTGCAGCATTATTAATGTAGATTACAAAATAATTGCAGGGCAATCGACCAAGCTTAGTCTGACACAGTCCCAGTGTTAATGTCCTTTTTAAATGGGAGTCCTGCAAGAAGCAAATTCCCAGGTCCAAACTGAGGGTCTGTCAGAACCAACCTCTTGGGCTTTGCAACGTGGAGGATGCATCTCCATTCTTATAACAGCTTAAAAACAGGTTCCTGACCTTTTTTGGTCAGCAAAAATCCCAGGAGACTTCTCATTAGGGAAGGGAATCCCTCTTCTGATTTCCTTCAGTGGGTAACTCCTGGAAGTCTTCAACTACCCCTCTGCTCCTGGAGGGTGATGAAGTTTTTATTTTCCTTTTCTCCCACCCTCAGCTCTTGCAGGGTTTTGCCAGGCAGCTGCCATGTCCCCCCAAGTCTGTCCCCATGTCTGCTTTTCCCTCCCAGTAAAGTCATTTTTATCTGCCATCTGGGGGTGTTGCAGCGCTTACCTCGCTCTTAGCAAAAGCCCTGGGATGGAAAACATTAAATCTGGACAAAAGGATTATTGCAGTATCAATGTTAAGCACACTTTAGACGTATTTCTCACTCCTGTGGTGTGCCCATAACCCTCTCCATATGTCCAGCTCAGGGTTTTCAGTGGCAAGATGCCTCAGCATCCTCTGATGTGCCTCTCCAGGGATTACTTTTCCCAGCACACTCATTGCTCCACTGCAATCATGTGGATTTCAGAGAACCAGATCCTGTTCTGGGCTCTATGGCACCTTGGATCCTAAAAGGAAGGATAGAGATGAAGGCTGAGAATAGCTGGGGCAGCTCAAAAAGAATGATATTTAGAGAGATTTAACTATCAAAATGATTTTGGTTGTGATTTCTTCTTATACAATCTGCATTTGGACAACAAACAGTGGCTTTTGTAGGGTTTATGTGGAGGCAGGGACCATGGAAAGGGGTTGTGCTGTGTTTTGGAGTGCCTGGAACTGGACCCACTCCTGCTCTTACTGCATCTGCAGGTGATGAAACAGCAAAAGCTTTTTGTGGGGTCTCTCAGGGCCCAAGAGATGGGCTCACCCCATGGAATCAGAGAATCCTTCAGGCTGGAAAAGTTCTCTAAGATCAAAGTGTCCAGCCATTCCCACAGCACTGCCAAGGCCACTGCTAACCATGTCCCCAAGTGCCACCTCCCCACGGCCTTAAGCCCCTCCAGGGGTGGGGACTCCACCACAGGAAACGCCAGCCCAGAGTCTGGTGAGTAACAGGTGATATTCCACGAGAGGAAATCAGCCAAGGCAGCACCGGGAGGTTGTGTTAGAGGAAGGAGGAAATTACAGGCAATTACAGGTCCATTAACTGGAGTACAAGGAAAGGTTGGTTTCTAGAACATGTTCTGGAAGAGTAATCAGATGTGCTGTTGGGAAGCAGAATAAAATGCTGGGTGGTTTTAACACAGATCATGTCACGCTGGCTCAGTGTCTTCCTTGGATATGATAAATGCCTTCTGAAACAACAAGGCCTCATGGTAGAGCCCCAAGGAAATGATTATTTTAGGTGGAGACAGGAAAAAGGACAGGGAAAAGAGAGCAAAATGCAAGGAAGACACTTGGATTCTTCTGCAAGGAGGGATGTAAGGACACAGCAGGCCAGGGATTCTCAGGGGTGCTGGAGTTTTGTATCAGAATACCAAGGTCTGAGATCTCCCAGTGTGGAGCTGCCAGAGCAGCTCACCTGTTTGCATCGGGCCACCACGGTGGCTGTGGCACCAGAGAGCCCACCAGGTGAGAACAGCTTAAGAGGAATCTGCTTCTCCTGAATGTGGCTACTCTTTATGAATCCCTCTGAGAGGCAAATATATGACAGGAGAAGAACTAATGTCTAATGGTAAATGGATGTGCATTTGAGTAGGAGACCAGGAGGTGATGTTTCCAGGTGGAGCATGGTTTATGGAAGAGATTAGAGAAGATCTGCCAAGGGCAGGGAAGCCATGAGCTTCTGTTTGCCTATTGTGCTTGTTTGCAGCAGGTTGATATTGCACCTCATTAGTCCCTTCTGCAGGGCTTCCAAAGTTTCTCCCAGTGAAGCACTTCTGTCTGATGTCCAGCCTGAACCTCTCAACCTGCAATTTTTGTCTGGCACTACTGAGAATTTGTCTCTGCTTGGGAAAGCCTCTTCTCATCCTCCTGGCAGGATTTCTGCTGTGCCTCTCTGCTCTGTCTAAACTCCCAGCAAGACAGGGAGTCTCTGCTCCCTGGGATCTCCTTCAGATCATGATATTTTTAATGGATGCCATTAAACACAGCCACAACCTCAGGCAACAGCTGCCTCAGTTTCTACTTCTGGAAAGCAGGTGAATCCCAGTAACATCCTTCTGGCCTGTGGGCCCCACACTGAGAGGCAGGGAAGGGACCAGCCCAGTCCCCCGGTGCTTCCAGAGCTGTGCACTTCCTCCTCAGGGGAGGCAGGGATGAAAGTGGCAGAGGGGAGCGGGTGGGCAGGGGCTTCCCTCGGGCTCTCCCTCACTCCTGTGGGTCCCCCATTGTTGCCCTGACAAAGGCAGCCCTGTTCCTCCCCACAACTATTCCTTGTCAGCATCCCTCAGCATTTCGGCCGCAGATTTCCTGCCCACTGGCAGCCTCTCAAGAGGCAGAACGTGGATGGAAAGGGGATTAGTGGAGCAGGCTGGTGGCTCCTGGCTGTGGGGTGAGGCAGGGTCAGGCCACTCCCCAGGAATCTCACCAGCAGGGTAGGGGTGTCCCCAGAAATGTCTGGATTCTCCTCCCCTGAAGTCCTCCACCCTGTGCTGAGCCAGCAGGGACCTGCCCTGGGTCCCCAGTACCATGAGGTCAAGTGGCTGACTCAAAGCCATACAAGAGCCAAGACCTGAAGCAGAATTAAAGGATTCCATGCCTAAAGCAGGAGCTGTGGCCACTGGGCTCGCTCCATCATCCCTTCCCTGGCACTGCTGTGCCTGGCTCTGGCCTGTTTGATGCTGGCCTTGCACCACACTTGGTTTCTTGGTGTGGGTCAGCTGTGAGACCCCCAGACTGCAGAAGCTGAGCCTTGGGAGCTGGGTGATTCCCTGGCTCAGGAGATGGGCTCTTCCAGCTGCTGTTCCCCTCTTCCTCACACTGGCCAGCTGAGAGGGATGATGGCCGTGGAGGGTCAGCGCTGCCCTGTGTGTGGTTTCACTGATCCTGCACAGGATCTCGTGGACATCCATCCCCACAGCCACCAGCTCAGGCCAAGATTTCCTGGGGAAAGGCCTGGCGGCCTCTCCGAGCTGCCTCCCCTGCCCGTGCCTCGTGTGCTCTGGGGACACTCCACGTCCCCCCAGGATGGAGGAGGAAGGGGGCCTGGATCCCCCACACCGTGCTTTGCCTTTGGGAAAGCCTCCTGCAATGGAGCAGTGATCCCTGCAGTAAACAAACCCTTCCCAGGGCTGCTAATGGGAACCATCTGGCAGAGAGGGGCCCCTCGCCCTCCGCGCTCCCGCTCCTTCCCTGCCGGAACCCACCAGGCTGGGCCTGCTGGGCCTGCACGGGGAACGGGCCAGTTAGGAACGGCTGGGCCTGCACCAAGAACGGGCCAGTTAGGAACCATTGGGCCTGCCCCGGGAACGGGCCAGTTAGGAACGGCTGGGCCTGCCCCGGGAACGGGCCAGTTAGGAACCATTGGGCCTGCACGGGAACGGGCCAGTTAGGAACGGCTGGGCCTGCCCCGGGAACGGGCCAGTTAGGAACGGCTGGGCCTGCACCAAGAACGGGCCAGTTAGGAACGGCTGGGCCTGCACGGGGAACTGTTGGGCCTGTTAGGAACGGCTGGGCCTGCACCAAGAACGGGCCAGTTAGGAACGGCTGGGCCTGCACGGGGAACGGGCCAGTTAGGAACGGCTGGGCCTGCACCAGGAACGGCTGGGCCTGTTAGGAACTGTTGGGCCTGCACGGGGAACGGGCCAGTTAGGAACGGCTGGGCCTGCACCAGGAACGGCTGGGCCTGTTAGGAACTGTTGGGCCTGCACGGGGAACGGGCCAGTTAGGAACGGCTGGGCACGGCTGGGCCTGCACCAGGGACAGCCCTGCTGGGTACAGGTGAATCTACACCGGGGACAGCCCTGCTGGGTACAGGTGAATCTACACCGGGGACAGCCCTGCTGGGTACAGGTGAATCTTCACCGGGGACAGCCCTGCTGGGTACGGGTGAATCTACACCGGGGACAGCCCTGCTGGGTACGGGTGAATCTACACCGGGGACAGCCCTGCTGGGTACAGGTGAATCTACACCGGGGACAGCCCTGCTGGCCCCTCTGGAGAGGGGAACCGGGAGAGGCTCCCTGCACCCTCCTGGCTGCAGGAAACCTGATCCTTCAGGGGCAGGCTGAGGTTAAGGGACTCCCTTGGAGGGGCCATCCCAGATGTTCCCTCTCCCTCCATCTGCCCCAGGGTCAAGCAGGAAGGTGGGAGGGGATGCAGGAGGCTGTTGGGGAAAAGCTCTGTGATGGAGCAGTGTTGCCTTCCTCCCCTCAAACTCCTCCCTGCTTGGAGCCGTCAGTCGCTACAAGGGGCAGGATGAGAGAAACTGGAAGGCAAAGGGGTTCTCACCCTGTCCTAAGCCAAAAACCTGAAGCTGCTGGCATGACCTGGAGAGGAGGACAGTCCTCGCTCCTGCTCTTCCCAGGCTGTGCAAGTGGCTAAGGACTTTAGGGACCACAGGTTTGGAACAGTCAGATCTGGCAGTTATGGTGCCAGTCTCCACTGTGGGGCACGGCTGTGGCTTTGTCACACGTGCCTGCTGCTCCCCTCAAAGCCAGTGAGCCCCGAGGCTTCCCGAGCCCTTGTGAAGGCTTTGTAGCATCAGTGTGGCAGCGTGTCCTTAAGCACTGCCTGTGCCACCACATTCCCCCTCCCCTGGAGGCTGCAGGTGGCTGCTTTGGGCCCCAGCCCCACGCTGTGCTCCTGGGAAGAGCCATGACAGCAGCTGAGAGCCCCCAAGAATCCCTCTTGCAGTTTCTCACTTGTTCTGCTTCCCTTATCACCCCAGCACACCCTTCCCCTTTGAGATTTCTGCTCTTGCCTCCTGCCCTGCAGCAGGAAGGAGGTTCAGCAGCTCCTGGGGCAGCAGCTGCAGCGAGGGGCTTGCTGGAAGCACGGGCACCTCTCAGAGGGTCTGAGCAAGGAGGGCAGAGGGGCTGGGTGGCAAACACCCTGCCATGGAGGGGATAAGTGGGTGGAATTGAAGGGAGAGGGGTTTGGGGGCATGAGGAGCAGAGAAACAAATAGTGGGTGGAAGTAAAAATGGGCTTATCAGAGAACCCTCAAATGGTTTGGGTTGGAGGGACCTTAAAGCTCATCTCGTCCCACCCCCGTGCCATGTGCAGGGACACCTTCCACTGGAGCAGCTGCTGGGGAAGGGCACGAGGGGGGGTGTGGGGTGCTGGGGAGTCTGGGAAAAACTGCGGGGATGAAGGTGGCTGGGGTAGGGGAGGAAGATGAGCTGCGAGGAAGGGGAAGCTGGGGGAGGACAAATGTTTGTAACAGAGGCTGGGGTGAAGGTGAAAAGCAGGTGAAAAGGGGGAGGGTTGTGCATCTTCTTCAGAGGGGTGTGTGGAGTGGGGACACCAGGTTTCCTGGGTCCCTCATGTTCCCTGCAGGGTCTGTGTGGGGCTGTAGGAGCCGACAGACCCTGGAGGCACGAAGAGAAGGTCCTGTCCCAGGGATGGGGGCAGGGAGGGACTGTGGGGGTGGGCCCTGGCCCCCAGCAGATGCTGGGCTCAGCAGCAGCTGCCTGCGAGCAAGCTGGGAGAGCAGGAAATAACAACCAAACCACAGAGAGACGGGAAATGATTCTGATAGAACAGGGCTGAGCCTCAGCTGAGGCTGTGAAACTTTTGCAACCAGGGCTGTGCCAGCCCCAGGGCTGTGAGGGGCACACACCGAGTGCCCAGGACCTGGGGAAATGATCTTTCAACTCTGAAAGCAGCCATGAATTTTAGGTGCTTTGCTGGATGTAACTCAAGCCTGCTGTCAGCTGCTGGGGGTTTGGCAGCCAAAGAGCCCCCTACAACTCAGGACATGTTTGCAAATGTCCCTGGGAGGTGGGCATTGAGGAGATGCCCCTGCCCCAAGCCCTCCACCCCGACATGTCTCTCCTTGGGGCTTTCTCAGTGTCTAGCCCCGTCCTTGGGTAGCAGGCAGGTTTTTGGGGTGGCAATATGAGGCCAAGGGGGTTCAGTAGGACAGGAAAGCAGCCCCAGGCCGAGGCAGGCACTGGTTTTCCAGCCTCCAGCTCATCCCCATCATTGCAGAGCCACCCCTTCACCCTCCTTCTCACTGCTCTGCTCCTCCCTTGGCAGCATCACTCAGCCCCACAGCTCTGTCCTCTGTATTCAAACCAGGGCTCATCTTTCACGGGTGTTTTGAAGGTGAAGTGTGGCGGGGAAAACCCCCTGAGGAGCTGTCAGTGCCTTTTTAGTTCTTTTTTACCAAAAGGGGTGATTTGCAATGCTGGTGTTTTTTTCCTGTGCTGGTCCCAGCCCTGTCAGCCTCATCCTCCCAGGCACTCAGCACATCACACGGGGCTCAGCCTAAAGGCACCGTGGGCTCCTCGAGAAGACAAAATCCCCATCACTTGCTCTGCTGAGCTGTGATCAGCGAGACTTTTCTGGGCTAAAATTAGACTAAAATCACAGTCTTTCCTCCAGCAACCCCAGTCCTTGAGTGGCTGCATTAGTGAAACGTGGGGTGCTGGTTTTGCTGCCTTGGCTTGGGGCCAGCCTTGCTGCCAGTGCCGAGGCCATTGCCTGGCAGGTGCTTCCACTCATGGGTTTGGAGTAGAAGCCATCCCATCACCTTCCAGGTGCTCAGAGCCCCAAACCCTCCAGCTGCAGTATTCCAGACCTGCATCTCCTGCCCAGTTCCCTGTGCCTCAATGTCTGGGCTCCCCCAGGAAGGCCCAGCCCAGCGAGGCTGATTGACCCTGGAGGGAGCTTTGAGCACGCACCAGCTCCTGCAGGGCTGCTGGGTTTGGTGACGAAACCAGCCCCACTCCTGATGACATTTCCTTTCCAGGTGTTGCAAGAGGTCTGTCTTCGACACTTCTGCGGGGAGCATCGACCCCACAGCCTTCAAGCTGAGGATTGAACAGAGGGGCAAGGGAAAGGAGCCATGTTCCAGGCCACGGGAGCCGCCAGCCCAGCCCCAGCTCATGTACGTGGCATCCTGGGGTTTGTATGGGAATTTCAGCTGGGTTTGGGTTCTCAGGGGGGGAAGGTTGTGCACAGAAGCTGTCTTCCTGGCCTGACATTTTAGGGTGATCAGAGGCACAGTCACAGCTACTCAAACAACAGAACTGGGGACAGGAATGTTCCAGCAGAAGGTGCTGTTTGCTGAGCACACTGGACGCCAGCCTCAGGCTCTGCTCCATCCAGAGCTCCTCGAGCTGCTGTCTGTTTGTTTGTGTTTCCATGGCTTTCCGTGATCACAATTGAGAGCCTTCCAGCTGCCGAGGGCTGGAGTGATTGGAGATGGAAAAACATAAAGGTTCAAGAACATCTCCTGCTGGGACAGGATACGGCCCTTCCCCGAGGGAAGATCTATCAGATATGGAATGGAGAGCGTGCCTGGCCAGCCAGGAGGCTGCCGAGAAGTGACGAGCAGCCCTGCATTGCTGTAGCCTTGGGAACGGATGGATCAGCTCCAGAGAGGCAGCGTTTTCCTCAGCTCTGGTCAGCTGAGCCTGCAAACAGCATCTTAAACCCTAACCCCAGGAGAGCACCTGTGGTTGTTCTCCTGGTGCCAAGGGATGCAACTGGTTTTACACAGCCAGAGCCTCCTCGCTGCCCTTGTCCCACTGTTGACTTTGGCTCCTGCTTCCAGCCTCGTGGGACTGAGAGGAAAATCATGTCCCTGACCTCAGGCAGTGAGAGCAGCTGGGAAACCTCTGAGGAGGCAGCTCGGCGAGGGGAGAGCTTCCTGCGCTTCTCTTAGACAAACTGTTTCCAAAAATACAAAGGAGAAATGATGGGGAGGGACAAGGCGGGAGGAACGGGGGTGGGGATCAGCCTGGGGGCAGAGAGGGGCAGTGCTGGGCAGGCAGAGCCAAACTGCAGCCAGAGGAAGGACGGGGACAGGAGGGTGGCATCCTGGGGGGATGTCCTGGGGTCACACTGCCCTGACCTTGGGAACAAGGCGTGAGGGGGATGAGCCAGCCCTGACTGGTCACCCTGCTGGAGTGCCCCTTGCGTCCCGCCTTTGGGAAGGAGGGAGCACTTCCATCAGTGCCAAGGAGGGTGAACCTCCTGGGGTGGCTGTCAGGGCCCCAGCAGGTGTGGGGTGGGTGCAGGATGTGCCCTGGTGAGGGGGGAGCAGGGGGGATTTGGAAGGGCTGAGCTGTTGCAGCTGCAGATGGGACAGGGTGCAGAGAGACCCTGCCCTGAAACCTGAGGCACGGGTGGAGGCTGCTCGGGGCTTGGGCCTGTGCCCTGGTGCTGCAGCAGCCCCAGAGCTCAGAGCTCTGCCCGTGCCCTCCCCACACCCCCAGGGCTGTGCCCCTCGTTTCCTGCTCAGCCCCAGCCTGAGGGGCTGAACCGGGGCAGAGGAACTGGAAACAAAACCTCGGCCCCAGGAGGCTCTGGGACAGCGAGGGGCACCCACCTATGCCCAGGGGGAATGGGCCACTGCCCCCTGAGCCCGGGCAAGCACCCACGGGGCAGCATTGCCCTGTGCACCTCCAGCAAGAGGATGGATTACCCTGCTCCGAGCAGCATCTCAGCAGAGCTGCTGTGTGTAGGCGCATGGCTCACAGGTGGTGGTTTACAGGTGCAGGTCACAGAGGGGTTTTGTCAGGGTCTTGTGCTAAGCTCTCATTTTGCTTTCTCCTTCCCTTTTTAGGAGGCCAAAAGCAGCTCAGGAGGCAGCACAGTGCAGCGCTCCAAGGTACCTTTGCTTTTTCTACACCATAGAACCATCCCAGAATGGCCTGGGGTGGAATGGACCTCAGAGCCCATCCAGTCCCACCCCCTGCCATGGCAGGGACACCTTCCACTGTCCCAGGCTGCTCCACGCCCCATCCAGCCTGGCCTTGGACTCTTCCAGGGATCCAGGGGCAGCCCCAGCTGCTCTGTGCCAGGGCCTCATCCTGCTGATTCTTGGCAAGGGTGGAAGGGCCAAAAGCCCCTGGGCCAAGCTCCAACACAGCCCAGCATCAGTGGAGTGGCCCAGGGAGGGTGAGGGAGATGGGGCTGCTTCCTGCTCCCCAGTGCTCTGGTGAATGGAGGGCAGGGAAGAGGGCAGTGGGGGGATCTAGGGCGTCCCAAACTCCTTCCTCATCCTCTGTCTCCCTTTGCTCTGCCCTTGGCCAGTCCTTCAGCCTGAAGGCGCAGGTGAAGGAGATGTGCACTGCCTGCCAGAAAACCGTGTACCCCATGGAGCGCCTGGTGGCCGATAAATTCGTCTTCCACAACTCCTGCTTCTGCTGCAAGCACTGCCACACCAAGCTCAGGTGAGCCAGGCTGTCCCCACGGCGGGACAGCCACTGCAGCTCTGCCGAGACCCTCCCAAATAGTCCCCCCCCATCACAGCCCCTTGCTTGGCCAGTAGCCAAAGACCCCCAGCCCACCCATCCCAGCAGAGCAAAGGTTTATCTGCACACCTGGGCCCAAGTCACAGCTAAACCCTACCTGGTATAGAAGGAGAGATGCTTCCCCTTGAGAGCAACCCCAGGGGAACACGGACCTGAGCCAGAGCCTCCTTCTAGAGGACTCAGAGCCGAGGCTGAGCTCCCCTGGGACCCCCCATTTCTACTCACAGCAGCCCCCAACAGCCTCTGCTGGTGGGAGGGAGCTGTTGGCTCTAAGGGTCCCCTCCTGCACGTTGCCCCCTCTGCTGTCCCGGTGTCCCCAAGCCCCCCCACTTTCCCCGGGCTGCAGCCCAGTCTCCCTGCCCAGCTAACCCTGCCCTCCCTCCCCAGCCTGGGCAGCTACGCCGCGCTCCACGGGGAGTTCTACTGCAAGCCCCACTTCCAGCAGCTCTTCAAGAGTAAAGGCAACTACGACGAAGGCTTCGGGCGCAGGCAGCACAAGGAGCTGTGGGTGCACAAGGAGGTGGAGAGCGGCACCAAGTCGGCGTGAGCGGGGCCAGCCCCGCCCCCGGAGCCCCGCAGAGCCGGAGGAGCTGAGCCGGGCCAACTGAGCTGATGTAGAGCAGGACCTGGGGCAGGGGAGAGGGGGAGCCCCCCTTTGGAGGGTGCTCAGAGGGGTCCTGCAGGCCGTAAGGACAGGGCACAGGTGACCAGCGTGCAGCCCCCAGACCTGAAGCCCTCTCTCTGCAGGCCCCTCTCCCCAGTGAGATCAGAGCAGAAGCAATGCCCCCCCCCATGGGACCCCCAGCCCTGTTGATCCATTTCAGGCCTGTCACCATGGAAAAGGGATGAGCTGGGGGCTTATCCAGCTTGTGAGCCACTGCAGCGCTCCCAGCTCCGCCGCACCAGCCCTGCATTGCTGGGGCTCCGGATGAGGAGGGTCCCTGGTTTACATCAGCTCAGTTCTGCTGGGATGGTTCAGCCTTAAGGATGTTGCCCTGCCACGGTTTCAGTGTGTGTTTTTTATATTTGCCTTCCACTGGTACGTTCTGCGCTGGAGCCTCGCGGCAGCTTCACCTGCGCGCCTTTATTTTTGTAATACAAGGTTTCCCAGCCTTCTCTGTCTTGTCCTGTGTTCCCAGGGGCCTGGGGAGGTGGGAACAGTGGTCAGGTCGGCCTCTCACTGCCCAGGCAGTGCAGAAAGAGCTTGTGTCCATGCAGGATCAGGGAAATATTCCTGGGTACCTGTGTGTGAGTGAGGCTGGGGGAAGGGGGAGGGAGGGAAGGGAAAGAGGCAGCCCTCCCTTCTTTGGGGAGTGCTCAGAGGGGTCCTGCACACCATGAGGACAAGGCAGAAGTGACCAGGATGCGGAGCCCTGACCAGAATTTCCCCTGGAGCCCCCAAGTTTTTGGGAACAGAACCAGGATTTTAAATTCCACATCAGTCTTGCCCTGCGAGCTGCACAGCCCAGCTGGAACCTTCCACCAGCTTCCAAACTGAGCCCAGACCACCCTCAAAAGGCATTCACCAGCCTGGGGGGATCCCCCAGGACTAGATCCACCCCTTTTAGCCCTGACATGTCTCACACTCTCCCCTCCACATCGGTGCCCTGTCCCTCAGTGGCTCTGCCAGGGGCAGGATGGATCAGTGCTGGGGTGGCCTCACAGGGCCTTGGACCCACCCCACTTCCAATCCCCTGGTTTGGATAGCACAGTCCATACAAACTGCTGAGCCCAGCAAGCCCTGCCAGGCTGGAGAAACAAATGCAGGGAAACCAGAGAAAGCGGATGAGTCTGGTTTTAATTATTATTTACCTCTTTCCTCCAGGCACGCTTTGTACAGCTGTGCTCAGGAACCCCGTGTCTTTCAAATTCTACAGGAATTGGGCTTTTCAGGGCTCCCACACTGAGCAACAGCCTGCGATATCAACATCCCTGACTGATCCCATCAGCTCTGCCGAGCACGTCCTGTCTGGGAGGAGCCAGACGCAGCCATGGAAACGGGAGATAAGGATGAAAGAGGGAGAGAGAGATGGGGATGATAGTCCAGAGGAGGAAGAGATGGCACAAATATCCCCCCGGTCTCTGTGGTGCTGCTCCCCCTGCTCAGTGCAGCCCTTCTGGGGCTCAGGGTGTGCACCCACAGCCAGGCAGCAGCTCCACAGTGAGGATCCCTCAGGGTCATGGTGACATCTGATTTTGGGGACAGCACTGGCCAAGTGACCACAGGGGCCTGATGCTGGACAAGTTCATTCTCCTTTTCACTAAAGGTCTTTTCAAAGGGCTCCTGGGCGGGCATGGCCTGGCACACACAGCCACCACACAGACCCTGGCAAGGCTCTCAGGGGCCTTTTGGGATTTACACCCCAAAAAAGCCACCCCTGAGCAGCTCTGCTGAGAGGCTGTGATGCTGCTGGTTTGGGGCCCCTTCCCCGGCCCCTTCCTTCTTCAGAAGGCTCAGAAAATGAAAGCAGAGCCCTCGGTTCCGCTTCCTGCCTCTGGCTGGCCTCACTTCCCATTCCCTCAGCTCCCAGGCTGCTGACGAGCAGCATTTTTACAATGCAGGATGATTTTAGGGGGGTAGGGAAGCATGGAACCCCCCAGGTTTTAAGGTCGGGTTTTCATTTAGAAAGAGAACATGAAACCAGAGGAATAATGATCTTTCCTTCCCTCCTTCGAATTGAAAGTTGAGATTTTATCTAAAGGCCATTCTCCACCCGCCGTTCCCTGGGTCCTGTCCGCGGAGATGAGAGCAGAGATTGGAGCTGCAGCCCCTGGTAAGGCCTGACCTCACCTCCTCCAGCTGGGCAAGCCAAGAGATCTGGGGACACAAGGTGCCCGAGAATCCTGCAGCTTCTGGCCAGAGAAGCAGGAGCTGGGAGATCAGTGCTGCCTGCAGCCCTCTCGAGGACGTCCCAGAGCTTGCATTTGGCTGTGATGAATTCCTCCAGGTCCTCGCTGGGACACAGTGAAGCCCAGCAGCAGCTCCATGGGAGGGTATTCCCAGCAGAGCAGCCAGAGAAGCAGCAGAAGCTGCAGCCCAAGCTGGGGAGGCCACAGCTCTGGTGGGCTCCAGGTGGGCGCAGCGAGAGCTTGAGCTGCACTGGCAGCACAAGAACAACCCAAGGCTTAGAGCAGAGCACAGGAAATGCCCCAAGGCCACCTGCAACTGCTCCTCTCCAGGGCAGAGCTGCTCTTGCCACCCAGAAACAAAGGATTGATGATCAAACCTTTATTATCTATATCAAACCCCCCAACTTCCTTTTGTGAGCACAGGGCTGCCAGCACCAACCTGCCTTTCAGCTCAGGGAAGGACATTTTCCAGAGCATGAGAATTCAAGCCAGCACAGCCATGTAATGAAAGCTGAGGAAAAAGAAAAGTCAGGATGAATCCATCCAAGTCCATATACATGCACACCATCCAGATGTCCAACTCTGGATGAGATCCAGAGCACCAGGCAGAGCTCAGCAGCAGAACCACTGACACGAGAGTGGATTGTGCCAGCATTTCCTGGATATGGTGCAATACACCCACACCTGAGCAGCATCACATCCAGAAGGTGCTGCCTGGTTCACACTTTACTACCCCAAAAGAAAAAGCCACAGCAGTGTAGCACAGCTGAGCTGACCTCTGTAGGGATTTTTGTATTTTATTTGCTTCAGAAGTGGATTTAGAGAGGAAATGTACTTCAAGTCCCCTTCCCCTGGGCCATACAACACACATGCTGAAAAAAAATCAAACCTGAAAGTATTTGGAGATGTGGTTCCCCGTTCTCCTGCCCTACTCAGGTACAGCAAAGCTTATTCTCCCCAAATCACTGTTACAGCCAGTGCAAGACCATCCAGATTCCTCCACTTCAGCTGGGAAGCTCCAGTTCTGGAAGGAAGCTCATGGTATCTTCCACTTGTCCGAAATACAGAGGCATTCCTCCTCCAAATTTTTGCTTTTTTAAAAGGACAGTCACCAAAACAGGCTTTCATATAAATGATAATTTTATTGTAAATAAAATGATACATTGGCCTGGCTTTGCACTGCAAGCCCCCGGTCGGTAAATAGAGACTACTGGGTCAAGGTCTTCTGCACAATCCAGGTTAAAGCCCTTTCTCCCTGCTTTGCATCATTTATGGTGGTAACAAAATCCTTTTCTTCCTTTCTGAACTGCTCCTGGCACGCCTGCCTTTTCCCTCCTGGGCAGTCTATGTTGGTAACCGGTGCCAATGGGAACTCTTCGGAGCAGCTTCCAGTCCTTTGGAATATTATTCCAAATTAGGCAAAAAAAACCCCACCCCAAAACCCCATCCAAATTGATGCAACCTGACTGCCACAGAATGGGCAAAGATGGAGAACAAGCAAAGAACCTGGAATGCACAGAATCGTCACACCAAGACCAAAATGTCACTGCTTTGTTTCCTAACTGCCTCAGGGACAGCCACATTCCCCCAAGTTCCTCTCCAATGGGAATCTTGGACATTTTTCTGATTAGTTTTCACCATTTCAGGACTCTGGGACTCTGATAAGAAATTCTTTGTCAAACAGAATAGTCTCAATTTCTGCAGCACCTTCCATCAGGGATGCCAACACTCAATATTCCTTACATATCCCTCCCTGGAAGGAACAGCAGGAAATCCAACATGACATTTGGAATTGACACAATAGCTTATTGTCAGCCTGGCACTCCTCCTCCACTCTTCCCTAAATGAGTTGATTCCCAGTTTTTTCCTAGTCTGCCAGGATAAAGAGGCCAGATAGAATTCAATTCTGAGGTATAATTACATTTCTGTCCACTCGAAACTCCTTTGCTGCCAGGGCTGTTAAAAGCCCCTGGTATTAATGTCAGCCCCAAGTTATTCATCAGAGCAGTGGACGCAGGAATCCAGATCTTCCTTTTCCATAATCAAGAGGGCTGTGAGGAAACAAAGAGGCATTTTGGCTCGGCTCTACTCATTATAAACCATCAGCAAATTCTCTGCAAAACCAGCTGCTTTTTTTTCCTTTTTAATTCATAAAGGCGTCAAATTTATTTCCCCGCCTCCCCCCACCCCGTAACAGTCGATATATATAAAAATCACCAAATATGATCTTTTACGATATAAATTAAAAAAAAAAAAATATGAGGCATCACCGTTTACATGATGTAAAAAGAGCTAAAAAAGAGCGATATAAACTACATTCATAAAAGTGCATCTCCAAACATACAGGTAATGCTTTGGCTTGTTCCTGTGCCGAACGCGCCAGTCCGGGCTGGCCCCGTGTTCTCTGTCACTGTACAGTGGGTGCTGCTCCCGTGCCGTGCCAGGCTGGCATGCAGGGCTTGGCACAGAGGAGGCACAGCCAGCCCAGGGAAGGGCTGGCAGCTCCGGGGACAGCTCTGAGCCGTCGTCAGTCCTGGCTGCTCCTGCTCTGCTCTGGAAGCGCCTCCCGTGATGCGGGTGAGGTAAAAGCCACAACAGCTCCTGAGGATTGAGTTGCTTTGACTGAAGTTCCGCCCTTTCCTCACGCCCTATTCTCTCCCAGATCACAGCACGTGGGACAGCGAGAGGAAAACCAAGGGAGAAGCTCTGGATTTGGTGAGGACAAGCCAAGGATAGAGGGGAAACCCCCGCAGACGTCATCGTGCTCCTGATTCCTGCAGGTGATGGGCAGGGGATGAAGACTCCAATCTTTGGTATATTTAGGACGCAAGGCTTGAAGAGCTGGGCCCCCAGCAGTGCTGAGCCCCTGCTTTTGTCGTGCAGGCTGCAGGGATGGTCCCACACTCCCAGCAGAGGGGTGGGAAAAGCTCCCTAGCTCCGAGCAGGAGCGTCACACCCTCGCCTCCCCTCATGGACACAGCCAAGTGCAGGCCAGAAGTCAGGCCAAGGGCCTGCACAATCTGGAGTCAAGCTCCTGGCTGGGAAAAGATCAGTTGAAGTGCTCTCACTATAATTAAATAAATTATGGAACAAGGGCTTTCATAAAAGGGATCCCCTAAGTGCCCACAAGTGGGACAGTGCATCCTTGGAGTAGTGCAGGGAGCCTGGAGAGGAAACCAACACCAGTTTTTATTGGCTACACTTTGCTCTGGGTTTGGCACAGAAAAAACATTTCATATCATTAAAGCTTTTCAGGACTTTTGGTTGGTTGGGGCTTTTAGGGTTCATTTTTTTCCTCTTTTAATTCAACACAGTATTTTTCATGTGTTGAAGGAGCTTGGTTTCATTAAAACTTGCCTTAATCCTGCTATTAGTATTCACTTAAAAACCTAATTTTACTGCATTATGAAGCAATTTTCAATTTTTTATGGGGGAGAAGAGTGGAGGTGTGTGGAACCTTAGTATGGTTTCCAATACGAGAGCAGAACACCTGCAGTGTTGCCCTATAAAGCAATATTTTAATTAACATTTGCTTTTCTTAGTTTCATTTCTCAGAGATAACTTACAATCACTCCATGAATCCCCAGCACTTAAAAACTGCTGGTCTTTCACGAGTGAAATAAAGATTATTAGTGCCCAAATCAGCACAGGGGATTTGAGGCCATCAGGACCTCAGTCCTCTGACTTGTGTGACCTTCCAAGTGCACAATCACTTGGATATGCTTTGCTGGTACCTGCACGGGGATCTCCAGGTAATTTTAGATATTTGCTACCATTTTCAATGTTGTCTGAGGTTCCCTGTTTGCCTTGACTCCTACAAAAGCTTATTTAAGTTAGGCCATAACATTTTTATGGAACTCTTGAATGATCACTTGCACACCTGCAATTCAAACAATGCACAGCAAAGGCTTGAGCTTGATTCCAGCTTCCTGTGCACAACACAACAAGTGTCCAGGTAATTCTCCCCAAGAAACCCTCAATTTTCCATCAGGCCATGTGCTCAAAGAAACTCTGAAGTAATTTCCTGGGCACTACATGGACTATCTTTGGTTAAAAGGATGGTAAAAAGTTACCAGCCAAAGAGACAGATGCAGGAGGAAGCTGAATTCCACTGAATTCCCTTCCCAAGGGGTTTTGTTTGGACCCAGCAGCCCCAGAGAGAGGAAGCAGGAGCACAGATTTGTTTGGTGTGACACCAAACAAATGCTGGGACAGACCAAACCTAGCTCCAGATTTTCCAATGCTAATGGGAGAGCCCTTCCCTCAGGCCCTGGAGTGACTGCATTCTGCTGAAACTTGTCTGATTATCCTGACATTTAGCTGGAAAGACCTCCCTCAGCCCCAGCCCCAAATCCATGGGTTCATTATAAAGTAACACTATTCACATAATTTTGAAGCAATTATCTTCTGAACACCTTCAGATGCTGAATACTCAAGAAGAAAAATATACCACACTATAGTGAGTGCACGCTCCATGACACATGGCTTTTTGCTGGATTCAGGTACTGGAGACACCTCTGGAGCTCCAGGAGGGGAAAACCAGGGACTCCCAGAGGCAGAGCTGCTCTGGAGGCTGGTGCATGTCTCTGTTTTGCTGAAGAGTGGAGCTCTTCCAGCTCCCACTCGGGTTCAGATTTCTCCTGTGCTCTCTCAGTGACCACACCTGTCGGATTCCCCTTCCTGCGCCTGCGGAGAGCACGCAGCCGGCTGCAACGTCACACCCAGGTCACCTGGGGCAAAAATGCAGCTCTGCTTGGACAGCTGTCAGCAGGACGAACATCAGTCCAGCAAACGGAGGAATCAGGCACGAGAGCAGACCCCAAGTTCCTTGGCAGAACTTCCCAAAGGACTAGGCCTAGCTGAGTTGGCATTTTGAAGACGCAGCACCACAACGGGCAGTTGCAACTAGACGAGACAGGGCACGGAAAGCCCGGCAGGAGCTGCGAGCAAGGGAGGTAATTCAGTACTGGAGCTGTGCAAACTGGTGTCTGAGCAGCTCTTCAGCAGAGGGTCTGTGCCTGGCTTCCACAAAGATCTGCTTTAGGAAGTCCCGGCAATGTTCTGATATGTGCGAGGGCAGCTGGGGGTTGGTGGGCTGGGTGGCGATTTTGAAGATCGCTGCCATGGCTTCGTACTCTGCCCAGGGGGGCTTCTCTGTCAGCATTTCCACCACGGTGCAGCCGAGGCTCCTGCAAAGCAGACGGGGAAAAACCAAATGAGAACTCACTCAGGAATGCCCAGCGCTCAGGGAGAGCTCCCCAGCAGCCAACAGCGAGCTCCAGCTCTGGGAACGGCTCCTGGGGGAGCGTGTGCTCAGAGCCAGAGCTGCCAACAGCTGCTTTTCCTGCTGCCAGGAAAGTGCCACATGTCCTGCTCCCCTTTGCTCGAGTTCTCCTCTCAGGAAACCTTTGTGTTAGCAGGGGACAGGAGGTGCCAGTGGGACGTCCCCGAAGGCACGGCTTGACCTCGCTGGTCCTCCAGGTGCTGCTGCTTCTGTTATAACTCAAAGGCACTTAGAGAATCAGAGTCACAGCGTGGCTTGGGTTGGAAGGGACCTTCAAGACCATCCTGTTCCAACCCCCTGCCATGGGCAGGGACACCTTCCACTAGACCAGGCTGCTCAGAGGCTCAACTTGCTGAGTTGCAAGGTAGAAAACAGACTTTTTAACACTCAAGGTTCGGTGAATCAGAGCTTGTTGACCCCACAAAGCCATTTCAGCAAAATCCCTTTTCAGTCACAGCCTCAAAATGCCCACGTTGGGAAAAAAAATAACCTAATAATATCTCCACTTCACAAGAAACCAAGCATCAGTCAAAAAATAATTGAAGTCGTAACAGTTCCAAAGTGGGAAGGCAGTAAGTTAAATCCCCGTGGGACAGGTGCACCATTACCTTAAGGAAAAATTCCTTGTAAAGTTAATGGGGCTCTGCAGGCTACTCCAGGGCAAGGACGTGATTCTGGGGACATGGCTGAGCCACCTTTCTGAGGACACGTGACACCAACACCTTCCCAGGGAAGATGGCTGCTGCAGCACTGCACTGATTGGGGTTTATTCAAAAAAGGATTAATTGCTTCCTCCAGGCCACAGATTAAGTAAAAGCCATTAGCGAATTTTGAATGTTCAATCCTGTGGTTTTATCACATCTTTACATTCAAAAGGCAAAACTGCCTCCTCTACCTTAAAACGAAACCTTCTTTTGAGGTGAAATGCAAGGAAAAGGCATGTTGAGAGGCAGACTTGCATCAACTGCCAAGACAAGGAGGAAAGGAATTAAACGCAGTGAATATGCAAGAACTGATTTCTCGACAAGGTTTAAAATCCAACGTGAAAATTTTACAGTTTTCCAGCCATTTCAGGCTTGCTAGAAGAGAGTACAGAAAATGCAAACCATGTGTGCTGAAGTGCTGGGGGTGTGCTCAAAAGCAAGCAGGGATATATTATTGTTTAGACTGATTTATACCGTTTAAGCAGATCCGGTTTCTTTAAGATATTCAGCAAACAGCAGGAATGTTTTTCATGTCAAGTCACTCCAGCAATAACAAATAGCTCACATATTCTGCTATTTAGGAAAAAGAAAACTGGAGAGGGGCCTGCAGCAGTGGCACAGAGCCAGGTGGATGGATTTGTTACGTTTCTGAGCCTCTGGGCCATACACATCCACCCGGGGACCAGCGCTGCACTGGAAAATTCTGACCCCCCAAAATAATGATTGGGATTGTAGGAACTGGAGTCTGGCCAATGGCAGCGACTCTTTGATGGGAATGGACCAATGTCAGCACCAAGAGGAAATCCACAACTGCACCAACCCAGGGGGAAGGGCTCGTGCTCCACGCTCTCCCCAGGCATCCCAACTGGGAGAGTCTGCAGGACTTAACTCTTTGCAGACAAGACACGTTTCAGCTGCATTTCCACTCGCTGCTCATACAGGAAACAGGTCCTGCTTTACTGTGGAGGCACTTTTGTCCCTGTCGTTTACTTAAGTTTTATAATCTCACCTTTTCAAGTCCCCCCAGATGAACATTTTGGCACAGGACCATTTTGCTCTTTTGACAGAGGCTGCTCCTTGGCTATGCCAATAATAGCACAGCTACAGTTTCCATTCACACAGATCACCTCTGACCTGACCTGGATCTTTTCTGTTATTCCAGGTTTGAGCATCTTTCCTTTAAGGCTAAAATTCTATTAATTTTCAGTACATTTTAAGCATAACTCTCATTTTATATCTAAATGAATGGGTTTTCCCTAGACAACCTTCAGTCGCTCTTCTAAGGGATACCACGGAATCACAGAGTCTCCTGTGTTGGAAGGGACCCACAAAGATCATCATCCCAATTCCTGGCCCTGCACAGGACACCCCAAGAATTCCACCAAGTGCCTGAGAGCACAAGAAGGATGAAAACATTGCACCAGCCGGAAAGCAAAAAACCAGCTGTCAGTTTGAGTGAGGAATGAGTGGAAACTCTTCCTGAAAAACTAAAACTGGACCTGAAAAACTACAAGAGCTGTTGGGTGTTAACACTGCAAAGCACAGCCTGCAGAAGACTGTGTGTTGAATTTTCTTTAAACTTTTCATCCGGACAGGGTGTGAACCTGGGTGTTCAGATGGCAGAAGGTGTTATCTGTGCAGGGATCTGTGGGCAGCAAGTGAAAGGCTCACCACACGTCTGCCTTCCTGCCGTAGCCTTCGCCGCTGATCACCTCGGGGCTCATCCAGTACGGGGTGCCCGTGACGGAGCGGATGCCTGTCCCCGACATGCAGATTGTCTGCAGCCTCTTGCTGGCCCCAAAGTCCCCAAGCTTCACGTTCCCAGCAGAGTCACGGAGAATATTGGCACCTGGACAGAAGCAAAAAAAAAACCAAGACAGCTGTTTTCATGAGATCCAGCTGTTGGATCTGCAGCCTACAGAACGATATCCAAGCCCAAATACCCGTGCTCATGGTATGGCTCTTTCCCCGTTAAGCCTCAGGTGACCTGCTAAACATCATTTCTTTAATTCAGGTTGTAGACAAGCCAATTGCTAATGGCTGTAAATGGGAAAAACTTCAGGGAAAAACACAAGGAAGTGAAGGGGGGAGGGAAATGACAGCTGAGTCAGCACCAGCATTGTTACAGTGCCTGTAAACAGCTCAACCAGCCTAGCAGGGCCCCCAGGCCAAGGGCTGAGAGAGAACAGAGCTGTGTAGAGAAGGATTTTGTTGGGATGCTGCTTTGGTGAGTGCAAGCATTGCTTTCTGGTCAGCTGGGTAACAGATGTAGCTAATTAAGCCACTTTGAACTCCTACAATAAACAAGTCAATCTCCACTTGGTCCTGAACACGAAGCACCAGGGAAAAAGCAAACTTTAGAGCTTAGCTTTTATGTGGACACAAACTGAGGTTTAGACACCAAAACCAATTCTTGCTCCAAAAGTGCAATGAGATCAAGAACCCCACTGTCACCATCATCCGGTACGTGCCCACATGAAACCCTCCTGCTCTGAAACTGAGAGCACTTGTGCTGGGAGAGCTGTGCTCCCCTGGCCCTGCTCTCACCCTTGATGTCCCTGTGCACGATCATGTTGCTGTGCAGGTAGGAGACGCCCTCGAGGATCTGCCGCGTGTATTTGCGGGTGACGTTCTCCGTCAGGGCCCCGTACGCCTTCAGCTGGTCCTTCACTGACCCCTGCCACAAAGCAAACAGGAAGAACTGGCAAAGAGGTGACAAAGCACAGACCTTGCAGCGTCCATTCAACTCTCAAAAGCCCTGGGTGTTACAAACCCAGCTGGCCTCGCAATGAACTCTGGCCTCTGCTAGAGGCTTTCTATGAGCATCCTGCCCTAAGAAGCCCTTTTTAAGAACAGCAAGGACAGGCTTCGTGGCAAAAACAGCTTAAGGAGGTTCTGTCTACTGGTACAACTTGTTGTGAAGACAAGCAATAAAATAGTTCAGCTGGCTTATCTGGGTCAAAAGCCTCGCTTTCTGGAGTCAGTTTTAGCCTCGCTCTACCATGATTCTGGTAATTCAGTTACCAGCACCTACATGTTGGCCCAAGTCCTTTGAGGTACTTTGGTAGAAGAAATTTAGACTGAAGAAAAGAACTGGCTTTAATGACTGTTACAGAGAATGTATTTCAAGTAGAAGACACCGAAGGAAAAAACCAAAGAGGTTATCTGGGCATAAATAAAATAAAAGTGGTGGCATTATGAGCCTGAGAAGGCACAGCCCTAAGAGGGTCTGAGGCAGATGACATAGGGGGATCACAGCAGCTTACAAACCAGCTAACAAACCCAACCACCTCCCTTTCTGATCCCTGACTGTGCTGCTCTTACCCCTGGCATGTACTCCATGAAGATGGTCAAGGTCTTCTCTGCTCGGTCCCTTAAGCAGCCATAATACTGCACAATCCGGTCATGCTGGAGATTCTTCAGCAGCTGAATTTCACACTCCAGAGCACTCACCTCCTATGCATGGAGAAGGAGAAAATAAGATTGCAGCCCCAGGAAATATATAATAAATATAAAAAATAATAAATGTGTCATGTCAACGGCAGGGTGAGACCACTACTACACTGAGAAGTGTAATCCATGACATCCCTTTATCTGCTTCTTGGAAAAGGCAAACATTACCAGGGCTTCCTGTTCATTTTTGCTGCATGATCTGCAGGTAAGTGTTGGTGTGGAAGCTTTGATAGAACACAGGCTGTATCATACACGGATTCAGTACCAGAAAAGCTTTGTTTCTTGCCTTGATTCTGTCGTCTGCATGGCTTCCCCAGGGTGGCTGAAAGGATTCTCCACCCATAACACAGGTATAACCTCACTTCTCTCACTAAGCTGTGGGCAGGGAGTGTAATTATGAAGCAGCTCTGAATACAGTTACAGAACTGGAACTTCAACCCACTGGAGAGCAAAACAACAGGTGCTGAGAGCTGCTAAGTTTCTGTCACCCAGTCCTGTTCTGATCACACTGACGATTTACTGGAATCAACCCCTACAAACAGCTTCCTCTCCTATTTACCTCAAAGAATCTGCAGCTCTGCACATGAAACTGATCCTTTGCTTTGCTCTTGCCACACACAACAGGGTACCACAGTGCAAAGGCAAAGATTTTATCCAACAACTTCAGATGGAATCACAAATGTTTGCTGCTCAGAAAAAGTATCAGGTTCTTACTGAATCCAGGGATTAAACAGGAGGAACATCAAAGGTACTGAAGCATGAGGATTTACAGGAAAAGGAATAATGTTTTCTCCCCAAATTAGCCCCATTTTTACCTTTCCAGCCCTGCCATGGGAAGGTATCAGGTTCAGCTTTCTCACTCTGGGAGAGGATGCAGAACCTTAGAGCAAGAACCTGGATGTTGTAGGCACACATGGAACCAGTGGAAGCTGCTTAATCAGACCAAATAATAGTACAAGGTTTGGAGTTTCAGTGCCTTCAAAATATATTTCAGCCTGTTCCTCCTTGGCTCAGAGTTACTGTCTGATTTACAACACAGACACAGTAGAACTTCCCAATTTAGGACATTTCTTGGCACCAATATCCCATATAAAATCAGAATAATTAAATCTTCATGGATCAGTTATTCTAGCTCAAAGTGAATTTGTTCAATATTGGGAAACTGTTAAAACACTAGCAAAGAACCCAAAAGCCATTCCAGCTGCATCCCCTGTGCAGGACGTTGAGTGCTGTCCCCTAATTTCAAGGTGCCTGTCCCATCTCCACTGCTGTCACATCACTGTTCTTGATTAATTTACACCCCACAGCTCAATTTATTTTTAAGGACACAGAGAATTCAGAAGCGAAAATTGGTAATTAATGCACTTGATACAGGGTGTACCATATAAACCCAGAAGTGGGTTTTGCATGTGCAAGCAGCTTTTTTTTTGTTCAAAAAAAAGAAAAAAACCCCTACTCTTGCTGGATTTAGTTTCATTCACATCCATGTCTAACCAGGAACACAGGGCAGTCTAGTATTCCTCAAGCAACCTGGCAAAAACCCAAAAAGCTGAGAAAGGAGAGCCAAGAATGAAGCCAGAAAATGGATTTTAGTTTCAAGCTGAAGTTAATAACAGAGAAAAGTAATTTTTAAAAGACTCCTATTCTTCTCCACATGACTCGAAACCTTAGTACGAACTACATAAGATGCCAGCTTTCAAGGACAGACAGAGAGAGACATTGCCCAGGACCTTAGAGGGTTTTAGAAGCTGAGATGAGAATTACCTTGCTTGTTTCAGGGCTCTCTGGATCAAACTGGACCTGCTTAGCTGCCAGCTCTCTGCCCGTGTCCACGTCGTAGCACAAATAGACGCGGCCGAAGGCGCCCTGGCCCAGCAGCTTCCCCCGGCGCCAGTTCAGGGGAGCACTGGGAGCTGAAAGAGAGCAGCAATCATTTCTCCTTTCATTACACCGCTTGGAAACAAAGATGGGCTTTTCAAGGATCAATCTCCATCGTCCTGGGACTGAGGCAGGTACTCTGTAGCTGAATAAACATGAGGTGCTGTCCCAGAATAAGGAGTCAGTGGCAGAGCTCTGAACGGAATCCAACCGTCCAGACTCTCAAGGATCTGCTGACTGATGTCCCATTAAAATGACACCACAGAAACATTTTGCAGATGTGTTTTACAGAGCAGTTATTCAATGGGGCTGGGGAAATTTCATTCCACCAGCAGGTGGATTCTACGAAATCATTACTTTAAGAGATGATGCAGTAACTAAAGAGCAGCTTCCAGCCCTTGATCTGCAGTTCTCACATGCATCAGATGAAGAAGAGCTGGATTAGCCCTGCTAAATCAATCCTAGCCAGCTGGGACAACTTGAAGGACAATTGGTCTGAGTTTCTTTGCCAAGCTAGTTTGGGGTTAACCTCTGTGGGAAGGATTTTACTGCAAGGCTCTCTCTAACCATAAAGATTAGAAGTGATAATTACCTACTAGACATGGACAAAGCAGGGACTTTGTTAGCACAGTGTGGGTATCTTCTTCACCTGCTGAACAGTTAGACTTAATAAAAATACCCATGAGACCCAGGTAAAGCAGCAGGAAGCTCCATCCTCAGGGCACTGGGAGCCCTCACATTCATAAGCAGCAGTCTCCTGACCCAGAGATTAATACCTGAGCCCAGTTTTTCAGACTGCCCTTAATCCCAAAGCATGTTACTCAAAGACCAGTGCTTTAGCTCCAGCTTTGAAAGCAACACTACCAGACTCCTGCAGTTCAATGCATCCAATTATGTTGGATCTAACAAGAAACTCTAAAAAACAAAGACAAGAACCAGCCATCTGAACAGTGTGAAAATACAGAAGAGCTGAGAGATTTGCTTTGACATGTCTAATTTAGTCAGATTTACTGCCAGTCAGTATTTTAGTGTGCTCCTTACTCTGCTACAAGCTTACTCTCCATTCTGGTCCTTAAATTACTGTATGGGATATCTAAAGTTCTTCAATAATGATTTATGTTCCACTTATTTTTTATTTTTATAATAGAAAGCTGTCTAATAAAACAACTCAAGGATGCCATTAATGCAGAAGTAAATCCTTCTACTAAGGAGCAAGCAAAATACATGCAGCTCTCAACTAATAGAATAACTGTAACCCAAAAGCCTGACTGAAAATGTTAACATAGCAAGAAAATAAACAAGCTTGTCTGCCTCTTTTAAGAACCCTGTAGATCATCTAGATGAAGCAAATGTTCACTTCTTAGCTGAATTTGCAATGCTTTCTAAAGGAAAGGCCAGGTCCCAGAAGAAATCTGAGAAGAAAAACACTTGTGGTTGTGACAAACAAGTCTCAAGGTGTCAGAATCCAGGACATCCCTCTGGCTGCCCTGGATGCCTTGAGACCCTGGCAGGGGGCTCAGAGACCTTGGCACGGAGTCAGAGACACCTGTGCCTTGGATTTTAACCCCTGGAAAAAACTACCAGCTTTGTGTGAGGATTTACAAGCCACAAGAGTTTGAGCAGAATGATAGTTAATTTATCACAGGGTGAAAAAGTAGAATTTGGGGGTTTTTAGAATGAGGGTTCAAGAGGCAAGATGGAGGAATCTGGGCGTGTCCTGTCTTTTACCTTCTCCTTCTTGTCCTCCTCCATCTTCTGGGTGATGGTGGCACTTTTGGATTGGTTTAGAGTAGAGACAGACTGTCTAACATAGGTGAAGGGTATTGGAAAATTATTGTGAATAAAGGACACATAGTTCTAAGTATAAAAAACTGACACTGCCCCAGGGGTGGTCAGTGTGCCACGGACTGACCTGCCAGATGGACCTGTGCTCACAGAGGTCCCTGATCCTAACCCTAACCTCTACCCTAACCCTAATCCTCAGCAGGTCAGGGACAGAATGCATTAGATAAGAGAAAATAAACAACCTTGAGAACCAGAACAGAAGGGTCTTGGCTTCTTCTCCGGTCTCGGGGCTGGGAGAAAAGGACTTTCTAACACCTTGGGGTCATCTCAACCTCAGAGACCCCCAAAGCACAGCCAGGGAGCGACGTGGCTGTAACGGCTTGTTAAAGCCAAGGTTCTGGCAATGCATTGGGTGTGGAGCTCCCCTTGGAGCCCTCCCTGCCCCCAGCCCAGGTGGCATTCCCCAGGAGCCCAGCGAGCCTACACTTGGTGGCAATGTTCCTCTCCTGCACGCCCAGCGCGTTCTCGCTGTCGGCGCTGCGCAGGCGGCCCCGCGGGTCCAGGTACTGCAGGGCCAGGCCCAGGTTCTCCCCGTTGGTGCTCAAGGAACGGCTGGAGGGCACCAGGGTGAAGAGATTCCCTTGGTGACGTCGGATGCGGGGAAACGTCCTCCGGCCTGGGGGGAAAGGAAGGTCTGTAAATAAATGCTCACAAGCGGAAGGTAACGGCTGGGGGCTGAGCAGCAGGGAGAAGGGAGAGAAATCCCATGTTCTGCTCTGTTCCCATGGAGCAGAATCTGCTGCCAAACAGATGAGATGCAAAAATATAACAGCTCAGGGCTGGTGCTGCCTGAGTTCAGTACAGATCTGGATCATTCCCAAAGCAGAAGGCAGAGAACACTTTGTAATGCCCTCAGTGGTGTAAGATCTAAACTTACCTTCCAAAGGAGAAATCCGGTTTGCAGGCTCTGAGCACAAGCTCTGAGTTTTGTTAACAACTACACACAAAATGATTTTCTATAATGTGCCTGGACTTGCAAACAAAAGCCATAAACAAAGATTATGCCAACTTGCACCTCATGAAATTTTGAGAGACTATTTTGCATAAAGCCATCTGATTGAGCAGAGATGTAATTCTTTAAGTCCCTGCTATATTTAAAAGATGCAGAAGCAAGTCTGCAATGCAAATTAGCAAAGTATAATGAATCTCTGTGGTAGGAAAGTACTTATATAGGGCCAAGTCTAACAACTACATCCACAATCTTCTACTCAGCCTGGATAAGACCAGAAAAGACAAAGTAAACAAGAATTACAAAGCAAACAAAGAATTACAAACAACAACCATTGGTCTCCATCAAAATGTGGCATCATGCACAGCAGCATCAACATCAGCACTGATTGCAAGGACCAGGGCACTTCCAGAAGTTACACTGGTGTAGAAGTTGCCATTGCCTCTCCTTTTTTTGCCAGCCTGGAATGGGAGGTGTGGGACCCACTCACCGTCGTTGTAGTCCTTGTGCTGCATGGAGACGTTGTAGCGCCGAGGGTAGGTGCCACCTTTGCCTGCCTTGTCGTAGATCTGATTCTCACGGTCTGGCAGGAGAAGCGAAGACAAAAGTGAGGCTCCTTCAAAAAAACCTAACTTCTCATGACAGAATTTTCCTGCAACAGCAGGTTTTTAGGAAGGGGCAATAAATAACTTCATAGCTTTTCCACCATCGTGTCCCCAGTTTTTCTATTCATACAATCCCAGCAAGCAGGGAGGGCGGCCAAGAGCAGAAAGTGTCTGGATCAAATAACCTTTGTACCAGAAACATACCTGAGAACTCCTGTCTATTGTCAGGAAAGCTCTGTGCCCTTGACATCCGTGACTTCCGGAAAGAAGGACTAATAGAGAAAGAAGGCGAGAGTTAAGTTTTGCTGTTGTTTGGGGTATTTTTTTTGTTATTTAATTTTTTAAATGAACAAGCAGAGCCTCGTCTGAAAGAGATTTAAATACCCTGCAGCCAGTTGTTCTCAGAGGGGCGGCTCCACACAGGCTGCTTGCTTCAGAGCTTTGTATTTGTAACATAAAGCTACTGAAGCACCAGTTTGCTGGTTTGCGGTTGTGCCAGAAAATAACACAGCCTTAAGACACAGTTAATGCTCTTTAAGAAATACAGCAGCATATAGGCAGGAAGTAAGCTGTTTCCCAACAAGAAAACGTGTGAGATAGAAAACAGGGTTTTATGTAAGTTCAACTGGCATTTCCACCTGAGCATGCACGTTCTCACCAGTTTGTACATTTGTACCTGGCTGCTCACCTGTCCAAGGACTGGCAGCTTCCTGACACCGAGTTTTCAGCACTGCTTAGAGGGTCCAGCATCTGCAACACAGAAGAAACCACACAGCAACATGAGTGCAGTCCAGGGCCCAGGAGAGGCTGTGACAGAGGAGCAGAGCCCACGACTGCTTGCCTGCAGGATGTGCAGCTGAAGAAGGAAGTCTAAGCCTTTATCTCCCACAGAAATTAGGTTCATATGAAATTTGAGGCACTGCTTTAGTTGTTGAGGGACTCTGCTGTGAAAAATGCAAGCTTTAGCAGCCTTGTGCTGAGTTTTGATCCCAACTGGCTCCAGGAACAGTCTCTGCTGGTGCTGCTGCCTCCACCTGCAAGTCGCCCTTTGGCCTCACTTCCCAATTTTTGAATGGAGAGCAGAGTTTCAAAAGCAAGAGGGTCACACAAACCTGGTAATAGGAAACCTTGTCACATGTGTGACAGCACCAAAACTGCTCAGTCAGAGGTGGAGGGGCAGTGCCCAGAAGAGGGAACTGCTTCTGGCAGCCCAACAAAGGCTTTGAACTTACACAGCTACAATCTGAAGCTGTTTAAATGCACAAGGCAGCACTTTTATAAACCCAGATTGGTTTGGGTTGGAAAGGACTTTAAGGGTCATCCAATTCCACTTCCTGCCATGGGCAGGGACACCTTCCACTAGATCAGGTTGCTCTAAGGTTGGCTTTGGACACTTCCAGGGATGGGGCAGCCACAACTTTCTGGACAACGTGTGCCTCACCACTTAAAGGCGTTGATGCAACCACAGCCAGTGAATATTTGGGAGAGGAAAAGAGGGCCCAGATGCTGGCAGATCCCTTGGCAGGTGTTGGCAGCCGCTCCCGGGCCGTACTCACGCACTGCTCGCTGGTCTCGGGGATGAACTCGCCCTCGCTGTGGATGCTGGTGTAGGAGCCCTGGCGGGCGATGCGCTGCTGCCGCTCGGGGACGTAGCCGGGCGGGGGAGAGCTGCGGCCCGTGTTCTGGGAGCCTGTGACAGGGACACACTCACTGCTGCTGCTGGGGACACTGCTGCACAGCCACCACAGCACAGCACAGCACAGCTCTACCCCCACGGTGACTCCAGAGTGAACCCTGCAGCCTGCACAGACACGGGACCAGGGAAACCAAACTGCCTGATGGGCACCACCACACCACCTCCACAACAAACCTCTACCCCTACACTGACTCCAGAGTGAACCCTACAGTCTGGGCAGATATGGGACCAGGGAAACCAAACTGCCTGATGGGCACCATCACACCAAACCTCTACCCCCACAGTGACTCCAGAGTGAACCTTACAGTCTGGACAGACACGGGACCAGGGAAACCAAACTGCCTGATGGGCACCACCACACCACCTCCACAACAAACCTCTACCCCACAGTGACTCCAGAGTGAACCTTACAGTCTGGACAGATATGGGGCCAGGGAAACCAAACTGCCTGATGGGCACCACCACACCACCTCCACAACAAACCTCTACCCCACAGTGACTCCAGAGTGAACCCTACAGTCTGGGCAGATATGGGACCAGGGAAACCAAACTGCCTGATGGGCACCACCACACCAAACCTCTACCCCCACAGTGACTCCAGAGTGAACCTTACAGTCTGGACAGATATGGGACCAGGGAAACCAAACTGCCTGATGGGCATCACCACACCAAACCTCTACCCCCACAGTGACTCCAGAGTGAACCTTACAGTCTGGACAGATATGGGACCAGGGAAACCAAACTGTCTGATGTGCACCTGTACTGATGTCTTAGATGCCATGTGATTATTGCTGAAGCTCCTGACAAAGCAGTCACCTATTTCTAACCTCTTCTGCTCAACCTTCTGAGCATAATTCCAGTTTAATCATCTGTTAGTTGCACTACCTAAAGAGTTTCTCTTGTGCTACCTATGGAGAGAAACTTCACTCTTAGGGTTTATTTTTTGCTTGCAGATCTCAAAGAAGATGAAACTTTAGATACAGGAAGAAAAAAAAAAACCTTTTTGCAGTGACCTATCCACCTGCAGCTGCCACCAATTCCCACTGTGAGCTCCAAGAACTGCTGTGGTCCAGGCCAATGTGCTCGAGGTCACACATGAAGCCAGAGGCAGCAGGTGGAGATCAGCTCTCAAGCTGTGCCCCTTACAACACTGTCTTTAATTAACTGTGTGTACTCAGGTGTTAGGAAAGATGGGTAAAGATCAGCAAATATTCTCCCAAGGAAAATATTTTCTATAGAAGTTGTAATAAAAAGCAAAGGCAAAGAGCTGGGGGAAGTGGACTGAAAAGCAGAGCACACACCTTTCAGGGGGCTGCAGAAGGAAAATGAACAATGCTGGCATGGCTTAGAGTGCAAGGGGGGTGATATACATGAAAATAAAGGGATTAATAAAACCATAGGATCATTAAGTTTGGAGAAGACCTCCAAGACCACAAAGCCAAGATTGTCAAGTCCACAATTCTCAGAGCTAGCACTCGATGTCCCAGGCAGCTCCCAGGGCTGAGGAGCCCTCTGGAGCTGTTTGGAGGGGTGGGATAACCCCAGGAGTGTGCGGGCTGCCCCAGCCCTGGGAGCACTTTCACTCCTTCCGACAGATGCCAGGGCCAGAGGCGGCCCAGGGCCCGCTGGCACCGGCCCAGCTGCTGCTGTGGAAAGGCCCCATCCCTGGGCAGGAAAAGGAAGTCGGCACTAAATCCATGTATATCAAAGGAAGTGAGTGGAAAAAACACAAGCCCTGCCAGAATGCTTAGTAACTTTTTTTTTTTTCTTCTTTTAAATAAAAGTTATCTTTACTTCCAAAGCTCTGAACTGGTGACAACAGGCTCGGGCCGTTAGGAGCTCAGGAACCACACAGGTCCCTCTCCTGCTGGCAAAAAGTTTTAGTTGAACACTGCTATGGACTTTAATTGCATGACATGGTACGAGTTGGACAGTCTCTCTGCCTGAAACACCAGCAAACAGGGCATGTTCCTCTTCCAAACCAAAGACAGGAAAAGAGAAGGAAGAAGAAATGGATGCAAATCCGAGCTACTGCCAAATTACCAGCAGACCTCTGACACCACTGGAACTCTTCTGCACCTCTTCGTAACGTAACAGGCTGGTACTCTGACACGTTCAGAAAATAAAACCAAAGGTTTCTTGGCTGATGAATGACAAGCTATTCAGAAAGCATCCTTAAGCTGGGATAAGAGGAAAGAGTGTGGAACTGGGATACAGAAGGAGCCCCTTACCACTACAGTTCACCCATGACAGACACTTGCTACAGTCTGTTGGCTTTGGCACCATTACCTGGATACCTCAGAACGTCAGTAGAGAAAAATATGTGTATGGAGATATTTTAAATAAAATAATTTTGGCATTCAATTTGTCTGTTATAGAAGAAACGTGGTGTTCAGACATGCATGGATACCACTTCTCAGGACCAAGGAATGTTGCTCTTTTTATGCATATTAACTTCAAACTAGGAAGGACAGTAAAAGCCTTTTTGTCCTCGTTTCAGTCACGTACTTCACAAGCTTTCAGGACTTTGTTTGTTTGCAGCTTCACGAAAGCAAATTGCACAGAAGGGGATCAGCAAACTCTCCACAGGATGCAAGCAGGTTTGTTAGACAAGTCCCACACTGAGAACTACTGCTCTAGTTCACAAGTCCTTCCCTCTGAGCTCGCTCTCCCAGATACCTCAGCTCAGAACTGTGTGGATCCAACTCTGGTTTGGACCCCCCAGTATGGAGACTGTTGTGGTTTAAACTGATTTATTATTTGATACTTTGTACTGATCTAAAATCATGTAATAATTCTGCCTCAAGTTCACAGAGTTAATGAAACTGAAGCTCTCCTTTGCTACAGTGAAGACCCTGACATCCCCAGCTCCTGCCCTGTGTGACTTGCATCACTTGTCCTCAGGCATTAGCTGTGACAAGCCCCAAAATAGCTGTTGTAACAAACAGAGTCATCCTCTATTTCTGTTTCCAGCAAAATTTACCTTCTTTCTGAAGCAGAAATAGTTTATGCAGAGCAGCATTTCAGGCTCTGGTCTTCACACTCTCACCTTCCTGCTGCACCTTCACTGCTCACTGAGCTTCACACCAAGGAGTCAAATCCTAAACCACAGACTTTTTGGGGCCCATAAATCCTTGAAGGTGTTTTACATGTTTTAGTTTTTCATAGAAAGGTCAACAGCTTTGAGAATCATTCAAGAACGGATTTGAATTGTGCTGCAGGGTTAGAGTAGGTTGTAACACAGAAATTGGGAGAAATCAGACAAATCTGCCAAAGATGGAAGTCATAAAAACTACAGAAGTCTTACGTGAACCTTTCTCCCAAACAGGAGTTCACTGGGCTAACAGAAACCCAAAGAAATGAGACAAAGGTACATATTACTCTGATTTTTTTGATTCTCTTTTGGGCACCTCCGATTTTGTCTTGTGCTGCTAATTCTAGAAGTGAAAGTTGAGGTAACTCAGAATGTAGGACACTTAGCTGGGTATGCAATAGCAATTCCCAGCAAAATGCTTGATTACAGGAGTCAGGACAGATTCCAAAGCCCAACATAAAAAAAATCAAATCTAGGTTACATGAACTGAAGTTGCCAATCTAAATAAAAAGCTTAATAGACTCACATCAGCTTTCCAAATTTCTAACCACAATGGCTCTGGCTTTAGGACATCCCCTTTAGCAGCTCCTCAGCTGTTCCACAACTTAGCAAGGAACTTTGAAACGTTCTACTGTAAACATTAAAAGCTTTTGAAAATGAACTGCCTTGTCCCAGAATAACCTTTCAATTTCTCATGGCTCTCCTAAAGGCTGTACCATAAACACTAGTGCCCAAAAGCTACATTTCAACAAACAAAAGCATGTAGAAGTGGCAAAAATACTCACTGACAGAAAGATGCCTGCTTCTGGGTTCTGGCTGCTGGTAGGGTGTGCTCACATCCCCTACAGATTGGGAAGTTTTAATCCTGACTTGCTTGGGCAGTCCAGAGTGGGGTGAAGAACTGGTCTGTTGGGTAAAACGAAAAGAATAAAACAAAATAAAGTGAGATGAAGAAGCTCAAGTAGTCTGGCCACAATTTCAAAAAATATTATGCTTACTGCTAAGAAAGTGCTGAGCAATAGTTTTAGAGCCTGAAATCTTATTAATTCAGAAAATACAAACAAAAAGACAGCAAAAGAGCCAGGTTCACAATTAGGGTGTAAAACAGGAGTCAGAGAACAAGTGCAGCTCAACTCAAGGGCATGATTTGCAGGTCTCAGTGTCTGCCACCACCAGGTACCTGTGAAACACGAGGGGCTCCTGTCATCCCCTGAAACCAGAACACAGAAGCACCTACAATTTCCATCAGCCACCTCGGCCAGCAGAGATAAATTCTGAATCTTGCACTGTTTCAGAAGCAACCTGACTCCCCACAGCCTTTAAAAAGTAAATTCATAACTCAGACTAAGTAAAAATAAATTCTGGAGAGTTTAATAGCACCAACAGTCTGGAGATGCCAAGATGAATTTATTCATCCTTCCCCTGAACTTACATAGATATTATCTAATTAAAGGTAATTTTTCCACAGAGCCCTCATCTCATTTAAAGCAGGAAGAGGAGTGAGACACATGAAACCTCCCCCAAACCACTGAGATTCTGTGTTAAAGCAGGGGCTCAACACCTGCAGACACTCTCAATTTTAACCTTGACCCAACACACCTAGTTTTACAAGAAGGTGTAATATTCCCCTCCTCTTGAGTTACAGAATTTCTCTCATTTGAAAAGAACATAACCAAAGGCACCTCAAGGAAATAAATTCTGACTTCCGAAAATTATTTGAACATGACAGGCAAAGAAGGTGCAACAATTCAAATACTTGAATTCAATATTAAATTAATGGATGGTTGCACATTTAATGAGTGCATACACTTGAAAGGAGTAAGGAAAGAGCCTGATTGAAGTCACATAAACTCCTGCATGGGCAGGTCCATGGGAGCTGGATAAAGGGTGCAGAGGTCACCCTGCTGGTGAGGTCACCCTGCTGATGGACAGTCTGGCTTTGGAACCCCAGGTGTTCCAACTTCACCACTTCTCCCCCCCTAGTTCCTAATCACAAAGAAAAGACTGGCAGCAGGGGTGAACTGGCTGAGAAAAGAAATGAGTCACAGAAAGGGGTGTAAGAAAATGAATCTGAGTGCTGCTCACAGACACAGGTTCCTGGTACAAGGGACCCAGCTTCTGCCATAAAGTTCCTTTGCTTTCTGTACCTATTTGTGCCCAGGTCACCTTTCCATCCTCAGAAAAAGAAGAGCACACCCCAAAGAAAATCTGCATCCTGTGCTTCAGGAAAAATCATGCTTCCCGCTGCCTCAGTGGGATGAGACCACGAGCCAAGAAAGCTCCTTCAGGCTTGTGGGCTTTATCCCACAGAGGGCTCTCCTGTCGGGCAACGCAGAGCAGCAGAGGAAGCTGGAGGAGGGGGGGAAACAGTGGCACTTAGTGAAGGCTGTTTGTTTCTGCTTTGAGCAAAAGAGGAAAAAACAGCTAATAAAAGGACATCAGCAGTGGCTGCTGGCTGGAGCAGGGTGAGATTTACCGAGTTGTGCAAAGTGAGATGGTACCATGTGACATCTGCAGCCTGAAGGCACTGCCATGAACAGAGGCCTGGAAAGAGGATTGTCTGACTGTGTTGTACCAAAAGCTGAGGCCACCTTTCACAGGATGTTTCCTGACAACACAGGTCTGACCAAAGACCTTCTTGCCAAGCACTGCCTAGAGAACAGGCAGCAACAATTGCTCAAGAAAGGGCACAGGACAAGGAACAGCATCATCCCCTCCTACACCTTCCCAGTCACTTGGGAAAGGGCTGTTAACACTCCTGAAGTTATCTGTATTTCCATTACCATGGATTATCAAATTAAAAAATAGCAAGAAGTACATTTAAGTTATCATGACAGCGCCAAGAATTACAGGTGTGATTATTTCAAGAGTTGAGCTCCCAGCCTGCAGAACCTGAATAGGGATGAACATTCCAGACTGACAAGCTACTACCAACAGAGCAGCTTTTTGTGTCACACTCTTCAGGAGAATGTGGTAATTTGCAAATCAAATATCTGAGCTATTGAGGTCTTTGGTTTGAAAAGCTGCATGACCTTAATTCTGAAGAAAAAAAACCCAGATAGTGGTTGAGTGAATTGTGTTTTCCAGTCACAGATCAGGAATAAGGGAAAATTCTGACTCCTTTTGCCTTCTTCAGCTTGCAGTTCATTCATTGTCCAAAATGGGCATCTCTGGGAGCTTGACTTAAAGATTTATTTCTCACATTATGGTCTTGTCTGCTGAAAAAGCAAACTACATTGACACTCACTGCCACAGCCACCTGTGGTAGAGGAGAGTGAACCAAGAGAAAACCCAATTCATCTTAGGTCTGAATACACCACTATGAGCAAAAGCAACTCAGTTCCCACAGTCAGGCTGGACTCAATGCATCAGGGCTACAGAGAAAATCACTGGAAGCTGTCCCCAGACCTCTCACCCAGGGAGAAAAGTGATAAAGGCTTTTCTTCAAGGACAACCTGTACTCTAAAGGCAAAATAATTCCACGCATTTTCAACACCGTGCTATTAATCAAAGCTAATAAAACTTCTCTGCAAATCAAACTCATCAAGTGTTTTCTGCCTACAGCCACTGAGTATTTGATATGAAGTGGCCTTCACATGACAGCTTAAAAAGCTGCAATATTTTAGCCCCAAACAGCTGCTGAAGTCAGGGGAAAAAACCAACCCAAAGAGAGACACCTATAGCTGAGCCAAGGCAAAGAGGATAAACACATGCATTTGTGCCTGGGAGGAGTGATTTTATAATCCCTGTCACACTCAGTTAATGCTGCCATCATGCTTTAGAGTCTTAAGGGTAAAGCCCTTGATTTTGCTGCAGTCCCAGAAGTTGTTACCCACATGGTTTCTGTCCTGGGACAGCAAAAGTATCCTCAGGCTTTTCACATTCGAGCTCCGGTCTAAGAGATCCACAGCTTTATCCAGGTCATCTTGGTTTTTCAAAGGAATAGAGAGCTGCAAAATAAAGAGCATGGAAGAAAATCATTAGAAAAGACAGAAAAAAAAAAAAAAAAGTCTACTTCTACAATGGGTTGTTTAAATACAACGGGCATTTAAACAAACATTAGAAAAACACCAGACTGTAAAACAGGATTCTGATTGCTCAGTGATTCCAGAAATTTTCATTCCAATGCTGTCTTACTGTCCTTTTTAATGAGGTTTTCCTCACACATCAGAGAAATGGCTGACCTCTAAAAAAATGGCAGATTCCTCTGAAGCCACAAAAGTATGAATTGCTACCTGGATTTGCTGTTTGCAAAGATCAGAGACTTGTCAGCCCCTGACTCTCTGATGAGAAAATGGTCTCAGAATACCTATGAATCCAGAACTAATGATCAAGTGAAAAGTGGGTTTCATGTAGAAAGAGTGTCCTAAGCAACACCAGAACACGAGAACAAGATGCTGATGTTTGTACAACACAGTCATCAGTGAGATGCTTTATCAGGATCAGCACTTTTGCCTTTGGATCAGGGATTCAACAGCGGTTTGCACTAAAGAAAGACCTGAAAATTCAATTTCTTGGCAGGGAATTTGTGCTGGGGAAAGGAGGTGTCATGCAGAGAGCACTGACAGCTCAGTACCTCGTTGTTCATGTAGTGGAGGTCCAGGGGCTGCCCAAAGGCTGTTTTCACTTTCTGCTGCACGTCTTCGTAGCGCACGGGACGGACAAACGGGATAATCCTGGGAGGAAAGAGAGCCACTGCCTCACTCCAGAGATACTCCTGATAATGCCATCAAATCACATGGCTGAACCATTAAAACCACATTTGAATGGCCTCCTTTCATCCACAAGCAAGCAGGGAACCTTTCAAATTTAAATTTATATGTATTATTTCAATAAGGAATTATTGATCTCTGACCCATTTCCATACAGTTTGTCAAAATGCAATATTCAGCTCGAGACTTCAAATAGGATCCCTTTGTCCCTGGGCAGAAAAGAACCCTTTTTTGAATAAACGTCTTTCACATAACAGGATACAAATGCCCTGTGCACCTTGGCTTAAAAAATACCACCTGCTCTGGCACAGATGAGATACTGCCACAAAGAGCTGCATTGTGAGCACCAATTAACAAACTTGTCACGAGGCAGAAATAACAGGATACAACAAGGTCTCCCCCGAGCCTACTCTTCTCCAGGCTAAACAATCCAAGATCCTCTTCACACATGAGCTATTAAAATATCTGGTTATACTTTTTGTCCTCACTTGGAAGATTAGTGTTCTTTCCAATGCAATTTCTGCTAGTTAACTTTCAGGAAAAAAAAAATCTATTGCGATGAAAAAACTTTCAGGTTTCTTTTATTATTTATCTTCCTCCTTTTTTCTTTTGCTACATCAGCACATTACAAATGATCAAGGGACTGTTTGGACTTCCAAGTTACTGAGTGGACCACAGAAACTCAAGACCTGTTCTTGCTCACAGAGGCAACTCAGTGAGACCCTGAATGACTCACAAGAGTTTGTGGGGAAAGGGGAGGAGAGGGGCTTTCTGCAGGGGCCAAGAGAGAAGCTGGGGCTGCCCCTGGATCCCTGGAAGTGTCCAAAGCCAGGCTGGACAGGGCTTGGAGCAACCTGGGACAGTGGAAGGTGTCCCTGCCCATGGCATGGGGTGGCACTGGGTCTTTGAGGTCCCTTCCAACCCAAACCACCCTGGGATTCTACGGCTCTGGGATGAACCTGTGCTTAGTTTCCCAGTCCTCCACTCCCACAGCCTCGTCAGCCCTGGGCATCTTTTCAAGAGATGCAGCTTTTGTTTTAAAGAACCCTTGTGTTAGCTGGCTGCCTCAACCCCTTCCCATGAAGGGTTATCCTGCTACCAGACCTACAACATTCAGCTGTTTGGAAATAACTGTCCTTGTTAAAAAGCAGCCCACAATAACATTTTCTACGTGTTCCTAAGAAAGCCATACATGCAATCACAGTACTCTGGCACCACACAAATGCCATGTGCCTCTCAGTCCCTTATAAAGGCTCCCATTCTACACTCAATGCTTTCAAAAGCAGAGCTGTTCTCAGGTGCCACAAATTTTATTAGTTTTAAAAACTCTGTGCACTCCTCTAACACAAAATCCTGGACTGCAGGGTTTAAGGAGCCCATTCCTGCCTGACCACCTTAAATATTTGTGGTTAGATCTGGCAGCTCCTGTGAAACCAAGCACACACACTGACATTCTGGTGCAAGCTCCCTGTCTGGAACTGCACACCGTGCTGGGAGCAGGGAATTCAGGCGAGCACAACTGCATAATTACACTGACACACAATCAACCTTTTCATTTTAGGAAAAAAAAAACCAAAAAACCAGGAGAAAACCCTTCTGCCCCCTGGAATGCACCCGGCAGACAGGCAAGATGATAAGCCTGTGGTGACAGGAGAGTTCCCCTGTCCTGACACAGTGTGACAAGTAATTGTGACATGTCCCACTGTGGCTCTGTTGTTGTCCCCAAAAACCCCTGACACAGAAGAGTGCTGAGCAGACCAGGCTGACAAAGGAGGAAGCAAGTCCCAGTGATGATTACCTGTAAAACTTCTCCCCCAGCACAAAAAGTCACTGGCTCCCCCATCACACAGGATTCAGTGAAAGAAACAGTTCAAGTTTTGAGGAACAGTAGAAATTTTTCTCCACAGCCTGCTTTGCCAACAAAGAACACTTCTGCTTCCCTAACAGAAATCCCAAAATCTGACAAAGGAGGAGCTGCAACAACCTGGCCAATAACCTCTGCCAGAACAGGCAGTGGGGATCCCTACAGACAGCTTGTCCTCCTGTGCCACTGACATTAAATTTGCATTTTGTCATGAAATCGTGAACTACTTCATGTTGGAAGTACTGCCTGGCCTGGGAGAAACCAGAGGGTTCTCACGAGATGGCTGGGAAGATGGCACATACATTCATGCTTACAACCCAATTCACACCTTCCAAAATATGGACACTATAGCCCAGCACCAAGATCATGTTTTCCCTCAGTGAGAGCAGACCCAGAGACCACAGACAAGCCTGAGTTCACACAGCCACGAGTCATTAAATGTTTCAAGAGTTCCTCTCAAACTGATGGCAAATAAGAGGCATTTTGGGACCTACTTTGAAATATTTCAGCAATTTTATCCATTGGAAACAATGCTGTAAAAACTGAAATGGCTATTTCAGTTATTTCTGGTTTTTTTCTTGCAAAAGAATGTCTCTCAAAACCAAATATCAGAGGAAATAACAAAGAAGCTTTTACACCAATGAAAAAAAAAATCTTCCCTTGCTATATCTATTGCTCAATCACAGCAGGGCAGTGATAGTGACAGGGCATCAGGAAGTGAGAAACTAGAAAAAAATGACACTGATTTGATCACCTTCATTTGGTTTCAGTTAAATGAAACAAAATGGGAACATATCTGAAATAAGACTTCCAGGCTGAATTATTTTCAGGCTGGACAGCTTTTAAAAATGCTGCAGTTCACTTACAAATAAATGTTATGGAAATAAATCAGTGTTTTATGACACACTGATCTCTAAAAATAACCAAGTTGTGTGTGAGCTGTTTGCTATTGCCTTCACTGTGTGATTTCCATTCAGGAAAAAGGAAAGCAAAGCCAACAAAATATTTAAGCTGAATTACTGATGACTAAATTACTCTCCTAAGCAAAGAATCAAAGCAGTGAAGGCCAACTTACCGTCTCTCCCCATTATGTTCAAACTTTATCCTGACATCATTCTGCAGGAGAAAGAACAAAAGGTGAGCTCACAACCAAACTCTGGCACACACCACAGCACACAAATGCACCATATTGGGATTTTAGTGTTTCAGCTTTCTCCGTGGAAGCTGAAGCAGACTGTGGAAACAAGTGGCTGATCCATGAACACAGCACCTGAGGAATGGGGAAACTGCTGAAGGAGAAAGGGAAGGAAAGGGGTAAAAACTGAGCTGTAATTTTTGTAAATTGACACTTGAACAGAGGACATTGAAATAAACTTTGAAAAAATTAATCTATCTTTAACACTGCGTGGAAAAAAATTGAATTTCAGTCCTAACTGTTTATTATTCTGAAGGCAATTTTCTTCAAGCATGCTCAAAGCATGCATGGCAGAAAACAGAGAGGGAATGTGCTACATTTTTTATTCCTACTCCTATTTTTGAATTTTTATTCCTATTTATTATTCTTTATTCTTAAGACATGGACTAAATCTCTGCTTTTTTCAAAAATGCAGCCCCTGAAACTCAAGAGTTACAAACAGGCTGATTCTGTGTCACCTTTTAAAGCTCCAAGGTTTCAGCAGAGGGGTCACCACCACCATCTGAAAGTTAAAAGCACTGACTGTGCAAACTGTGCAGTCACTGCAAACTCAGAAGATGCTGGGTGGCATGCAAGAGTCAACAAGCTGAACTTTCAACTCTGGACATTGAAGTTCAAATCCCAATTTAGGTCAGAAAGATAAAAATAAAAGGGGAAAAAAAAATCTACTCTGATAAGACTCCATCATTTCTGCTGCACAATTTATGTGATTGGAATAGATTAAGCCATCTGTGAAAGCCTCAGACAATAGGCAATCATACATCTAGGAACTTCAAAAAAAAACGTGGCCAGGAAATGCTCTTTAGCTGGAGGAAGTTTCTGGCAGGCCCCGTGGTCAAGAATGCAGCTCAAAAGGACCCACGGAGTCCCTGGGAGCACACGGAATTCCTGCAGGGCTGGACCAGGGAAAATGAGCTCCCCAACCCCAGCAGCGACCAGCTGCAGGTGGGGCACTCACTCGTAACTTTAAAGAGTGGTTTTTAGATGTGGGAAGAGAAAGAACTTAGTCTAGAATTACTCCAAAATGGAACAAATTCTAGAGAACCCATTTGAATTGATCAGTGAGTTGAACTGATCATTGTGCAGCAAACAGCACAGGAATAACACCCTATAAAAGATGTCTACCAGGTGTTCTTAGACATTCCTCGAAGCACTGATTGCTTTATATCAGGATTTTCAGGAAAGAAAGGCTCTGGGTTTGTTTTAACACCCTATTAAGTAGCCCGGTCTAGAGGAACTAAACAGGATGCTTTGGTTGAAATGGAATCCACACCATTTTTCAGCTTAAATTTCTGACCTCAAGATGTGATTTAGGCCCTGGAGCAGCCAAGTGACATAGCTGTCACCAGCTGGAATTAGACAACACTAAAGGATCCCCAGGGCTCTTTGGAAGCCTCTCTTTAAGTCGCTGGTACTCAAGCAAACTCCAACCATTTTCTCAACTCCACTGCTTGCTTTGAAGCCTGTAATTTGGAGTAAAGGAAAAAGGGGATGGAATTTGGCATTTATTGCTTCATTTCTCCAGAAACACCTGACACTGCCCATTCATGTCCACTTATCAAAGATCTAAGAAAAGGCGTTCAGAGTGATCTTGCTGTTCCCATTCCAGAGAAAGCCTAGAGGAGCCTTCAGAGCTTTCAGTTTCCCTTGAAAGCAGTGAACCCATCACTTCTTAAAGCAATTCACATAAACTGTCCTCAGAGATGATCAAAAAGACAAATCCAAGTTTAGCACTTCAGTGTTCCAGTTCTGAGACGTGGTGTCATAAATCACAATTACAGGTTTTGATATAAGACATCTCTGAATTTCTGTTTCCAAGTGATTTGGAAAGGATTTTGTACTACTCCATCTATGGATTTGTCCAACACATTCAAGGAAATCCCAGATCCAGCTGAACAAGTAGATTACGAGCAGGCAAAGCATAAGGAAGACAGACATGAACTTCAAAGCCTGCTCCAAAAAGCTTAAACCTGTAACAGGAATAAAACTGAGAAGAGTTATTTTACTGACATAGGAAACTTCTCCTGTTCGTGTCACTCTTGCTGCCAGTAACCTGATTTAATTTTGAATGACAGTAATGGACAAACAGTTTTTGACTAAAAGTCTTGCTTTTGCTTTGAGCAGTTCATTTCAATGACATTCAGCATCTCCAGACAAAGCTGCATTATTCTGTCCTTCCTTCTCACCAGAACATCAACACTGTCATTTTCTCCACGAAAAAATCTGGAGAAATGTGGAATGAACCAAACAAGACTTCAAAGCCTTGACCCACCACTCATTACCTTGGGAGAGACCTCAAATCCCACCCAGTGCCACCCCTGCCATGGCAGGGACACCTCCCACTGTCCCAGGCTGCTCCAAGCCCTGCCCAGCCTGGCCTTGGGCACTGCCAGGGATCCAGGGGCAGCCCCAGCTGCTCTGGGCACCTGTGCCAGGGCCTGCCCACCCTCACAGGGAGGAATTTCTTCCCAACATCCCATCTAGCCCTGCCCTCCTGCAGCTTAAGGCCTTTCCCCCTGCTCCTGACCCTACAATAAACGTGCACATGCTGCTACACCAGGACAGAGTCGGGGAAGAAAAGCTTTCCCTGCCTCCCACCTGCTTAAAGGAACTCCATAAAGTCACTGCACCCAACGTGAAGACATATTCCTAATTTATAATTGCTAATATGGAAATTAAGTTGGTTTTCTTACCGGAATTTTTTTTTCTTCCACTGCAGAGGCACACTGGTTCATTATTGCAGGGCTGCCCAAGATGGGGGGACTGCTGGCATTGTGTTTTTTCTTTAAGAAAGAATAAAATCACTTTAAAAAAAAATGGAAATACGACTGTGAAATTAGAAAGCCACTTGCTAAGTTTTTTAGCTGGGCAGACCAAACCCCATTAAAAATTACATATGGGGAGAATGCAGTACACATACATGTATACTATAATATATATTAAATATTTTATTAAACTACATAAATGCAGTTTATATCTATATATATATATATAATATATATGCTATATATTATATGTGCTATACATAAACTATAAATGTAGCCTATATAGCATATATAATATATACAGTTTATATGCTATGATATTCATTAATCTTATATAAAAATATAAAAAATAGAAGAGCCACCATATTTGCCACAGCCTGAGCAGGATCAAGGAGGTTCTTCCCATCTGCTGCTCTGGCTGTTGGAAGCACAGGACAGAGCCAAGGATCTGAGGCAGTCAGATCCTCTGTCCACCTGCTCTGTCCCTCCTGCCCCCAGGTCACCAGTTCGGGCCCTCACAAACTGGCCAGTACCTGTCTGTTGGAGTGAGCAGTGTCTTTATTCTTCATGGTGTCATAGCCAGGCAGCCGGTGACGCCTGCCCATCTGCAGTGCCACCAGGTCCTTCATGATGGACTTCAAGGCCTCTTGTTCATCTGTGATGCACAAGAATTTCAGGAGTAAGTTGTCTGAGTGAGCACCAACCATGGCATTTCTGCAGCTCTGACACTTCTACACTGGTTTTCTGCTGGCTCGTAGAACAACAATCCTTCTGAGGATCTTTGCAAATACACTGTGATATAATTTAGTCATAAAAAAACCCAAACTTAACCGAATATCATGACATAATAAATTGACAGATAAACGTTAAGTCACTCGTCCAGTATCACAGAAGGATCTGGGCAGAGTATGGGTGAGAACGAATATCCCCAGCCCCTAATTCTGTTCAAAAGTCCTCACAACAAACAGTAAAACCTGGACAGATTTGCTAGACCATCACAGGTCATTTAGGAAGGGCAAACTGATGTGCTTCTGCCAAGGAAAATCTGGTAAAAGTCTGTTCTTTCCCATTTTATATCCTGTTCATTCTGAACTCTTGCCTGCTAGTGGAACAAACCAAGGCCAGTAGAAGGAGAAATGAAAATCTGGACCAAGATTCATCTTGGAGTATCTGTGAACACAAACCCACTTGCACTGATTGCCCCAACACGTCCCTCTCTTCCCTCAGAACAAGCTGATGGAATAAAATTCAAACCATTTTATTAGATTTCAAGATCTGCTGAACAGGTTCAAGCTGTCCAGCACAAGGAACACTGTCTGCTGGCAAAGCACAATGCAGCAGGTTCAATTCAAGGCTTCTTGCCTTGCAGCAATATAAAAACACACATTGATTTTTTTTTTTCTTGTATGTTCCACTAAGAATTTCTGAAGATTCCTGGTGTAACCAATTTAAAGTATTCTCTCCCATTGCCTGTTCATTTGGAGAAGTGGTACTTAGAACTTCGTGCTTAGAGAAAAAAACAAAGATGTAAAAAGAGGGAAATGCACAGTAGCTGTGATGGATGGTAGATGAAGGTCTAAAAGCTACGGAAATGAATCCTTTCCTTGAGCAAGGGTAAGGATCCTAAACTCCTTGATGCTGCAAAAGGTAAAGGAAGCTGCCAAGTGAAGTTGTCTCCAAAATGGGACTGCACCGGGGACCTGGCTGCCAGGCACTGTGCCACAGAGCAGCACTCATGCTGGCACTGCTCCTGGCACACTCCTGCCCTCTGGATTGCCTGGATGCTGTCACACCTATCAAAACTCAAAAAGGTTTTAGGGCTAAAGTGCTGTTTCCTTGGCAAATAACACACTCAGTTAAATCCTTCCTGATATTAAGGCATTACTTGGGCGTGGAATTTGAAGCAGTGATTTGATCAGCTCTGGACATGCCCAGGAGAATCTGCCCTTTCCAAAAGAGTTTGGGAGAACCTGAACCCTGGTTTTGAAAGAGAAGCTTTTTTTGATAATTGGGACTTGTGGAAGTGATGTGAGCCAGATGAGGTTATCACAGCCCTACTCAAATGATGGAGTGTCAGGCGTGCAGTGCCTGACACGCACAGTTCCTCCCTTCTCCCCTCACTGTGTCACTTTGAGAAGCTGGAATTGAAATGAGCATTTCTGAAGCTGATTTGTAAATAACTGAAACTTAAATTTTAAGAATGCACCATGGCTACACACTCATCCCTGATTGATGGCACTGGTTTGACAGGTAATCACTTGCATTTGGAAGAGCTGTCCTGGGAACAGCTGTGAACATCAAACGATGGACTGGCTCACACTGGTGCTTCTCTGTAAAAGGGACTCAGTGGGACTGTTTGTTTCTGCAATTTCATGTCGTGCATTTGTTCACGAGTGTCTCCAAAGCAGTTAGCTTTTAGCTTATGTTTTATGCAGAAGACTGGCTTCATAATTAATCAATGTCTGAATAACAAACGAGATTTTCGCAATGCTTAAAGATGACAGATGTGGGACACATACAGCTTGTAAAGCACACAGGGAGCAGATCCTGCTGAAAGTTAAAAGCAGAACAGGAAAAATACACCTCTCTGTAAGGAGGAAAAGGCTGAAGAAGTCCCAGTCAGAATAGAAGTCACAGCAGGATTATCTCTGCTAAAACCAACAGCTTCTGCCCAGGTCTGTTTTAGCTTTCACAGGACCCCAAAATGGTTTGGGTTGGAAGAGACCTCAAATCCCACCCAGTGCCACCCCTGCCATGGCTGGGACACCTCCCACTGTCCCAGGCTGCTCCAAGCCCTGCCCAGCCTGGCCTTGGGCACTGCCAGGGATCCAGAGGGATCCAGGGGCAGCCCCAGCTGTTCTGGGCACCTGTGCCAGGGCCTGCCCACCATCCCAGGGAGGAATTTCTTCCCAGCATCCCGTCCATCCCTGCCCTCTGGCAGTGGGAAGCCACTCCCTGTGTCCTGTCCACTTGTAAAGTCTCTGTCCATCTTTCCTGCAGGCTCTCTTCAGGCACTGCAAGGTGAGTCCTAACTCGGTCCTGAGAGCACCCAACATCTGAGATACATCCACTGTGGACTCCAGAATGTTACACCAGAAACATCAAGCCCAGACCAGATCATGAAAGGGAAGGAAAAGAAATCTCCCAATGCATCTGCAGGAGGTGTTAATTACAGAAAAAAAAAAAAAAATCTTAAAAAAGGAACGCAGAGCAGAGAACATAAAAAAATCCCAATCAAAACCCACCAAATCTCTGCTGTCCAAGACAAGCCAAATGAGACAATAACCACATTGTGGCAGTGGAGAAGGGAGAGCACTCCTTGACATTCCAACTGCATGTAAAAGAAGCAAGCGGTGAAAGTAACACAACCAGAGCAAGAGGCTGCTTTTTGAGAAGCACATCAGCCAAAGGAAATAAGTGCTGGGATCTATCTCAGCACTAAGTAACCCCTTGTGGGATGAAAATGTGAAGGAACAGCTGTGAATGAAGCTAAAGTTCCAGGTAGGCAATGGCACAACTTTTCACTTTTTTTTTTTTTTTTTTTTAAGTTTCCAACTTTGCAGTTGAACATTTAACCTTTTACCTTTGCTGGAGTGTCTCCAATTTACTGGTGTTCTTTCATTCTGATGGCATTAAGAACAGCCTTGGAGTCACTGGGCAGACAAAGGCTGAAACCACGCACAACAAAATACTACAGCCTATGGCCTGGAACATCCCTGATGTTCCCTACCACCCAAAACACTCAGGGAAGAGCTGGGATACAAGTTTTCCACTACAGTGCAGTTTGGGTTTGGCCAGATACCAGGAGGGTGAAGAAGAGCTTGTCTTGGCAGAGTTCCTTTGGGCAAGAAGCAAACGAGCTATGAAAGCAGTTTATAGCTGAGGGCTGATGACAAGAAATCAAGTCCATCAAAGAATAGGGCTGGGAATAAGAGTTCTCCTCTAAACAGTCTCATCACTGGAGAACAAAGATCAGTGGCTGCCATGGTTGGCTACAGGTGTTCTACCCCAGGTTCCAGGCTGTGTGGATGTGCTCTTTATTACAGACTGTAGCTTGGCTATTAAGAGAATTTATTTATTAGCTGAGGCAGCTTGTGAATTGACAACACAAACTCTGAAGGGCAGCATCTGGCAAACACCAGAGCTCAAGGCTCTCAGGCACAGGGTGGGATTGTTGGGGTGTCCTGAGCAGGACCAGGAGCAGGACTCCACCATCCCTGTGGAGGTCATTCCAAATTCAGGATATTCTACAAACCCCAGTCAGTGCTCTGCAAGTCTGTATCTCACTCACTGCAGTCATTCTAACACCAAAATATTATTTATCTTCATAAATGGGAACAGTTAATGTTCTAACAAAGGGGATGGAACAACTTCAGCTGAGTTGGAATCTTATTATACATTTTTTAGTAGTCTTACACTGAGCTATTGGCTCCCTACTACTAAACCATACATCCTGTAATTCATCCCTATGCTGATGAGGCAGGACATGACAGAGTATTTACCTCTTAAAAGGATAAAATAAAGTCAAATACTGATCTGAGCTTGTGTAAGGGGAAAGTGTAACTGGTGAGGACAGCACTGTGATGGATTTAATGCTGAGAAGCATGAATAGCTCTTTAGTTCCATCCCAACAGAGGATTCCCATCGACTGACTTGGAGAAGCACGTGGAGCAGCCTTACATTAACTGCACAATGCAGAAGCTGCTACAAATGAAAATGAAGGAATTTTTGGAGCACTGAGAGACCCTGTTTTGCCTGGTCTCCAGTAGGTCTGGGAAACACAGTTCTGCTTTGTGCGGGGAAGATGTTGTCCAGGAAATGCTTTTCATGTTTTAAAAACTACACTCAAGGATTTTTATAACTTCGATAAAAGCGAACTGCTGCTCACAGAGAAAGCTGTTCCTCTCCACAAAGCATTTACTTCAGCCAATCCCTGGTTTGTTACACAGGCCTGAACAAGTCAGAAATGGAAACAGTTCAGAAAAATTAAAAAAAAAAAAAAATCACAAAGTTAGAACAGCAAAAGTATCTGCGTATGTCTGTGCACCCCCCTAGTGCAGGATCGTGTTTTAGGTGGTGTCATAGTGGGACACACGATGCCATACTGGTGTAAAAGAGAAAGAAGTGAACACGTCTGTGTGTTTGTTACCGACCACCACCACAGCTAAGCTGGTCTGGGTGAGTAACCGGCAGATCGGGGGGCAATGAGGAAATTTTAGACAAACTGTGTCCGTGATGGAGGCCTCAAAAAAGCACTGAAGAGTTTCATTTTGAGTCCTTTGCTGTGGGCAGTTTTAGTGGTACCAAAATGCTGCTGCGTGTGCAAGCTTTAGGAAATCACAAACGACCTGCTTTGTAGAGCGAGAGGGAAAATCAGAGAGCTCTGGCAGATCGGGGGGCAATGAGGAAATTTTAGACAAGCTGTGTCCGTGTTGGAGGCCTCAAAAAAGCATTGAAGAGTTTCATTTTGAGTCCTTTGCTGTGGGCAGTTTTAGTGGTCAAAATGCTGCTGAGTGCAAGCTTTAGGAAATCACAAACGACCTGCTTTGTAGAGCGAGAGGAAAAATCAGAGAGCTCTAGGAGGCTCATCCTTGCAGGATATATTCAGGGTCCCTCCTCTCATGCACAAGTTGAAGGGGAGGGCTGGGATTTGGGATTTGAGCGGGTCCTAACCTGCAGGCTCAGCCCTGCTGCCTCCCGCGGTGTCACTGGGTGCGTGTGAGCCAAGGGAAGGAAGTGACACAGGCAGGAAAAGCCAGCGCACGGGGAAGGCTGCAGGAGCAGGGCCCGTGCTCCCCAAACCCTGCACACCTCGGGGCTGCAGCCCCCCGCTTTCCAGCCTGCCCAAGGAGGGTCTGAGGGAGATAAACCTCAGGAACTGTCCTGGCTGAGCAGGGCTTGGAACCACCCCGGGTGAGCCCCGGAGCTCTGCAAACCCTGACACCAACACTCCACGCTGCTTCAGGTGGGTGATGGAACACCAGATCAAGGACAGAGCGTGATGTACAGCCCATCATGCGTTATTAACCGGATTATTTGATCACAGTTGCTGAATGAATTGAGGTTTTTCCCATTACAAAGGGAAAATCTGCCTGCAGCTGTGCCATGTGACACACAATGCTATGGTGGAGTGGTCTGTGACATTGTATTTTTTCATTCTGTGCTCACATGTTTACAAACACAGGTCCAACTGCCATTGGAAAACACTTCCATGGAAATCCAAGTTCCTACTTCTAAACCATTTTAAGTTCACAAAGCACTCTGCTGCTCTAAACAGAGTGGATTGCACTGTTCCTCTTTGCAGCAGAGAAATCTAGCGATGGATTTGCATCAATTTGTTGTATTTACCATATCAAAGCAGAGTAAAGAGATATTGAAGTAGTTGTAGAATAACATTTGCGATGCTTTTTGAATTTAAAGCATGAAAGGTAATTATGCATACAGACTAAATGAAGAAGAGTCTTAGAAAACTAAACTTGGTAGTAGGGAAGAAACGTTTAAGTCGTAGCCCATGAAGCCATGAAACTCCAGACTTAGAAAAGCAGGAATTTCCTTGCCAGGATGCAAATATGAGTAAGTTCTGGTTTAGAGCAATTAAAAGTTTAATTCTAGCACCTCTCTTTAAGCTGAAAATGGAATTAGGAAGCACAAGACCCCCTCCATAAGCAGCTCTTTACACAGGACACACAGTCCAAAACCCAAATTAACTTGAATACATCAATCAAGTTCAGTCATGGCAGCTCCTCACAACAACGTTTTCCTCTTGAAAAAGAGTTCTTCCAACTCCTTGGCTTGTTTTTACATGTTGCTGTCTGGGCTAAGAACGGCAAATGAGAACTCGGGGGGGAGCTCCGTAAAGGAGAATCTATTCTGACGGACTCCCAAGCTGCGTTAATACTCGAAACATCTCCAACCAAGCTCGAGCACAACAATTCCGGTCTCAACAAGAGCCAACTTCTGGAGCCGCAAGAGCCCCCTGCGCTCAGCCCGGCCCGCTGCGCCTGGCCGAGCTCAGCACCGGCCCGGGGCACCGCACGCTTCGGTAGAAACCGATTTTTACCATTTCAACCGAATCCTTGTAAATCCACGGCTCCCCGCGGCGCTGCCGTGCCCGGCCCCGGCGGCTCCGGGCGCCCCGCAGCACGGCCCGGAGCGGGGCCCGGCCGAGCGCCCGCCGCCCCCTTCCCGCCCGCAGCGGCCCCGGCCCGTGACGCGGCCCCGGCTCCCGGGGCTTCTCCGCCGCTGCTCACCCATGTCTGCGGGCGGCGGCCCCGCTCACGGCGGGCGCTGCGGGACGGCGCTGTCACCGCCGCGGCTCCATGGCGGCCGGGCCGAGGGGGAGGGCTCAGAGCCGCCGCCGCCGCCGCCACATTCCCAGGCCCCGCGCCGCCGCCTCCTCCCGGCGGCCGCGCTCCGGGAGCGGCGGGCGGGGGCGGGAGGGCGCAGGCGCTGCCGGTGCGCGCCGCTGCCCCCGGTCCGTGCGGGCCGGCCCCGCCGCCGCCGCCGCCCGCAAAACAAACCGCTCGGCGGCCGCCGCGCACCCGCCGCCTCCTGCCAATCACAGCGGCACCCGCCGCCGCCCGCCAATCGGCGCCGCCGCGGCGCCCGCACGACGGCGCTGCTGGCCAATGGGAGAGCGAGCAGCCGCGCCGCCCGCCCCGCCTCCCCGCGGAGCCGGCTGTCAATCACGGGGGCCCGTTGCGCCGCGGCGGAGCCACGCCCCCCGCCGGTCAGGAGGCGGGGTGTTTTAGACCACGCCCATGCTACTGTCAATCAGGATGACGGACGGCGGTGCGGCCCCGCCCACGGGCTGGGAGCGGGGGGGTCCCGAAAAGAGAATGGAAAGGGAAAATCGGGATTTGTCCTTCTGCCCCCGCTGTTCCTGCAGTAAAGCACCTCGGCAATCCAGCCCCAGCGCTCATGAGAAGAAATGCTCCCTTAAAATTAACTAATGAGTTATAATTAAAAAGCCATGCTGGATTGTGTCTGATGCAACTGCTGGGTAACTCCGTTCACACACCGTGCCGCTGTCATCCCCCAGCCTAAGCCAGGAATTCCACTCGGAATCAGCAATGCTTTGGGTTGGAAGGGACCTTCAAGATCATCCCATCCTCCCCTTGCCACGGGCTGTATTTAAATCAAAGCTTGCCTTTTAAAACAACATCCAATGCTGAGAGATTTGCAGGGGTCCCCGGATGATGGAAGAGACGAGAATCTTGATTCCATGTTTCAGAAGGTTGATTTATTATATTATAATATATATTATATGAAAATGCTATATTAAAACTATATGAAAAATAAAGAAAAAAATCATCAAAAAGCGAGACAAAAATTAAAAAAAAACCCAACACAAAGTCTTATAACTAACCAAAAAATCTGACCCAGCTGCATCCTTGATTAGTTATTAAATAGAAAACACTTAACAAAAACCAGTCAAAAAAGCACTCGTTGCATCCCACAACAACAAATAGTTATTATTTACATTTCTTTCCCGAGGCTCTTCAGCTTCTCAGGAGAAGGAAATCCTAGCAAAAGGATACTCATAAAAATATCATGATAATAATCCAGCCTGCTCTTTGCCATTGCGCCTGCAGGATGGCATTTCCATGGCGGCCTTGCCACAAAAGGAACGGCAGGAGGGATTTGTTGTTTGGAAAAGAAGCCCAGCCCTGACTCGCTGTTGTGGCCAGGGCCGCCCTGCTGCTGGCAAACCCACCTGGGGCAGATGTTCCAGCTGCTGCTTTTCCACCTGCCAGATGTCTGGGAGGGGCTGTGCTCGCAAACAGCACGGCAGCAATGGCAGGGGGGGTCAGGGAACCCTGGGTAAGATGCACGGAGAAGAAAGCTAGACTGGAAAGGGAAATGGCTCAAGAGTGGGAACAAGTGCAGGAATCTGAGCCTACCCATCAGGAGGAATTTGGGACTCAGTCAAAACACGACAACATTATCTGCAACATAATTTGTTTTTTTATTTTTTATTTTTTAAGCTGTCGAGGTAGTAAAAAGCTCTTAGAGTGTCATACCAGGTAGACATGGAAATAGGAAAAGGGATCCACAGACCCAACCACTTTCCCCTATTAATACAAGTCTTGTGTTTGTGGTATCAAGCTGGTAGCTTTTTGTCCCTGTTCCAGTTTGAATTCCTCTCTCATTCGACAGCATCATTATTGATCTTGGAACCACTTTTTGACATGCTTTTTCACAGTTTCGTGATGGCTTATCACTACCCTTTACCATCTCAGTTTATTTTCCTCACTCATTTCCAATCAAACGCTCCACAGATTTCTCCTTGTCCATAAATTCCCATCCTCGCACTCTCTGCTGCTACATTTAATCTCATCTCTATTTCTCACTCTTCAGTCAACCAATCTCCAAGATACTCCAGTTCCCTCATATTATTGAAACTCCCACTTTTGTTCATCACCAAATTTGATTTTAATACTCGCTCTTTGCGCCAGGATCGTTATAAAAAGGCTTTTCTAAGAGAGGGAAGAGCCCACCCCATGCCCTGGGAGGCAGAAATTTCGTGTCAATTCCCCACTGCACCGGCCCTGATTTCAAACCACTCCATCATCACCTCACCATTTGCTATTTTTGCCTATCATGTCCTGCGAAACGAGAATGCTTCCATGTCCTTTGTGCAGAAACTTGCTTTTACTGAGTCCAAAAGATATTAGACCAGCTCCTGGCAGCTTGTGACAGGAGGCAGCAGCTCCTGGCAGATGGCAGGAGACACCCACCCTGGTGCAACTCGCTCTTCCCATCCCCAACTGCCCAGCGTGGCTGGATTTCACTGAAGCTTCCCCGCACCTTTTACCAAACTGAAAATAGAATGATTTGTCCTTAACAGCTCATCACTTCACCCACCTGTCAAGCCTAATGTGTAAACCAACAGTTTTATCTCTTGCTTTGTGGTTTCCCCACGTTACAGACATTCTCGCATCACTATCTACAGGCAAGTGCCATCAGGACTTTTTTGGATCACTACAGACCCTCACACCTTTTTTTTTTCCCCTCCTCGACAAGCTGGTAAATCCTTCCTGAACTGGAATCCAACTTTCTACCAAAACAAGTGCCCCTTTTTTTTGTGTAACTTGAGGAAAAAGGAATAATTCCTTTCTGACTTTTACTGCGTACTTAATACTGTGCTGGTTTTGTGCATAATCACAGAATCCCAGAAGGGTCTGGGTTGGAAGGGGCCTTGAAGACCCTCCCCAGTGCACCCCCACCATGGCAGGGACACCTCCCACTGTCCCAGGGTGCTCCAAGCCCTGCCCAGCCTGCCCTTGTGCACTGCCAGGGATCCAGGGGCAGCCCCAGCTGCTCTGGGCACCCTGTGCCAGGGCCTGCCCACCCTGCCAGGGAGGAAATATCCCATCAAATCCTTCTCTCTATCAGTCTGAACCCAGTTCTGCTTGTCCTGCCATCACAGTTCCTGATGAGGGTCAGGTTATTTGTTTTACACCAGCTGATACTCCGTGGTTTTCCACATCCTTCCAAAGCTGCAGCTTTCCAGCAGAGAAGCTTCACTCCTGTGTAAGCAGCACCTGCAGAACACACTTAATTCTTGAATTCATTCAGATTGTCTGATGCTATTTAATGTAAAATCATCAGTAAAGATATTCACAGAGACTCTCCAGGAGCTCCTACATTTCCAGTCAGCCCATTTGTTTTAAAGGAACTTTATAAGGCCCAATTCTTTAATGCTGTCACACAGCATCAACTAAGAAAAGGAAGTGTAATCCCTATTTTAGGGACTTCAGGGCATTGCACAGAGAGACAGTGACTTGTTAGAAGTTACACAGGAAGTCTGGAGTAGACCTTTGGGATTTGACTCTTGGCATCTTTTCCTAGTCTTAATCACTATGCCATCATCTTATTTTCTATTTTGGTAGTATTCCCATTTTCTGAAGCATACCTGACTCAAAGAGCCCCTTTTCCTTGCTGTCAGATGTACTATTTCTTCTTTCCTTCCTGCTTCCCTTCTTGTTTAGGTAGACACATCCTTCCTGGGGAGCAGAGCGGGCTCCAGGCTGAGCCTTGTCCCATGCCAAAACTTCCTTATTCTACATCTTGGACTCCACAGCCACGGAAGGGAGCGAGGAGGAGAAACCCTGGGAACAACCAGAGAATCCTTGAATGCTTTGGGTTGGAAGGACCTCAAATCCCATCCATGCCATGGCAGGAACACCTCCCGCTGTCCCAGTGTCCAGCCTGGCCTGGGACACTGCCAGGGATGGGGTATCCAATCTTCAAAGGATGCATGAAAGGGTTCTGCACCGTCTTCAGCAGATGTAAGAGTAATCTCATTAATCCCAGTTCTGTCTCTCCTAAAAATTTCTAGTTGTGCTCTCAGCTTTGAAAGCAAGGAGGATGGAACACTACCATCATTACCCAACTGCAGGACAGCGTGGCAGGATAAATATGGGCCCAAATGCCTCTCTCCCCCAGCAGAGACATGAAACATGTGAAACTCTTGTAGAACACGCCTGCAGCAGCCTTTCCAGCCGGGAGGAGCAGGTGGGCACCTGTACCTGTCCTGTGGCCGAGGGCTGGGCCTGGCTGCCAGCAGCATTCCAGCAGAGGGGGCTCTGAAGCTGCCTAAAAACCAGAAGCTGTTCTGCCTTTGGAATGGCAAAATTAGAGAAGGAAGGGGAGGAAGAACGTTAAAAATATGATATGCTTTTAGATCATTACTTCCTCTGAGCTGACAGTCTGGACTGTTTCTGAAACAGCACCAATGAAAAAGCTCAAAATTAAATGCTTCTCCCAGTCACAGGCCCCAGAATAATCTCAGGGTCTATGTTTTCCCTACAGCTATTGCTGGGCATTGTGTTACCACAGAGGGTTTCTTTCAAATATTTTCGAGTCCTTTACTGATTGCTGATTAATTACATGCTTTTCACTTACAGCTGGTATCAGAGCAGGGACATTCCCACGGTCACAGAGCAAGACAGCTGTGCCAGATGTTGGCTGTTCCATAATATTTACAAAAGGCAGAACCCCCTCTGTCTTTTTTTTTTTTTTTTTTCTACCTACATTCCTCTTGTTTTGCCACACTGACAGGCAACCTGCTTCACCCATTATCCACCAGTCCAGCACTTTTTGCACCTCTCCAGTTTGCACAAGCTGCCTCCTTCCACCGTAGTGGCAGCTGAGAAAAGTTTCTCTGGAGTTTTCCAAAGCACGAATCCAGGGACAAAAATAATTTGTGAGAATGCAAATACATTTCTAGGGTAGAAAGACAAACAATTCTTAGAAAGAAAGTTGGTTTTTGGTTTTTTTTTCTGAGCAGGAGTTACTAACACAAAGTCCATATATAGCTTAAAAATCACTGCAGCATCTTTGCAGGCAACTCTTTCCACTGTGGTCATGAAGCTCAATAAGCTTTTATTTCAAAGCCAGTACACAGAAGAATTAGAAAGAAATCCAAGTGTTTAGTTGAACTAGATGGAATCTAAATACTTAAGGAAGTCATCAGTCCTGCCTGCCAAGGCCTAAGGTACAAATTTCCAAGCTCTGCCACACCATTCTCCTCTTGGCCCCAATTCCAGACACGACAGCAGTGACTGAGTGTGGAAAAAACACCCTTTAAGAGAGGTCACCCTGCCCAGGAGAGACTTAAAGCTACAGAAGTGCCCAATTGCTTTGTTTTCACTTTGCCTATATTCAAAATCCCTCAGAGACTAATTATTTGAATTCTAAAAAAAAAAAAAAAAAAAAATCCCTCTTCCCCTCGTCTTAAAAACAAAACCACACAGGAGATAATTCCCTTTTTTTTTTTTGGTGCAGGGAACAAGCAAAATGTTGGAAAACATGAGCAGAAAGAACACTGGGATCCACGGACCCTGCAGCAGATTTTTAAGAAAGCAAATATTTAATGTACAGCTGCATTAACCATTCTGTTGGAGTTCTGTAGTGACTGGGTTCCTAGTAATGTATTTGGGGAAACTTGCAACTTAAGAGCAGCTGGAATTATCAGGTTTGTTTGGGTATTTGTAGGATGAGGGATCAGTATACTTCACCAGCTTTGCAGAGGCAAGGCAAAGCAATCAGCCTCCTCTCACAGCAGCCACTCCACACAGAAGAAATGAAGCTTTGTAGTTCCCTGCTCCCCCCAGGTTTTCACTCATCACACAGGGAACTGCAGTCAATCTACAAATGTTCCATTTTTATTACAAAGTATGAAAGGCAGAAAATACTGTACCTAATACACAGGAGGCCAAAACTTAGAAAGAAGGTTAAAAAATCTGAATAAAACTACATAGGAAGCAGGAAATAGCATAAAAGGATGCAACATTCCACTTTCAAGCGAGTTCAGAAAATTGCCTTAAAATTTACAGTTTCAACAATATGGTTCCATGACTCAGGTGTTAAAATCCATTGTAACAAACCCTTTTATATTTTCTCCATAAAAATAAAGGAATATAGGGACACTGCAGTTATCCATGTCAACAATATATGTCTGTTGAATAGCAGGATACTGGGACTCCTCTAGGACAGAATAGTAGCGAAGTTGCAGGTGGAGAAAAGGACAGAATTAAAATTACTATTGCTTTAACATACTCTAGTGAGAACAAGAAGTCAGGAATCTCATATGGATGTTTGTACAATCATGCTACAAAGATTACACCTTCAGGAAATTACCACAACGGGACTGTGAATGGGAAGAGCAGAAGGGAAAACACACCTAAAAGTAATATCTCCTACTCGGCTACTGGTAACAAAAATGCTTCGTCGCAATGGATTTAAATTACATTTTACACTGCTAGCAACCCAAGGGTTAAAAAAAGGTTATTTTTAAATAGCAGATTTCATAATTCCTATTTCCCAAGTCGTCAAAAAAAGCAACATACCTTTTTCCAGCTGCACTGGGACTCTGTCCTGCTCTGGTTCTTGCCACAGACCCACCCTCAGCACGAAGAGGGGCTGGAGTTGCATGTGCTGCACATGGAAAGCAAACTCCAAGGAATGGGAGCCGGGCCACGGGTTTACAGCTGCACATGGCCACAATATTTTGTCATGAAATAGCTTTTTTTTCTTAATTTTGTTAGATTTCCTATAAAGAAATGAGTTTAATGGAAGCCACTGAGATAAATTTTTTTTACGACTGTGGAAATTCTTGCTCGATGCTAAGTATCAGAGGCTGCACAAAAGGCCACTGAGGTCCTTGGCAGACACACTTGTCACCTGATACAGGCAGCAGCAACTCTCACAAGTCCCCTTGCATCTGGTGTCTACCATGAATCACCAGACGAGCCTCAGTGACTGGTATTTAGCTGCATTTCTAATTACTGTTCTTTTTACTGCTGGTGAAAGGTGCTGATTGGAAGTTCTGGAGATCCTTTCCAGAAAACAAATCAAGTCAGGGGCATCCTAAACTCTCCTCAATACCCTCAAGAATGAAACATTTCTGACTCTTCTTGGGTAAGCAGGGGAAGTACAGCTGCATCAGAAAGTGCTCTTTAAGTGCCACATACAATTAATTCCCTGGATTCTCAGCAAAGATCAAGAGAAACTGGGACAGAGCTGACAGTGACTTGTTCAATGCTTTCCATGTCCACAGAACAGCAGGTACAGGCTTGCTCTGAAATATTGGTCTGAGAGCAGAGAGCAGGAAACACATGTTAGAGAGAATCTGGGTTACCTGGCAGGATGACAGCGTACATTTGAGGTGGTGGAACCACTTTGCTACGAGCAGGGGGAAAACTCAGCCCTTTAGTACTTTGATGGGACTGAAACTGTGCAGTTGCTGAGCCCAGAGCTTGGCTGTGCTGCTGTCCACTCTTTCCAGTGTGCCTGGAAAGAGTTAAAACACCACTAACCAGCTGGTCAGTTCAATCAGGCTGTGTGAATTTCCAGGCAGCAGCTGCACTTTCTCTCTCACAAAATTCAAGTTATGCAAAGAGTCCAGGCACATCCCTACACAACCAAGCTGGCACTGTCACCATCATGTTCTGATGGTAAAGAAGAGGATTCCCAAACACCGAGTTCCTAAACAAAAAGGACTCTGGGGGGGACACGCAGCACCACATCCCTTGGGCTGGCCTTACAGGACAGCGTCAGTCTCAGAACATGAAGCTTCAGTTTAACATTTACAGCCTTGTCAAGTGCTCTTATTTTTGGCTTTCAGTAAAAACAAGTGAGGGTCCACTATGTCCCCAGTTCAGGATTTTGGTGATGGTCCTTATTTAACATTTTCTACACAACACAGACAAATGCCTACCCTACAAGGGCTGAGGAAAAGATGACTCTCCTCCTAATCTTGCCAAAAATATACTTGTTAAAGTGCCATCTGCAAGAGAAGAAAACGGACACACTCAGCTCCTTATTTCCACTGACAACAAGCACGAGAACATCTGTGAATTCTGTACATCAGATTCCTCCCCTCACCTGGTCTCTGGCAGGCTATGATCTACACTTGAGACTGAGGCAGCTTCTCATTGCACCACGAGGCAAAAATAGAGCTTTTCACTATTATCCAGAACATTCAGTAGAGTAATTACTGCTAAGTTTTGAAAGGATCATTAACTTTGACTTATGAGAGGCAATGCCTCCCCCGTTAAATACATTTCAAGGTTCCATAAGAAACAACCTCTTTTAGCAGTCTCCTTTCATATTATTTGAAACCACTGTGTTTTCTTTCTAAATAGATTGTCAAAGCACTCGAATCCTTGCCTTTTAAATCCCTGCACACACAAGTACAATTCCCATAGATGCAAGCTACCACAGCCCTCCTCATTTAGACAGTTCACAGAGTTGGCACACTACACACTAATTCGACATTCAACTTCTTAACTGCAGGTTTTCACCTCCCTAACAAATTTTTACATCATCAACACCTCCTGGCTGAGAGCCAGCAGTTTGCCCACATAATAGTAGGAATCTGTGGAAAGCTTGGTTTAAACAGAACATAACAACCAAACAATAGTTTAGTCTCTTGAATTAATCAACGGGAAGAGTGATACAGAACTACCTAACTCAGAAGTATTTCTGTCCCAGAATCAGGCAGGCCTGTACCAACAGCAGCTACAAAAATGCTTTTCTGCTTTGCTCACCTCACCTGTGCTCACTCTTCCCTTAATGTTACTTTCTACTCAAAAAAATGAGGTATTTGCTAGAGGACATGCAGCTGTTCTGCATCCTCTGCTTGTGCAGTAAGCACTAAATAACAGAAATTGAACGTCAGAGTATTTATTTTCATGAACTTTGGGGAAAAAATAATCCTTATGGGGGCTTTACAGCCAACAAAATTGAGTGTCAAAGAGGGAAAATGTGATAAACTGTGTATTTCAATTCACAGGCCCCAGTGCCAAGTGCCAGGGTTTGTTTTATCTTGCAGACAAACACCAGGCAGAGCATTCCCTCCCTGTCACTGGGTCAGCAGCTGCTGGCAAAAGGGCACCAAAGTCTTTCCCTTCCTTGTCTATATAGAAGTGCCATTTGCACTACAGAACATCTCACCCATGAGGATTTTCATGTCTTTTCTCTCATTAACCTTTCAAGTGACATCTTTGAAGTTATTTTAAGTATTATTTCCCTGTGCCAAAACAGTCTCTAATGATTTAAAATGTAATTTCATGTGAAGAATGACAATGGATTATGCCCAAAGCAATATGCTGTAGATCCAGAAGGTATCCCAACTGGCTAAAAAAGCAGGATACAGGCTTTATTTAGAATCCACTGGAGCCTCCAAGATTCCTTCACTTGCCTTTGATGCATTTGGAGTAAGTACACAATTCCACAGACTTCCATCAGTTTCATGGATGCAAGAACTGACACTGGATCCTCTTCAGGTCTCTAACAGAATTGATTTCCAACAGAAGCAGAATCTACCTGGCTATCCAGATCACGAGCTCCTTTATACAAGTGCTCATCATCTTAGCATTGATCTTTGACTCATGCCATCTAAACAGGAATAAACTTTAAAGCAGAAAGGGCATGTGGAAAGCACTAACATTGCAGGTAGCTCCCTCTTAGTAACAGCACGTTTTGCCTGCCATTTGTAATTAAACAGAGCATGACAAGCCTGTGAATGTATTTCAGATGACTCCTAAAGCTGTGAATGCCATTAGCTGCTCCTGCTAAGAAAACCCCAATTTTCGCTTCATTCTACGTAAGTTTTTTCCAGTTTCAGATGAAGTGCTATTGTAAAAGGGATTGTTTAGCTAACACTGCTCTGATGTCTAGCTAAAGCCTGTCTGTGGAACACACTACTCTCAGCACTGCTACTAATAAGAAAAATTGACCTTCAAGTCAAATCAAGCTTTGTCAGAAATCCCACAACTGAACACACTGACGAAACATCAGCTTGCACAGTGTTAGTCTCTTGGTTCTCTGCTATCAAAAGGAGTGATGGAATACAGCTGCCCCTAATGAATTCCTATCAAATTCCTGAGGCAATGCTTTTCTGAGCTCCACGGTGAGAAGCAGCCTGCAGAAGAGTATTTCTCTACGTCCAGAATGACAAAACTTTGCAGATTCTGTTCTGTATTTGACAGTGTTCTCAGTGTCAGCTTCAGTGTTCCACAGCAATTGCTTTCCCAACTTGCCTTTCCTGCATAAACTGACAAGATGCAAGTTTGCCAGTGTCCTGCTATTTATAATCTGCCTCCAGTTGCAGGTGAATACTCAATAGGTGGAAAGAATTTTGATGGTTTCTGACATTTACATAGAAACTGGGCTGCACGCCCTTCCAGACCAGCTCTGGCTGTCATGTCCTCCTCAGAGAGCACTGCAGAGCATTCAGCACAGGACCTGTGTTACAGTAAGACTCCAACAAGGATTTTCATCTTGCCTAATCCAGCTTTCATTGAACAGTATTACTGTAGAGTGATCCACTATTCCAAACAGAAGCCCTCTGGCACATCCCCCAAAGTCAGGAGGATGACAAATGCCAAACCTTGGCCTCAATGGCATAGCTTCTTTCCTTCCAGGTCCACCTCTGTGCATCACATTAGGGAGTAATTTCTTTCAAAAAAACAGCTTTCTATTGGATAGCAGACCAGCTTTTCTGACTTGTCTTGTTCATTCAACAAGACCTGGCAGTATGAAGCAAATACACTTCACAAAAAGATTGCTTTGCTCTCCCTTCAAGACCTCCCAGGAACACAGGCCAAAGACTGCCTCTGAAGTACAGCCTAACCACAAAATCCTGCTCATTATTTGCCAATCAAGCAAGCTACAAAGTGTGAAACCATTTTATTTTGATTTAGATAAGGTAAGTCTTCCAAGGGGAAATAACTTGATTGGAATTGTCAATCCCAAGCCCATTACAAATATACTTTTTTCAGGAATTGTTTACCTCCTGGGAGCTCATGTCATGCACAGATCTTCTTTCTCAACCTACCACTGCTCTGTTTGCCAACACAACTGCAGGATACACACAAACTCAGTTAGAATTCAAAACCAAGACCTACCATAGTAACAACTGCCTTGAGCATCAGAAAAGTGTAAAGAAATTGTGCAACAAGTACTTGTACTTCACAGCACCAGAAAGTTCTGCCCAGGTCACCAGGTACAGGGAGCCAAGGCAACAGTTAATTCTGGCAGGCCTTCACTGCCAGGGAGCCTGCAGTGTTACTGTGGTTTGTATCCATGAACAAGGGGTCCTGCTTTGGACAGACGGAAGTGGATCACATATCAAAAGTAAGAATTAGGGAGAAAAACCTTACTCAATAGAAAGTTAGCCCAATATATAAAAAACATACAAACGTTGAAACAGTTTAGAGGCAGCAACAACAGGAATGATAAAGATTCCTGCCAAGGTGGCCGTTAACATCATTGTCTTTTTCCCCCCACCTTGTTTTGCACCTGCATCTATTAAACTGGTGGATGTGCTGCCTCAGCTGGCTGACAAACACATGGACATATGCAGCAACTTAAAAGCCTGCAAGCTTATTAATACAGTCAACAAACAAATATACAGAACTTTTACTGAGGGGAAAAAGAATTTCACAAGAAAACCAGAACCCAGAAGTTCCAAGAGGCTCAGCAGGTCTCTGCATTTTAGAGTCTTGAGAGACAGGAGACCCCTGCCATCGATTCTTGTAACAGTTTCTTGTAACAGTAGATGCAAAGCAACAACAGATACTGGCCACTTGACTGGTGGTGTTCTTACTTGAGAGGGGAGGGGGAAGGACACAGCCCTGCCTCACTGTGCATGAAGCTGCAAAGTTAGACTCTGAGGATCTCCAGGCAGTTGTTGTAGCAGATGGCTATCCAGTCTGGCTGGGTGGATGCCCACTGTACATTGTTGATCTCTCCCTCGGCTGTGTAGGCCAGGATGGGGTCCTCAATGGCACGAGGCATCTGCTGGATGTCCCAGATGAGAGCCTGGTGATCATCAGCTGCACACAGACAACAAATGCAAGTACAGTCAGAGTGTAAAAGATAACAAATGCAAGTACAGTCAGAGTGTAAAAGATAACAAATGCAAGTGCAGTCAGAGTGTAAAAGATAACAAATGCAAGTACAGTCAGAGTGTAACAGTATCTCCACATGTGCCTACTACAGGCCTGTAGCCTAAGGAGCCAGGAAAGACATGGCTGTTCCGATCCTGATCCACGTTCAAGCCAGATATGACAACACAATTATGCTCCAACTCAATTAACTCTGATCATTATACATTATCCAAGACAGAGCTGATAAACAAATGACCAGTGGAACTCATACCAGCAGAAAACATTTAAGAACTGCATTGCAAAAAAGCCAAGGAGCATTAAAATAACAGGAGCTTAGCCAGAGCCAATGCATAGTTTGGGTACTGAGCTCACCACTTCCACACAAAGTCTAGTAGGTGCCTATTTCTGTAACATTTTAGGAAAATCACCTAATAAAGAGCTTCTAAATGGCAAGTATTCTTTAGCAAAAGGCAGGCAGAGAATTGCATATACTTTAGGATGAAGAGGATTTTGCAAATGCAGCGGAAGACTCTGAGATTGCCCTGTAGGTCACACTTACCTGCTGTACAGATGTGGCAGGAGGAGTGAGGTGCCCAGGCAATTCCATTTACACACGCTCTGTGGTTGTTTAACCTGGCAACAGGGGTGCAGGGAACTCTGACATCTAGAATCACAACCTTCAGAAAAAAAAATCAGCTACATTAATAAACTGCATTTTTAAAAATTAATTTATTCCAAATACAAAATATTTTGAGGTGAGGCTATAAACATGGCTCTTTCTTAAAGGATGTGGTAGGCAAGCAAGCCCTGCTCCTAAAGAACAGCTTCCAGTTGGTCAGTGTGCCATGTGTCTCAAAAGAAGTCAGACTTTTCAGGGGTCTTGTGAGTTAGGCCACAGTGGCAAACAAACTGCGCTTCCCTGAAGCAGCCTTGGTAACAAACTAAAACTGGATTGGGAAAGAACAAAATGACTCAAACACCCGCAGTAAAGATATTGGGTGAAAATTACTGCCCAACTGCTCAGACTCCTCCTAAAAATCAGCTGAAATATATACAAGCCATAAAGCTCAAGTTTATACCGCCAAAGCCACTTCTTTAACTCCTCAGTGCACTAAGAACTGGTCCTTAATCATACTTTGGGTACTGACACTGCCCCTTAACCATAAATACTGGGACATAAATTAGTATCAAGCCACCTGCCCCAGAAAACCACCATCAGCAGCTAGGGGAGAGGAGCTGCTGCCTCACCTCCATGCCATCCATGGCCATTGTGGCGAGATAGTTGGGGTCCTGCTTGTTCCAGCAGAGCCGCAGCAGCGGGTGGTGCTGGGGGTCCTCGTAGATGATGGTGCTGTGCTCCAGGTGCCGCAGGTCGAACATCCTGACCGAGCCGTCGGCGCCCACCGAGGCGAACATGTCCCTGCCGCCGCCCGCGCGGCTGAAGGCGATGTCGTACACCTGCGGGCAGGGCACAGCACAGCTGATAACCAGCACAGCACGGCACAGCTGACACCCAGCACAGCACAGCTGACACCCAGCACGGCACAGCTGACACCCAGCAAAGTACGGCACAGCTGACACCCAGCACAGCACAGCTGACACCTGGCATGGTACGGCACAGCACAGCTGACACCCAGCACAGCACAGATGACACCCGGCATGGTACAGCATGGCACAGCACAGCTGACACCCAATACAGCATGGTACAGCTGACACCCAGCACGGCACAGCTGACACCCGGCATGGTACAGCACAGCACAGCTGACACCCAGCACGGCACAGCTGACACCCGGCATGGTACAGCACAGCACAGCTGACACCCAGCACAGCACAGTTTACACCCAGCACAGCACAGCTTACACCCAGCACAGCACAGCTTACACCCAGCACTGCACAGCACAGCACAGCACGGCTTACACCCAGCACAGCATGGCTTACACCCAGCACTGCACAGCACAGCACAGCAGACACCCAGCACAGCACAGTTTACACCCAGCACAGCACAGCTTACACCCAGCACTGCACTGCACAGCACAGCACAGCTTACACCCAGCACAGCACAGCTTACACCCAGCACTGCACAGCACAGCACGGCTTACACCCAGCACAGCATGGCTTACACCCAGCACAGCACGGCTTACACCCAGCACAGCACAGCACAGCACAGCTTACACCCAGCACAGCACAGCACAGCTTACACCCAGCACAGCACGGCTTACACCCAGCACAGCACGGCTTACACCCAGCACTGCACGGCTTACACCCAGCACTGCACAGCACAGCACAGCACAGCTTACACCCAGCACAGCACGGCTTACACCCAGCACAGCACGGCTTACACCCAGCACAGCACGGCTTACACCCAGCACTGCACAGCACAGCACAGCACAGCTTACACCCAGCACGGCACGGCTTACACCCAGCACGGCACGGCTTACACCCAGCACAGCACAGCTTACACCCAGCACAGCACAGCTTACACCCAGCACAGCACAGCTTACACCCAGCACTGCACAGCACAGCACAGCTTACACCCAGCACAGCACAGCTTACACCCAGCACAGCACAGCTTACACCCAGCACATCCCCCCCAAGGGCCTCAAGCTCCCTGCAACTGCTCAGCCACTCGCCAAAAGGAGGGGATACATGCTTATGGAATTACAGTAGCACTCACTGAAACTAAAACCTATCCATTTCCCAGACCTGGGGTTTTTTACATCAGTTGTTGAAAAGTAAAGTGTTAAAATGAAAGAATTTTGCAAGCTGTTTATTGCCTTTGACATGAAGTTGATTTAAAGTCTAATCTGAGGTTTTATCTCATTTTTCTACAATATTCTGGAGCACAATCTGTTAGAACAAGCATGTTCTTAAGAGTCTAGATGAGTAAAAAGAATTGTTTCAACAGCCAGCAGTATTTAGGTACTCAAAACTGTATATAATTTTAGAAAAACTGTATACAAACTTACATAAATGATCTTTTTGAATCATTAAATTGCTCAAGGAAGAAAAAAAAAGTTCTGTTCCTTTTCTACTGCTTTTAGAAGATGCAATGTAAACAATCAAAACCCCCCATCACCTCTTTGTCATGTGCAATAAGCTGGGTCTTCACGTGGCCAGACACCAAATTTACTCTTCCCAGAACCTGCCCTGTCTCCAGACCCCAGATAGTGCAGGTTGTGTCAATACTAGAGGTACCTGAAACAAAACCATTTCTATTAGCAAAATTAATCTTGTCACAAATGATTTAATCACCTCCTGGGTTAATGTAACATGCCCCAACATATACAGATCAGAACAACCATGAGGACAGCATAGAACTAAAATCAAGAATGTCAAACAGCCAGCAGTCTTCCATGCATTTAAATGACCCAAACCTTTTAGCTGCAGAAATAGCCTTCCACACAGGAATAAAGTGTAAATAGCTCATGTCTGATTCAATCTATTCCAAAGCTGATGCAACTCTGAGATCAACTTTCCCATCCTGTACATCTCTTGTGTATGCCAAACCCCAAATTCAATCAGCGTTCTGATGGCGTGTTGTTATTAATTGATTGCTGATGTGGGCTGAAGGTGGGGTTAGCAGTAAAGCTCTTAAGAGATGAGACATGTAACACACAAAAAATAAATAATGTAGTAAATAATTACTAGGACACATTATCACTGATAATCTCTGGGCAAATCCCCCTGACACAAATGGCTGTTCTCTTCTGGGAAGCAAACCTCTGCATCAGTCATCCTGGATTCACAATTTGTCCCGCAGGCTATAATTAAACCTGAAGTGTTCAGCCCCCTCCTCCAACTGAATAAAGGACTCTAGGCTCTCCTCCTGCTGCTGAAATGGCTTCACAAAACACACAGCTCAGTGCACAGTTTCAAATCCACTCCAGAACACTCTGAAATAAGTCACAGAGCTGATGGACATCCTTACTCAGAACTGCAACAACAGCTCACCAGCCCTGAAGGCCAAGACTCCCTATCCACAAATGTCCCTAGTCCAACCTGAGTGACCCATTCTGCACTGAACAGGGCACCTTTCAATGAAAAAAAAAAGTCCCCGTGAGATGATTGTTTAAATTTTTTAATGTAAAACAACAGCAGTTTCTACGATGCAGCAGTCTGTGGTTAATTATCAGATTAACCAGTGGACATGCAGTGACACAACAACAGTTCCAGCCCAGACGTCATCAGATTCAATTAAAGAGTGTGCCAAAATCATAACATTTTGTCAGTCTCACCTAACAGGTAAGGATCCACTTCATTCCAGTCAAATGATGTCAGTGGAGCACAGAAATCCGAGTTCTTGTTGTTGTTCAGCAAACACTCCAGCCGGGTCTCAGTTTCACCCACCTTTAGAGAAAATGACACATCTGACTTAAAAAGCAACAGCACCTGACTTGTTCCCCTGGCACAAAACATTAGGAGTTAATCCTAGGTTTCTTTCCTCTCAGCTTTACATCCTAAAGCTCTGGCAAACACAGCCACCAGCTCCATTTTCAATAAGCTGATTAAAACAGCAATTGCCATGATAATTGTGCTTCTCTTACAGCCCTCACATAGTCACATTATTGCAGTCAAGAAAATCTTGTCTTGAGTGAAAAAGAGATCAATATTTAACACAATTCAGTTCATGGCTCATCTTTTCCTAGGGAGGATTTACTCACTCTCCACACTCTCAGGTAGTCACCACTGGTAGCCAACAGGTCTGGGTAGACTCCCTTGGTGTCTGGGATCCACATCAGCTTTGTGGTGGGGTAGGGGTGATCAAAGGTGTTCCTGCAAATGAATTCTGAGCTCTCTTCATCCAAACCAACAAGCTGCACCTGTGAGAAACCAGATTTAAAAGAAAGCTTTTAATCAAAATACTAATTTCTAATGACAGCATTAAGACTGAGTGCATTTCAGGACGTTTTCTGTCACCTCAAGGACGACACAAAAGGATCATCATGTCAATGAAATGAGAAATCACAAAGTGCTGCTGGGGCATGTAAGTAAAGAGAATATCCATAATCACACTGTGCTTTGATTTGAAGAGATGATCCCAAATGAACTGAAATCCAATCCTAAAGGATTAAAGACCACCCTTCTCTTTTCCACATCACAAAGCCCAGTTTAAATCACAGACTTAAACTGCACAAACATTATTCTAATTCATCCTTGATTGAACTGATGCTGACAATGTCATCTTCAGAGAGCAAAACAAGCTGTAGTTTGCACAATTAAAGTGCATATCATGGAATTCTTGGCCATAACCTTGCAGACTATGATGGATCATGACAGGTAGCTGGCAAGCTTTTTCAGCACCACACGACCCAAAATGTTCTGTCACAAGTGCGTGAAAAACTCCTAAATTAATCACATCAGAGAGGAAGAAAGTAAAACAGAATTCAAACTTTAAAACAAAATACTGGGGAGCTAAAATGGTTACATAATTATTCAAATGTTTTGTGTGAACAGACCAAGAAAGCAGGTCTGCTGAAAGATTCTAGGTAACTGAATTCCAAATTGGAATTTTTGCACAATGATGTGTCAGGGAAAGGGCAAGACTCGCCCCATTGTGAGAATGATGCAAAACAGAGCAAACAAGATATTATCTCCACACAGCCTGGTCATGACAGCACCTGAAGTAATGCTTGAAGTCCCAGACATGATCTTATTAGAAAAATATTGACATGTCAGAAAGTGTGCAGAGAACAAAAGGTGCTGGGAGGACTTGCTTAACCTGCAGTGACTGCAGGACCCAACCAGGATGAAAGCCCCACGGTGTGAAATGCTGCTCGAACACAAACATGGGGACGACTCACTGCAATTAGTTTGTAAGCTGCTCGCTGCAGGAACTTCCTAGTACTTTCCCCACAGCAGCTTCCTCCTGGGAATAGTAGCTTAATGGTTTCTAAGATGTTTATCAGAAAAAAATCCTAAATTTATGTTTATCCTGGGATAAGCAATTTGTCTAATAAACGACACATTTCAGCTAGATGGGAAATTTATCGTATTTTCCCCCATAACAAAAAACCAACAAATGCTTCAATTGATCTTAAAATCTAATTAATTTGCAGTTTTATGAGCTCATTTAGAGATTCTCTTCAATGCAAAGCCTTGCCCCCACCCACAATGAGAAGCTCCATCCTTTCCATCTCATAACAAACACTAAAAGATGCAGCCAAGTATGCTTCCAAAAAGTGAAATACAGCCTGTCTTGCCCTCTCTTTATTACAACTACTCCTTACTATCCTTCACACCCTAGCATAAATCAGTCAAAAATCTCCCAGACTTCTGAAGTGATTGACAAATAGCTTTCTAACTCCTTTAGGGATCAGAAGTACTAAGCAGATTTTACAAAGGAAGCAAATCGTCCTTGGTGAGAGAAAATCTTATGGCAAGGTTAGGATCAGAAGACAAATGACCTCTAATCATTTCCCCTTTGCTTATGGTGTTTTCCACTCAACATGAGTGTATTAATCAACATCCTCACCACCGGAAGCAAATCTCAAACACCCAAGGATCCCCTTTCACTGGTGTTCATGGATATATTAACAAGTTTCGTAATTATGCCATGACAGTAGCTAGGAATGCTAAGTATTTATTTGTTGCTCCAACACTTCAAGATAGGAAAATCCACATCTAATTTTAGCATATTATAATCCAAGCACTTATCAACATCAAGCATAATTGCAACAGTGCATGTCAGTAAAGAACCGCCTTTAATCAGCATTCCTTAACTTCTAAAAAAAATCCTATCTCCAACTTGATACTAAAGAATCAGACAGAACTAAATGATGCAGAATTTGGTAACAGCTTCTTTTTCTTATTTGGTTGGAGAACAGTGAAGCCCAGAGTAGTTAGAAAACCCCCACAACTTTAATCCAATTAGTAACTACCCCAAATGACATTTCACAATTATTTTAGGGTCATGTACAATCAGAGAGATGTCACTGCACCAATTAATCTCCAGCACTCAATCAATTTTTCTTTGCAGTGCTAGATCTTACTGAACAAATGACCTTCTGGCAGAAGAACTGCCCTGAACCCTCTCTGTTTGAGGCACTGCTTGGGAGGAGGTGGAAATCTGGGAAGCACCTGGTCAGAACCTGTCTGTCTGCTCCAGGGCCGGGAGCGAGCTGTGTACAGCACAACCTCTACTGTCTCCTAAACTGGATTCCAGTTTTGTCTTGCAGGTAGATCCCAAAAATCAGCCTCTCCTGGTGTTTTCTACAGATTTCTCCTGATCCATGAAGCCACAGCCAGGTGCATGTGGAATATTTTAAATAGCAAGACCTATGAAAACTGTTCCCTCCCATCATGACACTGATCCGTGAGGGATTACAACGGCTCACTGCAGTTTCCCAATCCAAGAAGTTCAGGAAACACCACCTCAAATTATTTAATTCTTCCATCCAGAGCAAGGCATCTCTCTTCTTGTAGCAGTGATTTGATCAGTGAAGGTGGACAAGCTGAAACAAAACTCGCTGGGGTTCAAACAGGTCTTGGCAAAGAGCTTCAGTCCCCAGAGCCCATTAATGGGATGGCTGGCAGGGTTAGAGGTGTCTGGGAATTGGGGGGGGTCACAGAAAATTAGGGTTTGGCAGGCAAGAGGTTTGACTTCTCCACAAAAGAGAGGTGTATACAGACAGCTCATCTAACTGTAGTACTTCAAATGCTGGTAGTTTCTACAGAAACAGAAAATCAGAGACAAATGAGACAAAATTCTCCCACTTTTCCCCCTAATTCCCTCCCAGTGAGTGATTCTGCAACAAACATTTGGGCATCGAGTCCTTTTAAAGAAATCCTAAACGAGTAATAAGGAAAAGGTATAGTCACCTATTTGGTTGGACTTTAGGCAAGCTACACTGTTTCAGACCATTTTTGTTACTATGGAAAAAAGCCAGTTTTTTGGAACAAACCATTGCAATATCAGGAACAGAAATGTTATTGGGACCTTGTCAGAAACCTCTAAAGAGGAGAATGCAAAGCCTGTGAGTGCAAAGAGAAAGCCAAAATTAAAATCAGTTTTCATTATCCTTTTAATTAGTGCCAACTGTACCTATAAGTGTGTTTTGATGACAGAAGCTGCAATATAAAACACCTCAACCATGAAGGACAAATTATATGCAGAAGGACAAAGCTTCACACATACTCTGTAAAAAATCTTACATTTCTGTTGATTCCAGAAATCTGGCTACAAACCCCACTCCAGGCCCTTTGCTGCACAATATCATGGATTATTTAAAAGGGAAAAAAATGTTTTTTTCCTTTGTTCCTTTGGTTATACCACGTACAGGGACAGGAGCTGAGAGAGTTTACAACTAGTGTGCAGGTAGCACATTTTACCTGTCCAAGAGTTTCTAATCTGTAGCATGAAACTATTCCCTGAATGTTTCACCACCCTCCAAAGGGCTCAGCACAGCTGAGAGAGTCACAGAAAGGCACCATTAAAACAGCACAGATGAAACACCACTCCCAGGAGTATTCTGGTCCCCAAAGTAAAGGAGCCAACATCAATACTCTGAGCAATAACAACACTTGCAATTAGCCAAGACAGCTCTCTGTTAACTGTCTTCCTACAAAAAGCACCAAACAAGAAAACAAAAATAGAAAAAAAACCATTCTGAAATATCAAAGATACAGCAAATGAAGGTGACATTTCACTGCATTGATTGTACAGGTTTAATTTTTAATCATACATCATCTTTATTTCTACAGCAGCAGCATCCAGACTTTTCCCATCCTCATACAATTAGTTCCCAGCTCTTTACACCACACAGACCTCACAGCATGTGGTGCTTACATGGACTGAAGTCAACAGAGTCATTATTCCTGGAGCCCACAGGTCAAGAGAAGCCCTGGGTAACGCACAGACAGGGCTAATTTACACAGCCCTACACAATTTCTGTCTGCAACAACTGTGAGTGTGAAGCGTGGAAGGGACACATCGACTCGGTGGCTTTACACTGGGAGCTTGAGCTGAGAAGCAGATCTGAGCTGAGAAGCAGATCTGACCACACTGCAGTGGAGAGCAACCCCAGGGAATGCTCCAGAAATAAAGAGACACAGGCAACATAAATGTACAGCCCCTTATTAACCGATTGTGCCACCTCTGAACAACAACTGTGAGCAGATTTGCTCTTTTGCCTTCTCAGAGTACAGACTACAAAAATGTTTCCAAGTTGGTTTGAACAAATTGGAAGTTTTCAAGCTCAGCTGCCTGTCCCCAGCAGCACAACGCTCTCCAGGAAAAGAACACCACTCACACAGGGCTCACGCTGCCTGAACTACAACGTGCTCAGCAAAGCCCACACCGAGCAGTGCTGCGAGGGCAGTGATCCAACCACCCTGAGAGGTGTCACCCCTGCCACTCCCTGTCACCCCACCCTTGCATAGAACCCTATCCCCAACTTTCTGACGGTATTTTCTACAATCTCCATTAAACACCTTGAGAAGGCTACAAAGCTACATGCTACAAACCAAGCTCTAAGGGCAAACCTTCAGTCTCACAGAAATTTCAGGATGCTCTCTAACTTCATCCATCTTCTCATCTCTCTTCTATTTCTATGTCATTCATTATACCAAACCAGCACCCTGAAGGTTGTTCAGAAGGGACTGCCCATGTGTTCTGAGAGAGGAACAGAGTCTCTGTTACTGGTGTGACATCCTTCACTTACACTTTGCAGGGAAGCACTGAAGATACAATCTCATGCCTCATTACACCCTTGTTCTCAGGGAAAAGTACTGAGGAATCAATACTGACAGTGGTTTATACACTTATCAAAAAAGTTATCGCACACAAGTCCTCCACAGCAAGAAAGTAGAATGAGAACAGCACATTTCCAACACAGTCTGAGACACCCTGTACATCACAGAACCACAGGGGCTGGAAGGGAACTCTGGAGATCATCCAGTCCAATTCCCCTTTCTAGGCAGAGTAACCTGGATCAGGTACCACAGGAACACGTCCAGGTGGGTTTGGAATGCCACCAGAAAGGGAGACTCCACAAGCTGCTTGACCAACCTGTTCCACTGCTCTGCCACCCTCCATGGAAAGAAGTTCTTCCTCAGACTGACATGAATTCTTTATATCTATATGCATATATACATACATACATACACACACACACACACATATATATATATATATATATATATATATATATATATATATATATATACACAAACTTCAGTCCTGGCCACAAACTTCCCTTTGCATTGACCAAAAGCCAGATATGCCCAAGCCAGGGGACCTTGTTTTATTTCAGCATCCAAACTCATCTCATACTCATACCTTTAGTTTCCAGCTCTTTACACCGCAGAGAACTCACAGCACTCGGTGCTTACACGACTGAAGTCAACATAATCGTTAATCCCGAAGATCAGAGGTCACGGCAAGCCGTGAGCAGCGTTACCCCAAAACCAGCAGCACCCAGGGCTCTTCCCAGCGCAGCCCCGCAGGGTGCCCTCACCCCGGGCTCGCCAGGAGGGGACCAGCCCTGGTCCAGCGCCTGCACTTCGGGGGGCACCCGACGGCTCTGCACAGCTGCGGGCGCCCCCCGCCCACCCCAACCCCCGGCCTGAGGCGGGCCAGGCCCTGTCCTGCCCCGCTCCCTGCGCCCACCGCTGCCCACCTTGTTGTTGTACTCCTCCACGAAGCTCCCCAGCGCCAGGCGGAACCGCTTGTCGGGCCGGACGCTCCAGTTCATGGCGTACACGGTCCAGGGCGCCTCATATTTGTAGATCTCCTTCCGCTTCCCGTGCAGCGACATGGCTGGGCCGGGGGGCCGCGGGCCTGGCCCGGGCAGCGAGCGGGGGGACCCGGCCGGAGCGAGCGGGGAGGCGGCGCGGGCCGGGGGGAGGCTCAGCGCGGCCCCCGGGACGGGGAGCGGAGGAGGCACGGCACGGCACGGCACGGCGCCCTAGGTGCCGGGGAGCGGGGAAAGCTCGGCTCGGCTCTCGGGGCGGCGGGGGAGGCGCGGCTCGGCCCCCGGGGGAACGGGGAGGCCCCGGCTCGGCCCCCGGTCCCGGCCCAGACCCGGCGGCGGCAGCGGCGCTGAGGCCGTTGGAGACTCGGCCTCTCACACAACGGGAACGGAAGCCACGCGGGGAGCCCCGCCCACTGCGCGCGGGTTGGATGCCTTGACTGTCAGTTAAAGCGCCGGCTGCCTATTGGGCAATCTGCCTGTGCGCTCGGCCCGCTTCGGTTTTCTATTGGTCTATTTGCCCTTCACTCCAAACGGACGCTCGCGCTCTGGCTGGGGTAACCTACGGCCGCGCTTGGCCCCGCCCAGGAGGGCGGGCGCGCTCGTTGTCGACATCGTATTGGCTACCCGGGGTCGCAGTGACTGGAGGCGGGATCTTGAGCACTTATCGGTGATCGATTGGCTGGAAGTGATGTCAGTCACGCCCGCCCGAGGCGGGTGGGGCCTCTTCAGGCTGTCGAAGGTGCCGCAGGTTCGAGTCCCGCCTCGGCCGCGTGGCGGACGGGCTCGGGTTTATCTCTGATTAACAAGAGGTTAATTACGGTGTTTATTTTTGGAAGCAGCCCTGACGAGTACTCGGCGCCTTACTGGGAGAAGGGGTGCAGCCGGCTCCCCAGGAAGCTCCTGGCTGATGGGATGCCCGCGGGGCTCGGTGATGCGCGGTCCCGGCCCCAGCCCCGGGACCCTCCCGTGGCCGCTTTGGGCAGCGCTGTGCTCCTTCGAGTCCTGCTCGCTGCAAGGACTCCTGGTCCGAGCTGCGCCTGAGTTGTGGTTCTGAGATCATTTCTCACAGGCGGCTGCCTGGGCTCGTAGGAAAGCTTTTCCCAATCACTGCAGAGCCTCCAGCGCGTCCTTTCGGGAAGGGATTGCTCGGCCAAGCCTCCACCCTTGACCTGACTTGCTGGGGGCTCTGCCAGCCCCACACTCCCTGCATGAAGTAACTGGGCTTGGACCACAGCTTTTTGGGTGAAGCTGCCCCGGGATGCATTCATGGATGCTCCCAACGAACACAGCTGTGATTCACGTTAGGTGCCAAAAACATCTTTATTAGCAAAGTGTACACTAAAACTCCAGAGAAAGAGATGCTCACAGTTTGACTACTCTCAGAGGGAGCTCGATACATTAGTGGAGCTGGCGGCCTAGGACTATCACAGCATCTACCCGAGCGAGCGAGCGGCGAGGCGGCAGCGCTACGTGGGCTTCTCCTACGGAATGCTGCGGAGTCTGCCGGGAGGAGGGCTGGCCAGGAGGAAGCACCTATGGAACCCTTATCAAAAGAGAGAGGCTGGGAGGGGGGACTGGACACGGGGCTTTTTGGGATTGTGCTTTTGAATTTTGTGCTTTATGCCCAGGCCGGTGATGAGTTGGAGTTACCTGGGGAGCTGTGGGATTGGGGTTTGCAAGGTGTGATGGAGAAGTCAGTGCTCTGGGACTCGTGCTGAAGCAGGCTGAGGTGGCAGGGGCTGTTGGCCCTTCACTTCTCCATGGCAATCAAGTAGGACGAGCTTCTGTCCTCTGTCCTTGTCCTGGGCTTGCCACCTGCAGCTTCCCCTGGACCACACCCTGTAGATCTCACACTCCTCCTCTGGTGACAACCCTTCTGTAAGACCTGCAGGCCCTGCTGGGCTGAGCCTTGTACCAACACTGTGGTCTCTGTGGCTCCAGAGGTTTCTAGCACAGCGGCCTCGCAGCCCAGAGCCCTGGATTTGCTCTCCTGTGGTTGCTGTGTCTCGCTTGGCTTGTGCCCTTCTCGAGAAGAAGCCTCGGCAAGGAGGAGGTGATGGGAACCACGTGGCCTAACCAGCTCGATGGTGGCTGTAAGAACTGTTCTAGGTTCACTCTAATGTGCAAATGAAATCTACTCTATGGGAACTGCTGGAAAACGTTCACCTTGGATGCCAGCCACTCTATGCTTCCTGTCACGGTGGCAGAAGATAGCTACAAATTATACCCCTGAGCCAATGGCATTGTCCAATGTCTTACCCTTGCAGTCAAAATCAACATCAACTGGCCGGGCTTGCAGTTGAGGTTCCTCTTGACTCGCCCCCACGTCTCTAACTTGCAGGAAGCACGGGGTCGGAGAGGTGTCTCTGAATGTCCTGGTGCTCGGAAGATGCCTCCAAGTGCTCCGGGAGGGAAGGGAAACGAGAGCCCCGCGAGAGTCCCTGGGTGTTTGGTGCCCTTTGGTGGGGAGGCTCTGGGTTCGGGAGAGGTGGGGAGTGGTGCTCCTGCTCGGAGTAGACGGTCATGGTTTTGTCGGATGACACAGACATCTGCATCCCGCTTGACAAGGAGTCCCTGGATTTCAAGTGGAACTTTTCTACCTCCGTGTAGCTCGGGCTCTGCTGGGAAACGAGGAATTGTATGGGTTATGGTAAAAGCAAAGCCAAGTAGCCACACTCTCTCCTCACCAGCCTTGGAGCCTCATCAGGCTCCAAGCCCCAAAATGTTATTTTTCACTTGAGGAAGCCTCAGAGCAGAGGAACCCACTTCCTTCCCTACTGATGAGGGAAACCTGGCAGTGTTGGGGATGGCAGCTGTGCCCCAAAACCAGCGATGCACTGGGCAGATCTGCTCCCAGGTCAAGACCCCGTGGCTTTGCTGGGACCCACGAGTGTTTGGCTGTGCCTTGCCTGGAGAGAACTCGGGATTGGGGCAGGAGGAGCCTGGCGGGTGCTGAGCCAGCAGGGGTGACCTCACCTGCTCCTGGGTCGGCAGCTCCTGCTCCTCCAGGGGCGCGCAGGGGGCGAGCGGCTCCAGGCTCCGCGGGACGATGCCGTACATGGCCAGGTTGTGGGAGGTGGGCGAGATGGGGCTGTAGGCGGGTGGCACTTGGGACAGCTGGCGCTGCAGGAGCTGCAGGATTATATGAATGTCCGACGACATCCTGGACTCCAGCCTGGGGACAGAGCAGCCCGGTGTCAGTGCAGAGAACCCTTTTGCATCCTGCAGCTGGGCAGAGAGCACTGGGAGGAGGTGCCAATCCTGCTACCCCAGGGCAGTGATGCTTTGCCTGCTGCTTGTTGAGGTTTTTAGAGAGCTTTAAACCAGCCCTGCCAGAGAGAGATCAATCCTGCCATCTCTCTCCTGCCACACTCAATCATCCTCTGCCCAATTTTATGTGGAGCCAAACTGGGATCTGGAGCGGGGATTTGAAAAAAGCTAAAATTACCCTGGAGGGGGGAAAAAATTGCAATGGTTAGTTTTAATCTAGATCAATTCTCCAGGCCAGCTGCCTGTGCTGACAGATGGAGCAAGGCAGGTTAGTGCCAACCACTTTTAACTCAGGAGCAGAAGAAAACGGAAAAGTAGAAGTCTCTTCTTTCTGCCTTGTCCTTGACTGAAGTGAACAGCTCTGGCAGGAGTGGGCACAGCCCCACTTGCAGGACACAGTCACAGCATCGCTGACAGAATGGGCAGATCTGACCCCTAGAGCTAGGATGGTGCACTGGAGAGACACCTAAACACAAGTGTGTGGTGAAATGAGCTCAACAAGGGCAGCAGAACCCACAGTGTCAGCCCCTCACGTGGGTGCTGCCTGGGGACCTTAAACCTGCACCTCCGGTGTGGGTTCTTCCTTCTCCCTCAAAAATCACAGACCAGTTGGGGTTGAAAGGGATCTTAAAGCTTGTCCAGTTCCATCCCCAGCCATGGGCAGAGACACCTTCCTTTAGAGCAGGTTGCTCCCAAGCCCCTTCCAACCTGGCCTGGAACACTTTGGGGATGGGGCAGCCACAGCTGCTCTGGGCACCCTGTGCCAGGTCTCACCACCCTCACAGGGAAGAATTTTTTCCTAATATTCAATCTAAGCCTACTCGCTGTCAGTTTGAAAAATAATGTATTTTTTTCTTATTTAGAGGCTGTTGATGGTCATGAGGCTCATTTTGTGGAGCATGAGGATGCTTCTAGGTCTGTGCAGCAGGAAGAGGGGACCTGCAAAGGGCTCCAGTTGTGCCTGTGGATGGTTTCATATCTGCAGTTGCATTGAGTTTGGAAGCCACGGCAAAGTGACAGATCTCAGGTGGCACTGTGGGAGATCCTGGGGCTGGTGACAGATGCCAAGGGTGGTGTCACAGCAGCAGATGAAGGGCTGGGCTGCCGTCAGGGTCAGGACTTGCCCTTTGAGAAGCTGCTGCACTTGCAAAGCACTCCCACCCCCTCCCCAGGAATGCAGTGTGGCATTTCTGCACACAGACCCACCGCAGCCACCTCTAGAAAGCAGAAGGTGATGGCCCAGAGTCGCCCAGCTCCTCTCCAACCCTGCCCACCTGCTGAGCTGGGCCTGCAGGAGCTCCAGCCTGGACTCGATCTGCCCCGGCCTGTAGTCGCTGTGCAGGGGCGCGTCCTGCGAGCTGTGCACCAGCGAGATGTGCTGCAGGGCCTCCGCAGGCTGGGCTGGCTGCCGGTCCTCCCAGAAGGAGAACATGTTGGGAATATCCAGGGGAGTGGCTGGAAGGAGAGGAGACCTCTCAGCACTTGTCTGGCATCCTCCAGCCCCGCTGGTATGGAGGTGCTTCAGATTCTGTCACCTGACATACATGGAGAGCCATCACCCACACATGGAGAGCCATCACCCACACATGGAGAGCCATCACCCACACATGGAGAGCTATCCCCAACACACACAGAGAGCCATCACCCACACACATGGAGAGCCACCACCCACACACATGGAGAGCTAGCCCCAACACACATGGAGAGCCATCACCCACACACATGGAGAGCCACCACCTACACACATGGAGAGCTATCCCCAACACACACAGAGAGCCATCACCCACACACATGGAGAGCTAGCCCCAACACACATGGAGAGCTAGCCCCAACACACACACGGAGAGCCACCACCTACACACATGGAGAGCCATCCCCAACACACACAGAGAGCCATCACCCACACACATGGAGAGCCACCACCTACACACATGGAGAGCTAGCCCCAACACACATGGAGAGCCATCACCCAGACACACGGAGAGCCACCACTGTAGTTGTGATATTTTGTGAAAATCCCTTTGCTAGGATTTTCTTCTCCTGAGAAACTGAGAAGGCCTCAGCTTCAAGTGTAAACAATTTGTTATCTGCTGCTGTGGAATGCAGCAGGTGCTTCCTTGGTCAGTGTGGGATGTTTCTGCTTGGTGCCCAATCCAGGAGGCAGCAGCTCTCGGACTCTCTGGGAGTCACAGAACTTCGTTATTCATTCCTTTCTATTCCTGTCTCGCCTTCTGATGAATCTCTCTCTCTGTTCTTTGTAGTACAGTTAGAGTGTGGTCTTTTTTAATGTAATATATATAATAATATAATAAACCAGCTTTCTAAAATGGAGTCAAGATCTCTCCTTCACTTCACCAAGTCCTGACTGCCCAGAAGACCCACGGTAATAAATGGTGACCCCAGATGTGGCAATACCACCACCCACACACACATGGAGAGCCACCTCCCACACACATGGAGAGCCACCACCCTGACATACATGGGGTGACACAGGAGGGACAGAGCACATCCAGCTGGGGACAAAAGGCAGCCACGACCCTTGGCCTTGGAGTGTGGCTCCCCTCAAATGCACGTGAGCAGCTTGGCCCTGCTCCAAGACAAGGCCACCATGCCCAAGCATGTCTCACCACCCTCCTGCCAGCCCTGCCTGCAGCCCTGGGTACCTGTGTAGGACTGGCTGCTCTCTGCTGCCTGCTTGCCGACCTCTGTGGCGCTGGTGGAGATGAGGCTGAGCGAGGGCAGAGCCAAGTCATCCTTTTTGGGCGCGGGGAAGGGCTCAGCTTTCACAGGGCTGCCGCTCTTGGCCTCATCGTCACTGGCCTGGGAGCAGGGAGAGGTGCTGCTGCCCACGTCGTCCCACTGGTCCTTACTCAGCGGCTCCTGCGGGTTGGTGAGCTCGGAGTAGGTGTGATACTGCTCTGCATCAGAGATGCCCGTGTCTGGGTCTGTGGGACAGCACGACAGGTGACTTTGGGCAGTACCACACATGAAAAAAACCAGCCCCCCATTCCCTCAGGATGCCTGTAGGGCTGGGGCACCCCAAGGGGAGGCAGCTTGGGTGCCTGCAGGATGGTTTGCAGGGACAGAGACACCAGCAGCCCCTGCTTTGGGGCACGTGCCCAGGTAGAAATGAGTACTGGTGCCACTGTCCTGTCCTGCAGGCGGGCTCTGCCAGTGCAGGGCACTCACCAGGCTTGGTGGGCTGGCAAGGGGAGCGCTTGCGGCGGCGAGCCCGGCGGTAGGTGCAGTCATACTCCTCGCTGAGGGGCGAGCGGGGAACGCTGTCTGCCTGAGGAACGAGAGGGGCTGGTCATCAGGGAAAGGATGTCGTGTCCCATCCATGCGTGCCGTGGCGCCTACAGCCCTTCCCATGTTCTCTGAAGGGGAAGCTACCCCTGTCTCTTCACCACTGCCCTGTCCCACCCTGGACTGGTTTCAGAGCTCAAGGGATTCCTGAAGCTGTCCTTGCTGCTCTGAGACTGAGGTAAATGTGTCAGGGCCATGGCGGGGGGGAAGGAGCACCCTGAGACGTGGTAGGACATCCCAGACTGGGACAGGACATGGAGGGAATTTTACTTTCTTGTCAATATTTCAGGTCTCTGAAAAAAAATGTCAGGAAAGGGCAAAGTTCAGTCACGCACTATAAAAGTAGACGTGTCCTGCTGTGGGGGAATCATAGGAGTTTCCCAGGGAAACTCCCTGGAGAGTGCCCTGGGAAATGTGGCTGTTGCTCCTCCTGACATCCTTGCTTCAGCCCTCCCACTTGCCAAATTTAAGCACTGACCACATTTGCTCCCTGGGGCAGCCCTGGCACTCACGTCTCGTAGGTTGAAGGTGATCTCTAGGTTGCTCCAGAAGTTGTCAGAGAAGGCTGGGTACATGTCCAAGACCTCCAGCAGGTCCTCGCGCTGGATCTTGTGCAAATCGCAGTAGGTCAGGGCCCTCACGTCGGCGTTGGACTTCCCTGGGCGGGCGTAGAGGCTGATGGGCTCCCCAAAGATGTCATTCTTCCCTGTGTCAAGAGACAGCTCATTATGGAGACGTGGGCACTCACTACTGCTCCAGCTATTCTGGTCCAGCATCCCTTACTTTGGGCTTTGTGAACAAGGGGATCCCCAGAAACCCCAGCCCTGACTGTGTGTGCTGGGGATAACACTGTGAAAGCCACCAGTGATGGTGACACCAAGCCAGGGCAGTGGGTCATCAGTGATGGCTGGAGACTGCTGAGACATGCCCTGCTCTCCTCACTCCTTTGCAGCTTTCCCCTGCCATCTCCCAGGGATCCTCCTTTCCCTGTCCACCGGCATGGGGACCCATCAGATGCTGAGGAACAATCTTCCCTTCCCCAGTATGTGGGAAAGTTCTTCACCCTCACCTGCCACCCTTCATCCATGCTCACTTCTCATCACCCTTTGCCCCTCGCCCGTCACCCCTCGCAGAAGGAAGGACTTTTTCACCTAAGATGGCCACCACAATGTCTTCCCGGAGGATCTCAATGGAACCCCGGGAGATGAAGTAGAGTGTGGTGAGGACGTCTCCGTAGTGCACCAGGGTGTCTCCAGGAGGTGCGTGAGTTGTCTTGAACTTCATGGCCAGGGCGCGCAGGCAGCCCTTGCTGGCTCCCCGGAACGCTTTGCAGTTCTGCAGCAGCGTGCGGTTCAGGTGCAGGCAGATGTCGGCCTGCAGGCAGTCAGGGAAGCCCTTCAGGACCTGTGGAGAGCCAGGGAGAGATGCCATCACGCCGCTGTCCTTGGGAGGGAATGCTGTGACAGAGCTGAGAGGCTGTATGACGCTCAGCATGAAACAATGGGGCCAAACAGGGAGACCGTGAGCCCAGAAAGCCAAAGGTGGGGACATTTTCCCATCCCTGTAAGTGTTCAAGGCCAGACTGGATGGGGCTTGGAAGAACCTGGTCTAGTGGAAGGTGTTCTTGCTCATAGCAGGGACTGAAACAGTTTGAGCTTTGAGGTGCCTTCCAACCGTAAACCATTCTGTGATTCCGTGATTTCGATCATCTTTTCATCTTCCCTTGGTGGGTCCCTGCGTGCCTGCCTGTCACTGGCTTGTACTGCTTGTGGCTGGGGACAACAGCACTCCCAAGCAATAATTAAAAGTAACTAGCTCAATCTATTTATACCCGCTGGTGGCATATCCCCTTTTTCATCTTTACACCCACTAATCTTGGATGAATGAGAGCAGAAACTGGCACAAAGAGCACAAAAACCTTAATTAAACAGCACCTGCCTGAATGCCAAGAAACAGCAGCACAGGACAGTTGTGTGCACTGACAGCTAAATATACCTGTGCAAATACCTCATGTTGAACAAAAGCTGAATCTGAAGGTGACCTCAAGGTAAAACTCACAATATGGAGAAAGCTGCTGCCACCAGTGACTCACAGTGCCAAGGTGAAAACCACCTGGGTTTGGGTTTTTTTTGGAGAGCAGCATATGGCCCTGGGGTCCTCCTTGCTGTCCTCTTTGCTCACATCCCGCTGGTGGCCAAATCTGGAACAGCCGTGCTGGGGCTGGTGAGCACGACTTGTTCCTGCCTTCAACTTGATCTCCCATGCTAGCAGAAGTGTTTCCCTGCTGGGAAATCAGGGGTGGACGAATTGATCAGGCTGTGGGGTGATTGATGAGATCACGCTGTGTCTCTGCAGCAGCCAGCAGGAATTGGTGTGAGCAGCGGCATGGCTGAGCCGCGAGCTCAGCTCTCCCTGGGGACTTGTGACCTGGCTTTGTACTAAGCCAAGAGCACCTGTGCTTGGTATGGTGGCACTGCTTCTCGTTATTGCCACTGATGTCCAGCCCAGGGTGTCGCCTCCACCTGAGAGGTTTAACCCAAAGCTCTCCCAGCAGCAAACTCCCAAATGCTGCCCAGTTGTTTCATGTGGCAGCAGCAACTTTAGAAGGAGATGCTGAATTCATACAAATCTGTGTCCTGATTCCACTCAAGATCAAATCTTAAGGAAAATAAGGAACATTAGCAGGGAATGAATGGGCTGATAACCTGCCCAGGGCCAAGAGACCAGGAATTTAGGTCTTATGTCTCTCCTTGCCTTGTCCTTTCTCATTCCTCTGCCTTGCTGCTGGCTGAGCCATCATGTCTGTGCACTGAATCCCAGGGCTGTGAGTCCAGTCCCCACCTCGACCAAGCTGCATCCTCATCCCCACGGAGCCCCGGCGCTGTCGGCACAAAGGCTCGGAGACACGGCGCCTCTCCAGCACAGCTCCGCCATTGATCCCCCCTTTGCTAACAAACAGCTGCCTCTCTGGGCTCTAATTAAAATGGATCGAGGTTTATTTAAATGCCCTCCTTTCCCTGCTGCGAGAGCAGGATGCACTTTGCTTAGCAACCGGTGGTGTGGAGAGGAGCTGGATCGATACCTGCTCCGCTCCTGTGACACCAACAGACACCAGCCTGAAAGTGCTCAGTGCCAAGAGGGACTCTGAGCTCCCCACCAAACCTGCTCTCTGGCCAAGAAATGTGCTCATGATCCTGGAAAACCTCTGGGTGGATGTGAAGGAATGGGCAGAGAAAGGAGAGAAGGAGAAAGGGGGATGCAGGAGGTGGAAATGCAGGAGGTTTATGGACAGAGTCTGTCTCCAGCCTCCCAAGTCTCCTGCCTCTATCCTGATCAAAAGCATGGAAATGTTTGGGTGGACTCAGATCTAGATGCCGTGTTGTTTAGGATAAAGTGCTGTGAGGACACAGGGCCTACCTGCCCGTACTCACCGCGTTCATGTCGATGCCATTGGTGTAGGACCAAGCATGCTGGAAATACTCCTCCAGGCGCTGGCGCAGGGGGTTGGGGATCTGGTGGAAGCGGATGAACTCCTTGACCCGCAGCATCTGCGTGTGGTAGCGTGCTGTGCCTGAGTAGAGGCGCTGGATGATGGCTGAGACGTTGCCGAAGATACTGGCATACATCAGAGCTGAAACGAGAGGGCAGGACTCAGCGGGACATGGCGAGATGCATGTCCAGCTACAGGAGACCTTGAACCAGCAGATTCCCAAAACCCATATCTACCAGGACCTGAAAACATGTATTTCTATCACCCCATCCATTTGTTTGTGCAGAAGAGGCAGAGGGAGATGCTCCAACCTCCAAAGCAGGGATGGGAACAGTGGGATGTGCGCAGGCACTCACAGCCAATGAGCATGACACAGATGGAGAAGATCTTCTCGGAATTGGTGTTGGGCGAGACATTGCCAAAGCCCACGCTGGTGAGGCTGCTGAAGGTGAAGTACAGGGCAGTGACATATTTATCCTTGATGGATGGGCCAGAGGAGAGGTCGCTGTCGTTGTAGCGCTTGCCGATCTGGTCACCCAGGTTGTCCAGCCAGCCGATCTTGTGCTCCATGTAGGGCCGCTCCACGTTGCCGATGGCGTACCAGATGCAGGCCAGCCAGTGGGCGATGAGGGCGAAGGTGCACATGAGCAGGAAGAGCACGGCTGCTCCGTACTCCGAGTACCGGTCCAGCTTCCGCGCCACGCGCACCAGGCGCAGCAACCGGGCGGTCTTCAGGAGGCCAATGAGGGTGGTGGTCTGCAGGGGAGAGGTGAGACACCTCAGGGACAAGCAAAGGATAAATATGGCATGTTCCAAAGGCACGCTCCCAGCTGAGCCGTGCTTCCTTTGAAGGATAAAAAAGCATTTCTAGAGTGTGAATCACCTTGTCCTGGAGGTGACCCCTGAACTAGGTCAGATGAGTCACAGCACAGGAAGGGCAGTTTGCCTCTGCTGATCATAAAGGCAACAAGCTTTGGGATTAGAGGTGAGCAAGTGAGAAGAGCCGAGGCCAAGTCCATGTTTCCTGATGGGTCCTCGCCTTGCCAGCCATTGCTCCCAAAAGAACTGCCTTTCACTCCCAGATGTGGAGCCTCCAGGCAGTACAGTAACTACAGGGTTATCCCACTGCCAACATTTTGAGTCTGGCTGGCAATGCACCCCCAAATTCACCCACACTGGAGTGTGGGGTCAGCCTTTCAACTGAGCCTCTAGCCTGCTCTGCTGGGTCAACCTCAACAAGGGGAGTGGATCTACTCTTAACATTTAGAGTAGGAGCTGCCTGATCCTAAAAAATGAAATCCCAGGTCCCAGCTGCTTAAAAATCTGTAAAGACACCCTTCTCCACCCTGTGACCAACTACCCCTCTGCCCATGGATTTAGCCATCCACCACTGACATCAAACTGCCCACATCCCTTTCTTTCTTTCTTTCTCATACATCTCTCCCTATCTATCCCCGCGTCCTCTCCTGTCCTGACAGACCCTGGTCTTACCTCATCGGAGCCAGAGCGGAAGATGAGCAGGTCAAAGGGGATGGCAGCCACCATGTCAATGAGGAACCACCCCTTGAAGTAATGAATGGCGATCTTGCCGGGGTGGCTCACCACCTCGTCGTTGATGTTGACGTAGGTGGTGCGGAAGTTGATGACAATGTCCACGATGAACATGATGTCCACGATGAGGTCAATGATGTTGAGCGGGTCACAGGAGTAGCTGCAGTCCCAGCGCTTCTCCTCCACCTGCTCCTCGTTGAGCAGGAAGGCGGCTGAGTAGGGCGTGAAGACGGCTGTGTAGATGACCAGCAGCAGGATGAGCCAGTCCCACACGGCCTTGAAGGGGCTGTAGTGCAGGATGGTCCATCGGTGGATGCGCGGCGCCTGCAGCTTGTACTCGGGAAGGACATCAGCGCCCAGGGACAGCACCTGCCAGGAGAGGGGTGTGAGAAGGATGCGAGACCAGGCAAGAGGCTGGATAACGCCAGGAACCAGGCAAGGGACTTCCATGTGCTGGTGGAGCATCGAGGAGCACACAATGGTTTCCTACAGCTTTTTCACCTTGGTTGGCTGCATATGTGTTTGTCCAGTTCCCACTGTGGCTGACATCAAGGTCTTGTCTGTCTCTGGTGACCACAGCACCCTTGGGGCAGCTTCCTACCTGTCTTATGGCCTTCTGACCCAGCAGAGAGGAAAGTGCCTGCTGCTGAGCCTCCTTCTGCCCTCAGCTCTGTGCCACCTGCTTGGGAGCTGCTGGGTGTCCCTGGTGCAGAGCTATGGGAACTTGGAGATGCCCTCACATGGCTGTGTCCCCCGAGGGTGACAGCATAATAGGCATCCTGCAAGCCTTGCACCACGCCTTTCTTGGCCATAGCAAGTATCCTGCCCTGGATGTCCTTCTGGCACACTTGTCCTCCAAGCAGAGGGGTAGCTTGGGCCACCTGCAGCAAAGCCTCAGGCAATGCCCAGTTCCCATCTCACCTGTGGCCACCAAGGTGCAAACGCCATCTCGCGTGGTGAGATGGTGTGAGCACCCTCCCATGCTGTCACGTGTCCCAACGGCTCGCTGCTTTCATGGGGACACTCCACAGCACTGGTGAGTTCCCCACACATCCAGGCCTGGCCCAGCTCCCCCTCCAGGACCAATGCCAGCTCCTGGTGGCTCTAAAGCCACTGTGGGGACACAACACGAGGCACTGGGTATGGGAGGGGTGGGGCTGCCCTGCTTTGAGTGCTGAGGGGCGGCGGCATGAAGGGGCTTATTTGGAGCTGGAGGCAGCTGGATCCCCTTCCTGCCCCTGTTGCTCTGTTGTCCCCCAGTATCCCTGTGGTGCTGGGACCAGTGCCAGTTGCAGAGGAGGGTGAGGGACACCTCAGTTCTCTCTCCTGGCACTGAACCCCCAGCTAAAGGGAGCTTTTTGCTGGGCTGCAAAGGAGAGGAGAGAGGAAAGAGAGGAGAGGAGAAAGGAGGATCCACATATCCCAAGGCAACTGTGATGAGCATCACCATGGCTCTGGCAACAGATCTGGAAGAAGGGTCTGATCCTTCCCGCCCTGACAGCTGTCTTGTTCAAGGGTTTCCCAAGGGCTCCTGATGCTGCCATCCAAAGCGGATCCATCCCTGTGGCCCCATCCCACAACACGCAGCCGCTCCCGCATCCCAGAGCCCCCAGCACAGCGGAGGCTCCCGCGCCCCAGAGGTGTCCCCTGCTCCTACCTGCCTGCAGCTGGCCCTGCGCCCCAGGCGGCAGCTGGCCCTCGAGGTCCGGGTGTCCACCATGGGGGCCCCCAGCCCCACGGGCCCAGGCAGCGTCCGGCAGGGCGGGCGCAGCGCTCGGGCCGTGGCATTGCCCACGCAGGCACGCAGGCACTCGGCCAGGCGGGTGGGAGACATGCGGCTGCCAAGGGCACCGGGGAGCCCGGCGCGGATTAATCAAACCCGGTCGATGCCGGGCCCCCGTGGGGACGGGAGCGCCAATGGAGCGGCGGGAGCCGTCGACGTCGGTGGTGGACGGAGAGGGGAGGGATTGGAAAAAGTGACCCAAACGCAATCGTTGTGGAGGGAATGAGGCACCGGCCGGGCTTGGGGACCGGCTGCTGTGGGGATGGTGGGGAAGGGAGCAAGGCAACACTGATAAAATGCTTGATCCCAAAACTAGGATGCACCCGGAAGGGCTGAGATGAGCTCCTTCACCTTGTGTCTGGGAAAACCAGCGGTGCTCTCACCCTCAGCAGCTGAATTCTTGTTCTGCCTTGCTGGAGGCAGCTCTGTGGGGCCAGTCCTGAATTCAGGACACCAAATACTGTTCCCTGTGTGGGGGCACCTGCCCTGCCCCTCGTCCCTGGCACCTAGCTCTTGTGGCAGAAGCAAGAACAGTTTAAGCACTCTTGCTTTCCAGGCAGGAATGAATAAAAAAAACACAGCCCCAAAGATCTGAGGCATAAAAGGGTAAAGAAACAACCCTCAGAAGAGCATCCAAACCAACACAGAGCTAGGGAGCCGCTGCAGCCTTGTTCCTCTCTGCCCCTAAGCGATGGAAGGTCACCCTTGGGTGTCCTGGATGGCCCTGGGAGTCTATGAAGGTGGCAGTGCCAGTGTTCCCCATGGGGATCCTCCTGAGTGCCCTTCCCTTTGTCCCCTTCCTCCTGCACTTACTGGCTTTAGCCACGGCTGCAGCTGGGTGCTGGCAGTGAGCGAGGGAGTGCAGAAGGGAGGAGGAGGAGGAGGAGGAGGAGGAGGAGGAGGAGGGAGCAGGGTGTGTGTGGGCTGTGGGTGTCAGAGGGGGAAGGCTCCTGTGACCCTGGCTAACCCAGGCCATTGCTCATGCCCCGTGGTGCCCCGGCACCCATCACCTTCCCAGTTGTCCCCCAGTGTCCCTTGCCTGGTGCTGGGGATAAGGGGACTGACCTGAGGTGGGGGGCCACTCCAGAATCACCAGGAGAGCCTCAAACACGAGTGGCTGCACAGGCTCAGCCCATGGTGCTGGCTGCAGGCTGGCAGTGACCCAGTGTCACTCCTAGTACACACCCTATCACAGCTCAGCCCCCCCATTCCTGTCCCCAGCACCCTCCTGCCCAGAGGGGCAGATGGGGGGACTGGGACACATTCCACCTGCAGACAGGACCCCAGCCTACTGTCACCGACCCCACAGCATCCCCACGTGCCTCCAGCTGTGCTCCAGAGCCACAGCCCTGTGAGGCTGAGCCTGGGACCTTCATTGCACTTGTGGCCTGCCCTCCCGGGCAGCTCAGTGCAGGGCCAGACCGTCCCAAACAGCTGTCTCCACTCCCTGCCCACCCGCTGGTATTTTTAGATGGTGTCTCGCCGCTGTCTCTGCCTCACCATGAATTATTTAACAGCCAGGAGCAGGGAGCTGTGGCTTGGGCGGGGTTTGTGGGGGACACTGGGGTGAGGACAGGCCTGGGAAGGGCAGATGTGGCAGGGAGGAGAGGTCCATCCTGTCCTGTCCCACCGCATCCCATCCCATCTGGAGATTGAAAGTGAAGATTGACCTCTGTGGGTGCTGCACTGCAGGGCCCTGCAGCTCCCATCACTCCACAACCAGCTCCTGAGCCCACACTGAGTGGCCAGCACCACTGTGACAGTCACCCCAGTGTGGCCATTCACTCCTGGTGTGCTCCTTGTGATGGGGACCGGGGCACGGAGGCTGCTCACTGCCCCACTGGGGAGTTCAGGGGCCAATCCTGGGTCACTGCAGTCACTCCCAGATTAGAGGGACTAATGAAGGGGACGAGCCAGGGGGAAAACAAGCCCAAGAACTGTGAAGTGGGGAGCCCACCCCCTGTGCATGGAGGCTGTGAAGTTAAAGGTTTGCTGGCACCGAGACAGAAGGAGAATCCTGCATAGCACCCCACTCTGATGGAGCAAACTCCCAAGCCTGGAGGCTTTTCTGGGGTCAGATGGCTGTGTTTTCATTAAATTTGCCCTGGGCTGCTGCTGGCAACAATGAGAAGTGCCCTTTGATGTATTTTGTACATTGAAGCTCTCCAGTGCCTCAGTTTCCCCACAGCTAGAGGAGCTCCTTACTCGGGATTGTGGGATACATCAGCATCTTTTACGCACACTGATATCCCATGGGATGCACTATTCCATGCGTGTCCCTCTGGGTGACAGTGCACAAGTGTCCCCGGCAGTGACAGTGCAGTGCCACCTGCTGTCTCCCAGGGGATCCTGTGGCCCTCGGTGTGCTGACACCAGGACAGGTCCTTGGCTGGGCACCTCGGGGCCAGCGGTGCCCCAGGGGCTCCATTCCCAGCGCTGGGGGGCAGGAACAGTGGCCAGATCTCCCCACAAAAGCCACATGCACGCACAGACATGCAAACACGTGTCCCCTTCAAGGCCACCATCACGAGGAGTTCCTGCTGGTGTTTCCCCAGCCACAAATTGCCAGAAATACTCATTTAGGGGACTGAAACGAGAATTTCAGCCATTCAGAGGAAGGCATGACCAAACATAGGGATACTGGCATTTCCTGGGGTGGAATCTCCAGGTGTCACTGCCCTCTCTGCTTCTCTCCCCCGAAAGCCACCAGAGTGCTTGTGACAGTCCCCCAGCAGCAACACCAGCACCCCGTCACTGCCTTGGTGGCATCTCGTGGCCTCCATACCTGTGTGACCTTCTCGGTGACGTTCTGGGTGCGCTCCATCACCTTGTGGGGAGCAATTATCTCAATCTCTGTGGTGGAGCCCGAGCGGTGCTTCTCCAGGTTGAACTCCACGAAGTTGAGCGTGAACTGGGGGATCTGGCTGATGGTCCGGTACTTCATGAGGTCCGAGTCCGACGTGGAGTTCGGGGGGTTGGGTTTGACGTGGGAAGCCTCTGAAAGAGGATGGAGAGGAGCACTGAGAAGGGCAGTGTGAGCAGGAACAGATCCCCAGAGCCCTGACCTTGTGTGGGACCTCCAGGAGCTGGGGACCACCACAAGGTGCCACCAAAAGGTGCCAAAATCTGCTCGGCCATAAAGGCTTGACTTCTTCAGGCTGGTTCAGATGTGGGATGCGCAGCCTGGCTGTTTTTCCCACACATCACCCATCTTTTCATCATTAAACCTCCTGCAGGAGGCTCGGAGCAGCTGCCAAAACACAGAGACACTCAGTGTCCTTTGCTACCCCTGATAACTGTAGTGGGGTGGAGACCAACCCACTGAGATTCATCAGGGAGAGATGCCAAAACTGGCATGAAAACAGACAGGAGGAGGTCGTTCTCCTCCACCCTTTGCCTGACAAACATAGCTCCTGAGCTGCTGCCTTGGTTTTTGGCCACCAAACTGAACCAGGAGTCGGATGTATCCTCCACCCCCAGCTCCAGGTAGGGAGGTCAGAGCTTTCTCTGGAAGAAGAGCTGTAGTGGGGGTGGATCCTGATATTTCTCCCTGGGCCCCTGCCTCTGGGTCACCCTAGAGCAGGACCAGGGAGGAAACTGTGTAGGTGGTCATTTCATGGTCAGGCTTGTGGCAACGTGTTGTCATGAGTGAGAGCCTGTACCCAGACCCAGAGCTCCAGGAAGATCCCCAGGCACTGTACTCAGTGTGTACCAACCTTTCCATCTCCTACAGGCAGGGCAGGGTTGTATTTTCAATTTTTTACCCCTTCTAACCCTTGCACTGTGACGTTGACCCAAGTGGTGGTGTGGGCAGGAGGTGTCTGAAGACGTTGTGAAGGTGCCCATTTAGCACCAGCTATCCTCTGCCACCCTTCTCCCTGCTCATGCCCCTTCCCTCCCTCTACATCGTGTCTCCTCCTGAGGGTCTGTAACCTGTGACTGTTGGAGGATCATGAACCCCCAGCCCATTTTTCCAGCCAGATTCCACAGATTGATCTCTCTCATCCCCAGTTGAGAGCCTTCTCTTTCTTGACCTCCATCAAATTTGTCCTCATCACTCTCATGAGAACCAGAGGTCTGGACGTGGATAGCATGATGATGATGATGATGATGATCCCTCTAGCCCTTCAGAGTGGCCTGGCCGGTGTCTCACCCACCTCCAACACATGGACACAGCTCACACTGCACATGCCTGCAGAGCCCTTCCCTCCCTCCAGGGAAGGTGGGATGGCATCGGGATGCCCCTTGTGTGGGGCAGCCAAATGCAACCTCATACGGTCTCACATCTCACACGCAAACCATGGATGGCTCTACCTACAGAGCAGGACCTGCCTGTGCAGGGAATCACATGGAGACCAGTGGGTTTTGGGGAGACGACCCAGGTGATCTCCACTTTGCAGAGGGAAAAGAGACCGAGACCTCCCCCCCGAGATGTGCTGAGGCCATCGCCAGAACCCTGACTCCCGCAGTAGAACCGACAGCTCCGGGGTTTTCCCTACCTGAGTTTGCCCTCCTTTCCCTGAATTTTCTCTGGAACTCAGACCTCGCAGCCTCAAAGTTGTCCAAGGAGGAGACCCTGCGGAGGCTGTGGAAGCTGCCCCCAGGGCGAGACCGAAAGAAACCCCATGCGGGGTGTGGGCCCAGCACGGGAGGCTCTTGTTTCGGGGACGAGTGTTGTAGGGTGGGGTCGGCCTCCAGGCTTGGCCTCCGCTCCTTTTCCAGGAGGGATTCGGTCTCTGACTGCATACAGTTTTCCTTGGGCGATGTCTTCAAGTCCCTCAAAATCAGGGAGTCACCACCAGGCTTTAAGACAGCCAGGAGAAAGCGTTGTATTAGAAGGAGTCCCCGCGTGCTGTGGGGGAAGGTGAGGGAGCCGGGGTAGGTAAGAGGAGAGGCAGAGGGCTGGGAAGCACTGCAGTTCCTGAGGTCATCTCCAGCCTGGACCAGGACCTGCTTTGGAGTGGGGCGACCAAGCCCCTGGGGACTTGGCAGCTCCTGCCTCCTACCAGCTCCCGCCGGAGGCTGGGGGGCCGCGGGGAGGTTTGCGAGGCGATGCTGCACAGGTGGAAGCAGGTGAGAGCAAGAGAAGAGGAGACCTAGGGACAGGCTTGCCTGGAGTACCTGCTGTGCCATGCTGAGATGTCCCTGTGTCCCACCACTGGGGCTGCCCTTCCCTCCCCTGCTGCAAGAGCTCAGGCCACCAGCGAGGGTCAGCACCCAGGCCCTGTGCTGGTGTTTATGGGGGAGGATGTGCTCTGCACCAGGAAGCACTGGAGGAGCTGCTGGGTTTGTAAATTGGGCCATATTGCTCCTCCTCCTACAGCCACCGTAAACCACGGCTAAACCTTTTTCTCTGGAGACCTGAAGAGTTTCCAGACTTTAATTTCTGCAATGGGGTGTGCAAAGCAATCACCTTCTGGAGTAGAAACCCATGAGAATATGCACCTCCAGTAATACCCACGGGAGGAACTGTGGCACTTGCCACCATCCCTAAGGCCCTTTAGGGCAGGTTTTAGGATGGGGTGCCTGGAGAGGCTGGCTGCTGGCTGGCCCTGCATCTCTGGGCTGTGGCCACTTGACCAAGCTCCAGAGAAGTGGTGCATCATCAGGTTGGCCTCAATGCACATTTTCCATTCCACACTCCATTCCATTTCCACTCCACACTGCAGTGCCCTGTGCAGCTCCAGCCATGGGGTACCCAGAGCTTTTAGCAGTGCTGGTGCCTATGGGAATGATGTACCCAAAGCATCTGATAACCCTACACACATCTTCAACCTACCATAAGCACAACCTCTGAGAAGACAGGAGCCCTCCATCTCACTATATCTATGATGTGGGGAAGCAGATTTATCCAGGCTGCCTGGATACACCCAGCACAGCCAGACCCTGGCACCCGGGGAGCAAAAGCCTCCTGCTCACAGTCTTGAGCTGCAGCATTTCAGAAAACAGCAGGTCTTTGACTGGAGGTACCCTGAGCACTGTTGACAGTCAGGAAGCCACCAAGAACAGCAATCTCTAAACAGGCCCCACCAACAGATTTCAAGGTTGGTGACAGCATCACCTTCCATCATGGGAAGTACAATCTTTGCTGGAGGGCTGAGAAGCTGGACCTGCCTGTTCTGCCTGGTCCCTGCCAGGAAAACATGGGGAAATGAGCCTGCCAGTCCTTGCTCAGAGCACACCTGATCCATGCTCCTACAGCCTGTCCCCTCCTTGAGGTGGGGACAGCTCCCTGGAGCTCCACCATCCTGGACAACTTGGAGTATGGAGGCAGACCTTCCTCCCCGCTTTGGCACATCTCCCGCTCCCCCCTCGAGCCACGGGATGTGCAGAGCAGCAGGGTGGAGCTGCAGCCCCCACGGCCAAAGCACCGCGCTCGCTGCCAGCCTCAGCAGGGCCAGCGCCCGGCCCTGCCGCCAGAGATGGCCCGAGCCACAGCAGCCAAGGGGGACTGGGATGGGGACAGCGAGGAGGAGCGCTGGGACCTGGCCTGAGGCGTGGGCTGATATCAGACAAAGGCTACGGTTACCTTTCCATAGTCAATGGCTACTCCATCAAACTCACTGGTGGGCAGAGATTTCCGCTGGATTTTGAGGCGCCGCAGGGACGGGAGACTAAACTTCAAACTCCTACCTTCACCTTGTTAAAAAGAAAAACAAAACACAAGAGAGAAAGATGTGACCTAGCTGCATGTGATGGCTGGAGTGAGGCGGGACAGGGGAGAGGCTACGGAGAATTTTGGGTGGCTTTGGGGGACGCACATGCTGTGTGGCCCTTCCTCCTCCAAAGCACTGGCTATTCCCGTGCCATCGCAGTGCCACGTGCTCAAGGCAGGCCCTGATCTGGCAGCGAGCTCCTCTGAGCTAGAGAAGAGTTCCCTACAACTGTGGATGTGAGATGGGAAAGGTGCAGAGCATCCCTAAGCCAATTAAAGAGGTTAAAGCCAATTAAGGGATTTGGTCCCAGAGGAAATCGAGCCTCTAAATCTCCTTGGTGGAACTTCAGGGGAAAAAACCCCACACAATAGAGATGGTAATTTAGAAAGGCATAGAAAGAAAAGTAGTTCTAACAATTTTATTCCTGGATTTGTTTTGAATTTTCAGTGAGGGAATTTGGACCACAAAAACAGGATCCCTTTCTGGCATCACAGGGGACCAGGAGACCACCTCACGGGGGACTGGAGCTGGGACAAGGGCAGCCAGGGCTGCTAGGAGCAGGAGAGGAAGAACCCAGATCTGGAGAGGGCCCAATGCCCCTGGTTGTGACGCTCAATGCAAAGTCACTTGTCCTCTTCCAGAGGAAACCATGGTCACTCGCTACTGCAGAACTTGTGTGAGCAGCTAGGTTCACACCCTCAGGGCCAGGGTCAGCCCTGAAGCTCATCCAGCAGCACCAGCTCTGCTCCCTAACTGCATGAAAGGGGGCCTAAATCCTGGGGCGCGTGGGATGTGGCACGAGCTCCACAAAGACATTGTCCCCTGGGAAAAAGCAGCACGTTGAGGAGCTCTTTGGTTTTGGCAAGATTAGCTTCCCTCATCCAGCCCCAAAACACCACTGAGCTGCTTGGGCCGGGTCCCAGCCTGCCCAGAAATGCCCCTGCCAATGGGGTACCACATGGGCACCCTCTGCTCACCCCATCCCCACTGCCTAGAGCAGCTTTTCAGCTGGAAGAAGCACAGCATCCAACTTTCCCTGCACACCAGTGAGCTGGTGACCAGCAACGCAGCCACCTGTGGCTGTGCAACGAAAGACTGAGTCAGAAAACCTGTGCACAAGAGCCTGATCTGGATGGGCACCAGCAGCTCTGGCCTTTCCACACCCCCTGGCACTGGAGTGGGAAACCCAAGAAACACAACATCCCTTGGGATGCTCAACACAACATCCAACGTGCAGGGAAGTGACAGGTGCTCTGGATTTGGGTGCCTGCTGCCAAAGGTATGCCTTTGGGTGGGATGGGATATGGGTGCATCGTATGTTGAGACATTCTGAGAGCTGGTGGGGCTGCAAAGCAACACTGGTGCTGGAATTTAGGATTTCCTCAGCAGGTCATGCAGAGAGGGTAGCTGGTACTGAAGCAATCCATCAGGAATATGAATCCCATCACTTCACAGACCTACGAGCACATGCACAGTTCTCTGTCCATTCACTCACACATCCACGAGTGCACGTCTGCCCTGAGCACACACAAACCCATACAAACAGACACCTGAGTGCTCCAGGATATGGATATGCACCAAGCAGGAATGCACTGAGGCTCACACACTCCAGTTCCATGGCCATTGTCCCCATGGCTCCTGCTGCGGCCCTGGCTCTGATCCTGCTGTGCCACAGGGGGACAGACCCATGTTGCTCCCACAGCTTTATTTTGAGGTGTGCCCAAAGCCTCCCAACAGCACCCCTAGGGAATGTCATCATGGAGGCAGAGGTGGGGTTATTTCCTGACTCCAGCAGAGGTGACCAGTGCTGAGGGCTGTATGCAAGGAGGACATTTAGAAGTCACAGCTCTTTTGTCAGGTCTAACATCTGCATCCCTGATTATCCACATCCCCTCAAGAGCCTCACCACAGCTTCCCTTTGATCCAGTCTTCCCAAAAAAGGGAATTTGAATTTTCCACCGTCTCCAAAACCCTAGAATGAGCCTAGGAGAGCAGGGAATAGCCTGAAGCTGGGGCAGTGCAGCCATCCTTGGGCCATTGGCCTGCAGTGACACCTCCACAGCACAGCCATGCTGTTGGTGACACCAAAAGTCCCCTGGCCCTGTTGGTGACCCCGCACACAGGTCCTGCCCCACACCAGCACCTCCAGCCCAAGCCAGTGCTAAATATGGAAAAGATCCAGCAATGCAGGGGGGTTCATGGAGGGGACTCCACAGCTCCACTTCCAGCGAGACCTCCTCTCAAAAATGCACCCTCCCACGCAGAGGGTCAGTCCCCAGCCCTGTTCCCCAGGTCTCTGGCATTTTGGAAGTGTATGTAGGCAGCTGTGAAGGCAAGGGGAGCACAGCTGGCTCAAACAGCCTTTTCCCATCCAGCTGGGGTTTGGCCGGACCAGTCCCTGAGCAGGCAGAGCTGTGCAAAAACACAAACCTCTTCCCATGCAGGATCCTGCCCAGGCACAGATGCATCCTCCAGTCCCCCCGTGCTCCCGAGCAAACCCTGGGCTGAGGGTGCTGCGCTGCTGTCCCGGCCCCAGCGCCCCCGGGCACGCACCTTTGTTCCAGCTGTGCGACAGGCGCTGGTGCAGGCTCCGCCCGGCGCTCTTGGCGATCAGCTGGGCCAGATCCTCGAAGTTGAGGATGAACATGATGACGACGCCTTCCTCGTTCTTCACAGGCACCACATCCACCAGGCAGCGGAAACACGAAGCTGCCGAGCAGAGACAGGCTCAGGGGGGCTGCTCAGGAGGCTCTGACCTCCCCCCCCCTCCAGCATCAAATACTTTTGGCAGAAAAGTGGGTTTCTGAGCACTTTGATGGGTGTAATCCCTGCTGGTGGGTGGTGGAGGATGTGGAACATGATCTGAGCCCTGGGAAAGGCCACATCCCTGAAGCATCCCAATCACACTGATCACATCTCTTTTTTCTGTCCCAGACAGTCATTTATATTAATGTACTTGAGAGCAGCAATTAAAGAGTGAGTAATTAAGAACTCAGGAAGTCCCAGGTAGTGGTTTAACCTCATTAAGCATCCTGCTTGTAATCATGCTGCAGTTAATTGCCCTGCAATCACCAGGCAGTTTTTGGGGATGGGATGCAGGCAATGGGGGTGAGCCCACGTGGGCAGCAGGACCGGGTGGGATCGGTGTGACAGTCCCCAAGGACATTCCCTAAAGGCATGGAGGGGCCAGGCACGGCCTTGTCTTGTCCCGCCATGGGGAAACTGAGGCACAAAGGGGGCACAAGGACCGGCTCAGTGTCCTGAGAGTGATGGAGGCTGTGAGGAGCATCCCAAATATGTCCATAGGGATTTCCCTGTTGGATGTCAGCTCGACCCTGTGGCTCTTCTTGTGCAGCAGCCAGGCACCAGTCTGCAATTAGAGGCAACTGAAAACACCTGCAGGTCTTTTCCAAAGCACCAAGTGAAGGATACAGGTGGTTTCCCACCTCCTTTGCCAGCTTTATTCCCACCAAATCCTCCTAAACCCCTGCCTTAGAGTATAATCACTGAGTCCCTTCCTTGAGCTGTGTGCTGCTGCTTTGGCACCGATGGGAGCGGGACCCCTGAGCCACTGTCACTGTCATGGCAAAACACCCCCAGGCACCTATCCCAAAACTCCCAGAGATGATGGAGCACGCGGGTACCATTCCAGCCGACACCAAGGAGCCGAGCCACCCCCTTGCACGGCAGCGTTCGCCCCGTGCAGGGCGCTGGTGTCGCTTTTCCCCCGCGCTCTGCCCGGCAGGGATTAGCAGCCCGGCAGGGATGCGCGGCCGGCCCGACCCGGCGCTCCCGCTCCGGCCGTGGCCGCGCTCCAGCCGGGAGGGGCATGCCGGCCTCTCTGCGTATAATTTTAAGGAGCTCAGGGCCTCCCGTAATCAGGAGCAGATGGCCGGCATCGGGCAACTTCAAAATCTGCCGTGACGTCAGGGATGTGCACATACACGGACACACACAGGCACAAGAACAGGAAAGAAATGGGGATGGTGAAACCGGTTAAAGACCCCAGCGGCCGTGATTTGCTCGCTTGTTCTTTCTTCCTCTCTCTCCCTTTCTCTCTTTCTCTTTCTCTCTTTTTCCACTGCTCACCGAAGGGAGAGGAAATCCACTTAAATGTGTGAGCTGGGGAGGAGAGAGCGGATTTTTGGCAGTGAAGCTGTTTGGGGGCTGCGTGGCACAGGTTACCTCCGTGTGGAGCAGGAGGAAGAAAGCTCTTTGCCCTCCCTTGGTCAGGATTTTTAGGGACCTTTGGATGAAGAGATGCCCTGTAAGTGATGCTGAGCGAGTGAGGTGGCACGTGCCCAGTAGGGTGACACGGTGCCATCCCCAGGATGCCACTGGTGTTGATGCTGGCACTGGTGTGTGCAGGGGCTGTGCACAGGAGAGCCCACTCACGGATGCTTTCTCCTTTGGTGTGTTAGAAAATGAGGAGGTTTTTTCCCCTGAGGGTGATTTTGAAGGATCACTGACTTCCTGGAACCCACAAGGTTCACTGGCACGGGCAGCATCAACCCCATGCTTCTCCCTGGACTGGGAATTCTGATCCAGATATCCCAGTCCTGGCTCGGGTGCTCTGCCCTCCTGCATTCCTTCACTGCCTCGTGTTTCCTTCCCAAGTTCCTCCATGGCAGTGGGAGGGCATGGGCTCTGAGCTGTTCTCAGGGATCCTAGTTCCTTGCAGGCCCTGTGTGGCACAGGAAAGGGTTAATCCCATGGCCAGTGCTGAACAGCTGAAAACTGGGCCCAGTTACATCCAGTTGGAGGGATATAAGGAGCAGCTGGGAGGTGGCTGGGGGTGGGTTTGGGTGGCAGCTGGTGCCTGGTTTGATCCTGCAAATCTGGGAGGTGCTGAGCTTGAGCAGCCCTGGCCAATGTCACTGTGAGCCCCTCACTGATCCCTTCTTAAATTAAATAAAATAGACTCTTTCTGTTGGGAGGGAACTACAGCAATAATCTAGTCTAACTGCCTGGCCAATTCAGGGTTGGCCAAAAGTTAATCTCCCTCCAAAACCAGGGCAATCACCCCAAAAGTGGCCCCAACAGGCACAGCCCTGCATGCCAGGAACTCAGCGCCTTGCTCAGACCCACGTTGCACGGCATGGAGGTGTCAAGGGAATGAGGGAGTGTCAGGGTCAGGGATGGGAGCAGCAGATTCCCTTGAGCCTGGCCCAAAGACAGGGCATTTCCCCAGGATTTGAGGTCTGTGCAGCTGTGATTTGGGGTACTCCCAGCTCTGTGGAGAGGCTGCAGCTGGGAGAGCCGTGTCACTCTCTGCCGTGACTCAGTTTCCCAGTTTCCCCTCAGTTTCCCTATTTTTTTTCCCTGGGCTCTGCTGAATGCTGAGTCTCCTCATCCTTCTTCCCAAAAACCAGGCACACCAGACCTGCTGTAGCACCAGTGGGCTGAGCCAGCCCCAGGAGGCACCTCAGGCCTGCCCTCCCATCCTTGTTCCTCGAGCCACTGTCCCCATCCATCTGACTGTCTCTTCCCTTCAGCTGTTCAGCTAATCTGTCTCCATCAATCTAATTTTATCCAGCCACCAAATGATCTCTTGGAGGAGCCCTGGGGGGGATTCACAACCTGCCTGTGCTCTGTGGCCACCAGCATCGGGGTGCCCGTGCCTGTCTGGGGTGAAGCCCAGCCTGGGGGCTGCAGACAGGGCTTGGCAGGTGGGGTATGACACGGATGCTGGTTTGAAGGGTCCCACAGCCAATGTGGTGGGCTTGTAGGGGCTGGAAAAACCAGCCCATTCCCTAAACTTCTGTTTGATCTTGCAGCACCCAGCCCAGCTCCCCCAAGCTGAGCGAGTGCCTGGAGGTCTGTGCTTTCTGACCCACCGTGTCTTCTGACCTTGATAAAAGGCAACACTTAATAACATTAAAAATGTCATTGTTGGGGGGCCCTCCCTCCCTCCCTGTGCCTCTTATCCCCCGCAGGCACCGGTGGTTAATGCATTTGTCAGTATCATCAGTATTAAACTAATCAACAGGACACGGGGGTTTCCGAGAGCCGGACACAAGCCAGTATTGTTATGAATATTAAAAAACCAGCTATTAATCTGTGCCTGGAGCTCTTAGCCAGGCCTGCCCTCCCCCCGGCCAGGAGATTTAATCTGCAGGGTCTCATGGCAGAGTGGCTAAATCTATAGTGGTATTATATAAAGGAGCAGAGGAGAGGGGCTGGGAAGGGCACGGAGGGGATGGGGACAGCGAGGGGAACGGAGCTGGGCTCTGGGGATGGCTGGCACGCCCAGAGAGAAGCCTGGAGGACCAAGCCGTGCTCCCATCCTGGGATGAATCAGTGTCAGGGCTGGGTAGAACTTCAAAGGGAAGTGCAGATTGCTGGGAGGGCCTAAAGCAAATCCCTGAGGTGGGATGGAAAAAAATGGAGATAGAGTCTGAGCTAGTGGGAGACTGGTCACTCTTGGGACCCGGGGTGAGCCCCTGCAGGTCTGCATCCCCCTGTACAGGGAGGGAATGTGCAACACAGGGTCTGCCCTGGCCCCTATCCCCACACCCAGACAGGGCATCAGGAGACTAAAACCTGCCAGGACACCAGGCCAGCAAAAATGACCTTATTAAGTAAAATCAGTGGGAAAGAAGTTCCCCTGTGCAGTGAGGAAGGGCAGGGATTTGTGTGCTTAGAGGCCTTGCTGGCTGGAAGCAGCAGTGGAGAAGGAAAATCAGGAGTGTCAGCTGGCTGAGGGTACCCACCAAAATGTTGCCACAAGAAAGATCCAAGCCTAGCAGGGTGCTTTTGGGTGCAGGTGGAAGGATGCTCTGATCCCCAGGAGCCAAAAGGGGTCCTGGATCAATACAGGGGTTGGCAAAATGCATCTTAAGCTCCTCTGCAAGTGAAGTGAGTGGCCCTCAGTCCTTCCCCTGCTAAATCCCACTGGCTGCAGGAATCAGTCCACCTTAGAGCAGGGCTGTGGGGCCAAAGCTGCAGTGCTGACAGTGTTTCCTGGGGCCATCCAGCCATCCCAGGGCCCTGTTCCCACGGCACATGGGGCCCCCTCCCACTGGGGATGCAACAGTCCTTAAGGATGAGGATGGAGAGCTTGGGGTGGCAATCAGGGACTCTGCCAGGGCAGGGATCTCAGGAGAAAGCCCGCTCCAGGCAGCATTCTTAGAGGTGTTGGGGATGATCTGGGACTGTCCTTTTGTTCATGGGACACCAGGTTCAAGCAAAAAGCATCTGTGGAGCAGCAGAGGATGGAAAATGAGTCTCTTCCAGCTCTGTGCCCTGGTCAGACTGGCCCTGGGGGGCAGTGGGGGTGCCTGGAGCTGCAGCCGTGCCAGGGATGGCAGGATTGGCTCAGCAGTGCAGGATCGCTGGGACCAGAGCTTTTGCCGTTGTGAGGAGGGATGTTTATAAAGTTCCCATCTGGAGCTGGGCTCTGGTGTCCATCCCTTTCCCGAGGTCACAGACTGACCCTTAAAGCAAACAGCAAGCAGCAAACAGCCCTGGCTTGGCATAAACCCCATGGGTTTGTACAAGCCAAGAGCTCAGCTTGGGGTTAGGGGTTCTCAGCTGGCTGTGCCTTCCTCCTCCTCCAACACTCAAGAAGCCCCCTTAGTCCTGCCTTGACCCCGCCATGGGGCAGGAGCAGGGGCTCCCTGGGGCTGCCAGCACCAGATCCCTGGCGGTGCCAGGATGCAGCAGCTGCTGGCGGGATTTGCCCTCCTGCTCCCGGTGCGCCCGTTGGGCGCATCACATGTTGCTGTTTACAAAGCTGTGTGGAGAAACCCTGGCTGGATCCAAACCCCTGCCTCAGCCAGGCTCCCTGGCAGCAGCTGCTGGAGAGGTGCAGTGCCACGGATGTGCCCTGGGCTGGGGACAGAGGGGACATGTCACATGAGTGCCCCTGCCCCCTTTGGGTGCGGTGGCCCTTCCCAGCCCGTGCCTGGCTGCTTGCTCAGGCCCCCCATGGGGGGGATACGCCGAGTGGCACAGGCCACCCCAATCACTCTGACCTCCCCCTCCTGGAGCTCCCAGGGGAAAATCCTGGCTTCTGCACCACTGTTAGGAGTTTGCTGGCTTGATCCCAGCCTCTAATCCCAGTTCCATGGGGACTGACACGAACTGCTGCTGGAGGGGACGAGCTGTGGGCTCTGCCCAGGCATGGACAGGGTGGAGGGGCTGGGGCTGCCCCACCAGCTGCTCCAGCTGTCGCAGCCACATCTCCCCTTTCATATTCATCAGCATCACATTCACACAGATTAAGCAGAGCGAGTGCCACCAGCTGCTGCTGCTCAGGCCATGCTAGCACTGTGGCACTCAGCACCTGTGGCCGCCTCCTGCTCTGGGGACCCCGTGAGCCCTGGCCAGTGGCTTCGCTGCGAAGCACATCCCCACCTGGGGAGGGAAAAAAAACCAACCCTGGATGCAGCTCAGCTCCCCGGTGTGATCCTCAGGGGATGCTGGAGGATTTGAGCTCACCCTGGCCTCAGTGGGCAGTGTGTCTCCAGGGCTGGGGGCCATGGCTGCTCCTTGCTGTGGCAGGAGCTGATCCCGTGCTGACCCCCCTGTCTGGGCCAGTTCCAGCTGTGTAGCATCTTGTAAGGAAATTAACTTTTCACTGATCTCCCAGCTTTGAGCTGGGGATTAGAGCCCACACGCGCTGCGAACGGGCTCTTCCCTCTCTCCAAGGCCTTTTTGGGGCTGGTATGGCAGGCAGGGACAACTGCTCTGCCTGGGCTGGTCCCACCTTCCCCCATGGGGGAAGGTTCCATTCTTGGTTCCATTTTGGAGCTGGGCTCACTGTTGGCACCCCTGGCTCATTAGCTCTGTTTATAATTATAATTAGGTGATGACAGCACGGGCATCCGGGTGGGGACCGAGCAGCCAGGCTGTCCCCAGGGACACACATCCCCCCATCCCTCAGCATCCTGCCTGACCCCAGAACCCACTGGCCCAGACACCCTTGGGTGGCCCCTTCCTACCTACCTCCATCCACCCCACCCTGGCCCTGCTCGGGTGTCTCCAACGGGCAGATTTTGGGTATAACATTGCCTCTGTCAGCCAGAAAAGCGAGGAAACAACCCCGCGAGCTGCAGAGCCGGGAGTACCGCAGTAATAAACAGCAGGTCGAGGCTGGAGATTGGTGCTGCTGGTATGAAAAAGAGGACAGGCAGGTTCGGAGCTCCGCTGGCTAATTAAGCAGCAGCTCCCTATAATGCAAAAGCCTTTTCTTTGCCGATAAGACCCATTTATAATGGGCCGAGCGGTCGCAGGCTGAGTGCTGGGGGGAAACAATTGGAAAGCATGCTGCTGGTGGGGTTGGGTTTTAAAAATAGACATGAAGGGTTTGCTTCTGGGCGTTTTTATTTTTTCCCCTCTTTTTTAATAAAAAAGACAAGAAAGCAGCTCAGAGCCGCAATGAGAGTTCCCCGTGGCCTAGAGGAAGAGCAGGGCTCTGAGGACAGCACCGAGCATCCCGTGAGCCCAGCAGTAATGCTTCAAAGCAGGGAGCATGGCGATGCATCAGGCTCACAAGCCATGTCGTCCCCAGGGATGGAATGGGAAACTCTCCTGAGGGAGGGAGGGAGGAAGGAAATGGACCAGGGCTGCACATGCTGTCCTTGCCACAGCCAGTGCACGGCCACGCACTGGCACTGGATGGGAGCAGGGGGACAGCGTGTGCCACTTCTCTGCGTGTCTCCTGCACTGCGCTGGGCTCCAGCCAGGCCCTGCAGCTGCTGTTGGGGGGGGACTTGAACCCAGACCTGGCACCACTCATGGCCCCTCTCCACCCAGGAGTGCCCCACAGGAAGAGCCTCGACCGAGTGGCCTGATCCTGCCACCCCACAGGGTCAGGTCCCGCCGGGATAACGCCGGGATAACATGCTGAGGTGCTGCCAGTGAATAACTCCGGGGCCGATACGCTGGCACCTGGATGCCAGCCCGGCAGATAGGGTCTGGGAGGGAGGCCAGGACACCCGGATGCCAGCCCCCATGATAGGGTGCTGGGCTGGGAGCCAGGGTTCCTGTCTGCTCCTTCCTTTTGCTTCCAGTGGTTCTCCTCTAACTGGCTGTCCGGGAGCTGCCAGCGGTGGGGCGCAGCCCTGTGCTCAGGCCAAGCTCCCACCAATACAATCTGGAGCAACGGGAAAGCTCCATAGTTAAAAAAAGGAAACACTTTGTATTTTTAACCTCCTGTGAGCACCGGACCTGCATTTCCCTGCCCCTGGGAGCCCTGGCCACTGCTGTTTTGCAGCATCAAGCACTAAATATTTATTTAACTTCCTGCCGTATTAGAACTAATCACTCGTATTTTCCATCAAAGCTTCATTTTCATCTTAACGTAATTCCATCTGTGCACGCACAGCCGCATCCTGCTCGCTGGAAAGGCAGCTCTGAGCCTGTTGGCTGCACCCACTCCCAGCAGAGATGGGGGGTCTGTCTCATCTCATCTTGGAGCACAGGCTGGCAGACCTGTGTCCAAGCCTGGCTTCTCCATGGGCTTCCCACTGGATTCTCATTCCTGGCGCAGGGATCCCACAAGCAGTGGCATAGCTTGTCCCAGGAGCCCCGAGCCATCCCCAAGGGCTCACAAATGACCCGATTCCCAAATAATCTAGCAACATCCTCTATTGCTCGAGGTCCCAATGTGCCACATGACAGCAGAGATGCCTCCATCCCGCCAGGAGCCACTATGGATTTGTTCTCAGCAAAGCCCTGAGCCTGGGTGCAATCGTGATGCCCTGGTGGCATCAGATCCTGCTTGTCTCCCACCGCTGGCTTCTCCCAGCCCAAATGCAGCGCAGGTGACACCGCCCACCGCTGGCTCACCCCACAAAGTGACCCTTACTGTCTTTGCGGTAGTAGAGGATCTCGAGCTTGCACTCCTCGGAGCCGAGCAGGGCCTGGGTGAGCTGGGCGATGGAGCTCTTGGTGGTGTCGGGGCCCGTGAGGAAGTCGCAGGTGCAGGGCTGCTGCATCACCTCCACGCGGGAGTAGCCGAACATCTCGCAGAAGCCGTCGTTGCAGTAGATGATGGCACAGTTCTCCATCTGGGCGTTGGCAATGAGGAACTTGCGGTCTGCAGGAGAGCACGAGGCTTAGAGGGGACCCACGGGGACTGGGGACAGCCTGGGTGCGGGGGGTGAGCTTGTGATTTTTGATGTCCCCCCCTCTGCTGTGGGGGTCGTGCAGAGACAGGCTCCCTGGGGACACTGGTGACAGCTCTGGGGGCACAGTGGCTGACCTCAGCCCACACAGTCCCAGGTACTGCTCTGCTCCTCAGAGAGAGAAAGTGTCCCCAGTTCAATGTGAATTTGTGACTTTGGGGACAGGGGGACCCAAAGGGGGGGTCTCAGTAGAGGCAGTTTTGCTGGGATTGGCCAATCCCTGCAGCCTTGACATTTCACCACTGGCATGTGGGGACTCTCTGCTGTCTAATGGGCAATCTGTCCCTGACCGGCACTGCAGGCAGAGGGGAGAGCTGCAGCCTCTGTCCCTTCCCAGGCGCTTATCAGGGACCTGAGTTATCTCGGAGACTTTCCACCCTTGCTCAGATTTGACTGAAGTCAGGCAAGGGGCAAGAGGAGGAGTGAGTGTAAGGCTTGGCTTCATGGGAAGCAGGGGTGAAACTCATCACATTAACGATCCTGCTAATGTTTTATAGGATAATTGTGCCTTTGGGCTGATGGTGAAATCCAGACTCTGCTGGGCTTTGTGGCCCCTGTGCTCAAAAAAGTAAAGTGCTCAAGGGAAGGAAAAGGGAAACTGAGGCAGAGAATGGCTGCTGCCCCATTCCCTCCTGGTGCTGCAGCCACCTAGGCTGGGCTGGGGCTAGACTTGCTGCCTTGCCAGGGTGCGTGGCAGTGCCGCACAGCCCACGTCATCCAGCCCACATGGAGCCACTTCCATCCTTATCTCGGGGTGAGCTCTGATTTGGTTTGATTTTGTGGTTTTTTGTGGGGTTTTTTTTTTGTGTTTTTTTTAAGGATATTGGGGAGTGCTGGGCTCTGGGAAAGTTTTGCTGGCGTGTGACAGGGGGCTGGATGCTTATGTGGTGAATGCCACATCCCCCCCAGCACCATCTCCCTCAGCATTTGGCATCAGCTCCTGCTGGAGCTGAAGGCAAGTCTGAGCAGAGGGTCCATTTGGAGGCTGCCTCCCAGCCCAGACCCCAATTAATCTCCTGGATTACCCAGGAATGGCATCTGCAGCTTGCGTGCTCCAGAACCCTGCTGCACTCCAGCCTCACGGGGAATTTCACCCAAATGCAAGAGAAACCTCTACACAGCTGTGGCACCCAACGCCGGGACCTGGTGGGGTGGGGGGACCCCTCCCAGGCACACCAGGGCTGTCCCCAATGGCACCTGCAGGGTCCCAGCTCTGCCTCCCAGTAAAACCAGTGTCCCCAGGGATGCTGCACAAGTCTCCTGCTTCATTCCACCCTCTGGCAGCCTCTTGGTAGCCCTTCACGGGGGACTCCCACTCTGGCACCCTTCCCTTCCCCACACAGGGCTGATGCTGGTGCCGATGCTGCAAACAGCACAAACCACCACAGACAAATGTTCCCAGTTCCTTCTTCCCGATCCTTCTATATCCAAATTGCTTTGCCAGCTGGAAGACAGCACTAGGACGGAACCTTCTCCCAAAGCCCTGCTCCTGGGGCACACTCCCCACCTGTGATGAACAGTTTCCCCATCCAGTGTCAGCTCCGTGGACTGGATCCAGTCTGGATCCTGGCTGGGCTGGCGCAGGACAGGATTTACAGGGCTGGCAGGGCGCCGGAGCGAGCTGTGCTGAGCACAGGGATGTGACCACGACCAGGATGGGAAGGAGCTGCAGAGCCAGGTCTCCTTGGGGGTTTTTTTTCACCCCCGATTTGCTTTCTGTCCTGCTCTCACCTGCAGATTTTCCCACAGTACCAGGGCTCTGCACCAGCCCTGGCAGGGAAGAGTTGGGCCCCTCTGGCTGCAGCGGGGACTCACCAGGAGCAGCTACACCCATGGGAGCTGCGGTGCTGGGGGTGAAGGCACCCACAGGCACGGAAGAACTCACTGCCTGTAGCAGAGATGCATTAGGTGTGCCGGTTTGCTGTCTCCCAACACCTGTCACAGCACGAAGCTGCCGCGGGGGAGCGTGGGGCGATGTTTCGGCAGAACCCAGCTGGTGCCCGACATGGCTGGCAGAGTGCGGGCAGGGAACGGGCAGGGGACGGGCAGGGAGAGGCAGGGAGAGGCAGGGAGCAGGGGCCTGGCTGCGTCCTGGCTGTCACGCCTCACCGCGTGGCCCCGCTGCTCCCCAGCCGCCGCTTCCCAGGGGGAACTGATAGGAACCAGGGACAGTTTTTCTCACTTTCCGTCCCCAGGGTCACGTCAGTCACTGCCAGGCCAGGCAGCGCAGAGCCTGCAGGGATGGCAGCGCCAGGGAATTCGCCCACTCGGGAAACTTGGGCACCAGAAAACCCACAGTGAGCCGGGGCAGAGGGGGGTGCACGGCTCCGGGACCCCACAGCAGCCCCCCGAGCTCAGTTCTTGGGGGACCCCCGGTCCCCTGGTCCCCTCCTGTCATCCCCAGCATTTTAGGGGGGACCCAGCCCTGTTGGGGCGCCCAGAGAGTGGGAGCGACACCCCCGCGCCCCCACTCAGCCACACGCAAACCCCAGTGCTCCCCTATGTGCACGGACTTTTCGCTGTATTCGACACGAAACCAGCCCCAAAATTCATATAAAGGGATTACTCGGAGCAACAGCAAATGGCAACGTTTCACCAGGGACGGCCGCCGAGAGCGCAGAGTTGAAGGCAAACAGCAGCGAGCCCGGCTGCGCTGGGGTACACCCTGTCCCCCCGTCCAGCCGGCCGGGACCCCCTCCCCGCCAGCCCGGGCACCCGGTCCCAGCCCGGGGACTGTGGGGGGTCGCGGTGTCCCCAGTCCCCGGGGAAACACCGAGGCTGGGATGGCTCGTCCCCCTGTGTCGCCCTGTCTATAAATACCCGCGGGGACACTGCCTGGCTGTCGCCCACCCCTCTCCCCCCTCGGGAGGTCACAGGGGCGCCTCCGTGCCCCCGGGGACACCCTCCCGCCTTCCCCCCTCCTCTCCGCGCTGTGCTTCGAAGTTGGGGGGCCGCCCCGGCCGCGGGGGAGCGGAGCGGGACCGGAGGGTGCGGTACTCACTTTGTCCTTCAAATTTGCGAATGATGGTGTCCAGGTAGGTGTTTTGGGGGGCCACATGGCCCCGGCGCACCGGCATCGCTCCGCTGCGCTCTGCGCGCCCCGGGAGCGGCGGAACTTGCCGCGGGCGCGGCGGGGAGCGCGGCCCGGCCCCGGAGCGGCGCGGCACGGCACGGCGCGGCCCCGCTCCGCCTCACCCCAGGGCTGCCCGAGCTCTGGAGCCCAGCCGGCCCGGGGCTCCCATGCTCCCGGTGGCCGGAAGGGGGAACCCCTCCGCCCGCCCTGCCGCGCCCGGCCCCGGGCGGGGGCGGCCGGGGAAGATGAGGATGGGAGGGGGAGGCGGGGGAGAGAGGGGGGAGAACCCGCTTGAAAGCGGGAGAAAATAACAGAATAAAATAATAAGAGTAGAAATCCCCAAAGTGCTTAGTCACCGCTGCCCCGGCCGGCCGGAGGCTCCGGGGGAGCCGTCAGCAGCAACAGCTGCCGGCCGGGCAGCGCGCACCCCCCGGCGGCCCCCGGGGCTCCCCCGGACCCCCCGGCATCCCGCGGCACCGGCCCCCGCACCGCCCCGGCTGGCACCGGCCCCGCGGGCGGGGGGGCTCCGGGGCGGGGCGCGGGGCGGGCCGGGGGAGCAGGTGGGTGCTGGGGGTGCGGGGGTGGGGTCCTTGAGGGGCTGGGGAAGGGGTGCTGAGAAGTGAAAGAGGCTTTGGGGCGCTGGGACGGGGAAGGATTAGGGGGTGGAGGGAGAATCCCTACGGGGCTGGGATGGGGGTGCTTGGAGGGGGTGGGGATGGGGTCCTCGGGGTGCTGGCAGAGGATGTCCTGGAGGGGTTGGGGTGCTGGAGCTGGAGGTTGTGCTGGGGATGCGGGGATTTGGTGGGAGTGCAACTGGAAGGTGCTGGGGGCGCTGGAGGAAGGGGTGGTGAAGGAAGGGGTGCTGGAGAGGGGTGCTGGAGGAGGAGGAGGCTCCGGGAGCGCCGGGAGCTGGCGGGTGGGGATGGGTGAAGGAGGATGGTGGAGGAGGGAGTGATGAAGAGCGCTGGGGTGCTGGGGGTGGCAGAGGAGGGGATGCCGGGGTGCAGCGGTGGTGAGGGGAAGGGTGGTGCAGGTGGTGCTGAGGTGCAGGGGGTGGTGCGGGGGAGGAGGAGATGCAGAGCTGCAGAGGCAGAAGAGGGGGTGCTGCTGGGTGCAGGGGTTGCAGGGGGCAGTGTCTGTGGGTGCAAGGGTGCAGCAGCAGAGGAGAGGGTGCTGAGGAGGGGGCGCAGGGGCGCAGCCCGAGTAGGGAGTGTCGGAGGGTGAAAATGGGGTGAACACGGGAAGGGGAGCGGGAGGCTTTGTCGGGATGTCTGGAATGCCTGGGGATGCCGGGGGGAAGGAAGGTCAGGGTGCTCCCAGAGGTCCCCGAGGTTCTGAGGAGGAGGTCGGGGTGTTCCTGAGGGGCCGGGGGTGCCGGGGGTGCCGGGGGCCGGGCCAGGTGCGGGGCCCCGCACCCGGCGCTGTCCAGCCGAGATGGTGCTGAAGGGGCGTGCGGGGCGGGCGGCAGGGGGGACTGGCTGCTTCTTTTTGAGGGGGGAGCTTGGCATGGGACGACCCTGCCTGGCACAGGGCTCTGCGGGCACGGAAAATCCTTGAGGAACACGGAGCGTTCTGAGAGTCCCGAGAACTCTGAAGGGCATGGAGAATCCAGAGCGTCCTGGAAGCTCTGGTGGGCACGGAGAATACAGGAGGTTCCCGGGTTCTGGGGTCACAGAAAGCCCTATGTGCTCTGTAGAGCATGGGGGCCCCGGTGGGTCCCCAGGTCTCTGTGGGACATCTGAGTCCCATGGTGATGCTGTCCTGCTAGAGCAGATGTTCAGACATAGACCAAATTCAGTTCTTCTCCTGCCCACCTCAGGGGTGGAGGCCAAGGGGACCAGCTCCTTTTCCCTCCTGAGAAATCCACTCTGGCTGACCCTCTTCTCCTGTGTCCACTGCTAAGGACAGTGTCCACTGAGGGGCTTTCTATTATTATTTTGTTATGCATGATTTTTCAGGCATGAAATTGCTCTAAGAGGATTATGGTCCATTATCATCAACAGAAGTGTTTTGCTGGGATTTTCAATTAATATTCCAGTGCACCTCAGTGATGTCTGTGTGGACCAGGCCATGCCAGTGGGGCACTCGACCCACAGCACGGTTTGCCCAGTTTGCCTCCTGTCCCTTGGCCAGCAGTGCGAGTGGGTGAGGCAAGTGCCCTTTCAGGCCCATTTTGGAGCCTCAGTGCTGTTTTTATCTCCATCTCTCAGAGAAGTCAGCCTTCCCTAACGCAGAAAAACTTGTTCTATTGTTGAAGAGGGTGAAAAACCCATTATCTCCCCCCATCCACTCTGCACACTGCCTCTGCCGTGATTTACTGCGACTCATGGAGGATGTTTTGCTCTATATTACACAGATGCAGCTTAATAGCATGGGGGAGGGAGAGGGACACAGAGTCCAGACTCCTGCCTTCTCTGTTTTCTTGTTGATATACTGTGTGACTCAAGGGAGACAGCTCTGTGCCGCAATTTCCTTTAGAAAATAGGGACATTGGTCACTTGGCCTGGTAAAACCTCCTCGAGATTCCTGGATGACCAGTTCTGCAGGGGAAAGCAAACTATTACTACTACAGCTAATATGATAGTAATTATGATTATTAATCACCAGGCAGTCAGGATTTAAGGTTGGCCTCCTGCCCTCCTCTCATCCCATAAATCAGCCCGGGATGTTCATGGGCACGTCACGTGGACGAGGATGTGTCTGACAGAAAGGGCACGTGCCAGCTCAGAGCCCTTCTGGGGGGTCCCCAGAGTGGAGTGTGGGGGCACCAGCACAGCTCTGGGCACGGGGCAGGGGACAGCCCCGCTCTCTCCAGCCCCTCTGCCAGGGCTGGGCTCTGCGGTGACCCCAGGAAGGCTTGTCCTGCTCCAGCCGTAGCAGTGGAGCCCCTTTGATCCCACTTTCTCCAAGCAGGGCGTTTGTCCCAGCACGTGGAAGAGCCTCTCTTACCAGCCCTGTTCCCCACACAGCCCTTGCCTATGGAGCTGAGTCATGTCATTCTCTTTCGGGTTATTACTGACTGAGCTCCAGGAGCCTCCCCGTGCACCCATGGCTCTTCCAGTCCCCTCACACCCCCCAGGCCCCTCAGTGCACCCCTGCAGGGGCAGGTCATCCATGCAGCTGCCAGTCCATGCCCTGCCTCCCTGCCCTCTTTGGAGCCCTCTATGCCCAGACTTCTTTCAATTCCCTGGGTTTTAAGCATATGCTTGTAGTTAATCCTGTGCTTACATTTTATCCCAAATTGGAAAAATTGGGGTCTTTGGGCAAATTCTCCTGCTGTTCAAGTCAGCTGAAGGGCTCCCTCTAATTTAACTGAACAGTAATCCTCTCTCTCCCTGCCCTGCTCTCCTCCTCCTCCCTCACTCAGTTCTACTTCTCTCCCTCCTCCTCCTCCTCCTCTTCCTCCTCACTGAATGTTTTTAAGATTTTTACTCCTTTCCCCCTTTTTTTTTTTCTTCCTTCCCACACCCTGGGGAATCAGTGGGAAACTACCTGGTTTCCAAGGGCAAAGGAGACCTGGGTGCTTCCCAAGGGTGTCCTCCCCCTCCCTGCTCCTGAGCGCAGGGATTTCTAATCCGTGCAGGAAATTCTCACCTACTCAGCGAGGGGCTGCCCTGGGCAGGCACGGGCACACTGGGAAAGGAGATGCAGCCTTAATGGGGTATGGATTTGTGGTGGGAGGTGTGGGATGGAGGGGATGGGAGCCCGCTCGGATCCCAGCATGGCAGCTGTCGGCTGGCACTTGCCAGGAGAAATGTTTGCCAACCGAGACGCGACATTTCTCCCTATTTCTGTAATTAGAGCCACACTGCAAACACAGCTGGGAAGGGAGAGACAGGGCTTTCGTGGTCCCCAAAGCTGCTTCCAGCCACCAGGACTGTCCCCAGGCGCTCTCAGGTGTCCTTCTGCCTGGCGTGGCTCCTGCTCCTGCTTTGCCCTTCACCTTTGGAAGAAGCTCCACGGGTGTGACACGGGATGGAGGAACTGGGGCTGTAAATTTGTTTTGCGGGTGGAAGGAAGCTCCTTGTTTTGGCTCCTTTCTCTGCCTCACCACTCCAAATCTTGATGTGTTTTTTCAGGCTCTCACCTCCACACTGTTTGTTTGTTAAGCATAAAACAAAAACCCAAAATAAGGGTAAAAATGTGCAGCCAAATTGAACTCTCATCAGCCTGGGCCTTCCCAGCCCTGGGAGACTGCAAACCTGGAAAGGACTCAGTGACATTAAACCAAGTCACGGACATTGTTTCCTGACAAAGCCACCTTGTGAGTGGCAGGAAATGCCACGGAGACTCTGCTCTGGGATGTGGCCCGCTCGGGTCATGGCACCCAACTCCCGGCATCCTGCCCGTCCTCACTGCACAGCAGGGGAAACTGAGGCACGGGGCAGGCTCGTGACTCACCTGCCAGGAGGATGGATGGGGCCTGCAGGCTGCAATAACTCGTGATGCTGCAGGGAGGAGCAGGGAAAGGCAGCATGCAGCTGTGGGCTGCAGCGGGTCTGTCTGACTGGAAACTCTCCTGGGCAAGGGGGGACAGGAGCCTGTGCCAAGTTCCCAGCACTTTTGGTGGCAGGAAATTCTCTCCTTGTCACCTGGAATGCCCCAGTGGGACAGTGTCAGCTCAGGGGGGAGCCCTGAAGGGTGGGGACAGTTTCCCACCCGCAGTGGGACATGGGCAGAACCTGCTTCGGGGTCCTGCTGCTGAGGCACCCTGAGACAGGGGGGATGTTGCCCGTGCAGGGTAGGGACTCTGTCAGCACAGCTGGCACCCCTGGACACATCCCCTGGGGAGGTTGGGGACCCCACTGGGTGCCCAGTGCATCCAGCGTGGCTGACACCCCTCCATCAAGGATGGACATCGGGAGGGTAGAGGTGTCATTTGCCTCGGATCTGGCCCTGTCCCCCTTGGTAGGGAATTCTAGCTAAGCCATGGGGCTGGGAAGAGTCTGAACTTGCTTAGGGGGGCAATATGGGGGTCTTTCCCCTCACCCCCAAATTCACCTTCACGCCCCTCAGCCCTGATTGAACCGTGGGGAGGGAAGGGTGGTGCTGACCAGAGCTCACAGGGGCTGAAGCCGAGGGCAGGGAGCTGCAGGATGGAGCTTTCCCAGTCCCTGCTGCAGCTCACTGCATCCCTTCCACAATTCTGCTGTCCCCCGAGACCCCCCCCAAGGCCACCTCGCCCCTCTCCTCTGCCCACGGTGGCCCCTTCTGGTGGCCCCAGCTGCTGCCAAGCTGTGCCTGCGCATTTCCAGGCGCTCCTTGTCCCCGGGGAAGGGGAATGTGAGGAACGCAGCCCTGTGCACCCTGTCTGCTCCTGCCTGGCCACCCGTCAGCTAAGAATAGACCTGCCTCGGCCAGGCCCCACCAGCACCACGGGGCTGTGGGGTGTGGGAATCCCCAGCCACCCTCCTGAGGGGAAAAATGGACCTAAAAAAAATTGCAAAATTGGTTCCTCTGATTCCCAAAGGGTCTTTGTGCTGGTGGAGGGAGCCCAGAGTGTTTCTTGCTTTGAATTCATGTGATTTTAAAGCAAATCTCCTCTGGAAGCTCCATGTACGGGCAGGGGGGTGCAAAGCAGCCCCCCAAGCCTCGGTACCTGCTGCCTCCTGAGCTCCCCTCCAGGAGTTCTGTGGATTAAGGGGGAATCTCCTCCTTTTTTCTGCTTTTACGTTTCTTTTTTCTCCTTAGGGAGTGATTTCGCTGAGCCTCCTAATTTCAGCTGCAAGCATGATGCAGAAGGCAGAAGGCAGCAAAATCTCTCCAGATGTTATCACAACGGGGAAGGGAAATCATCCTCGGTTTAAAGCTATCTTGTAAAACACTGCTGCCAGCTTGGCAGAGCCCTTGGGGCACGAGCTGGCCCTCGCTGCCCTCAAAAGTTTCACCCAGGCCCCCCATCTCAGCCAAGAAGCTCCAGTGGAGCTCAAGGTGGGACCTTCAACCTCCCCCTGGGCTGGACTGGGCATAACCTCGTGTCCAGCCCCATCTCCTGGGTGGACTTTGCACCTGTGTTGGAGGTAGCCTGGTGTCCAACCCCATCCCATCTGCTGTGTGGACCTTGGCCCCGTGTGGAAGGTTGGCTGGTGTCCAATCCCACCTGCTGCATGAGCTTGGACCTGTGCTGAAGGAGCCTGGTGTCTGCCTCTGTCCTCTGCGTGGCAGGTGGGCCTGGGCTGTCTGTGTGCCTCTGGACACAGCTCAGTGCACCCACCACCCACCCTCGTGTCCGTGGCAGGACAAACTCAGCTGCTGTGTGGATTCTCTGATGTCTAGCTAGGGCTGAGTGTATGTTGCACTCCCTGAGTGACAGTGTTCAGTGTGGCTCTATTTTTTCCTTTTTCTTTTTCTTTTTTATTTATTTTTTTCTTTAATCCTCTTCTCCAGAAAGCAATTTTCATGAAACTTGCAGGATCTTGATGATCTTGGAGACCTCTTTTCCTCCACTAATGGGGCAGAAAGGAGCCAAGGAGCTCAAAATTACCAGTGAGGAACCGAGCTGGATGGAGCACACCTGCACCAGCCTGCTTTCCCAGGCTGAAAATACACTTGGCTTCCACTCTCGCCTCTCACCGTGCCAGGTCTCTGCTCCGTGAGCAACGCACTGCCGGGAAGGGGGGAGAGGAGGGAGCCTGGTGTGCCGGGATGGAAAGCAGATGCCCCGGGCTGCGGCGAGGGAAGAGCAGGCTGTGAGCGCCGCGGCTGCTGCTGCCCGATGTGCGCTGCTGGGGCTGCTGCCCCGGGCTCTGGGCACGCAAGGTTGGGGTGCCACCTCCCCGTGGGCGTCCTGGGCTCGAGGAGATGGAAAGCAAACAAACGCCCGAGCGTGGGCGGGCAGACACCTGCCTTCTGCTCCTCTGCCAGGTGCAATAAGCCGCTGCCAAGCCTCAGCTTCCCGGCTAAGACACGGCCGAGGGCAGAGGCCATCGGATGGGATAGGGACGGGTGGATCATCCCGATCCCCTCATTTCCCCTGCTGCTTCGGGCTGCAGCAGATCACAGCTCTTTAAGGCTGCAATAATCCCCAGCCTGGGATTAGTTTTGCACCTAATCACTGCAGAACAAATACGAAGTTTTATTTACAGAAGCAGAAGAAAGACGAGGCCGGGGACGGGGAGGATGGGGGGGGGGGGGGGGCGATGGGCCTCAAAGCACGGCTGATCCCAAGATAATCAGGAGCTGGAGGGCAGGAGGCGATCGCTGACCTTGGAACCCCCTCCCCGGCTCTTACGTAAGTGTGGCACTGGTGCTGGAGTCACAGCAGTGGTGAGCTCCAGCCTGGTGACCCCCCAGCCCTTTAAACAGCTCACGTCTGGACTTTGGGGATTCCTGGCCCTGATTCAGCCCCTCCCTTAGGCACGTGCTGCGCTGTGAACCCACGAGCTGTCAGCTCTGATGGGAGCTGCGATTCAGGGGAGGATGGAGATGCTGCAAAGGGATGCTGATCTTTCAGATGGGGAGGGGAGAAGCTGGGTGCTGCAGTTATGTTGCCCCAAAGCCAGACTGGTCCCCAGGGATTTGTGTTTGCACTGGGTTGGGGTGGCAGCTCTCCTGCTGGAGAGCCTTGTTCCACGTAGCCCCCAGCCCACATGCAAGAAGAAGCTGAGCTGCCGCTCGAAGGGGGACAAGACATAGGTTTATTTTTCATCCATGCAAGCGAACAGCCTGGTAGCAGGCAAACCAGGATGTGCTCCATCCCTCCCCAAACTGCCCTCTGTCACTCAAGTCTCTGTGGCTTTGCCCACAGGTCAGAATTGGCTGGTGGGTGACTGGGCTGGACCAGCTCCAGCCCTGGGCACAGGGGTGGCTTGTGATGGCTCCGTGCCTGCCGGAGCCCGAACTCCTCTTTCCCCTGATTCAGACATTGACAAATAAATAGCTCTTCTCTGCTCTGGCTCTTGCATAGTGGAAAGGAATGTCTGACCTGATAGGAGAGAGTAATCCTGGGTTGTGGAAACCCATGGCTTCCTTGGCAAGTGTGCCCATGGCATGGCTGCCAGCCTGGCCAAGTGCCCATGCTTGCACCCTGTCTGTGTTGCCCTGCTGGTGGCTGCCTTATTTCAGTTCCATTTCTGAGATGGATAGGAAGGTCTTTCTCTTGATTAAGAAGAACTTGACACCGAAGAAGATGGTGGTGATCAGGAAGATGAGTGCCAGGGCGAGCAGGACCCAGCCCCCAGCTGTGGCTTGACTTTTGGTCAGGGACATTCCCAGGAAATCAGTTTTGCTGGAGTCATCTTGGGCTGGAAAAGAGAGACACGGTTGTTGCTGGGGGCTGGGCCACCTTTGCTGGTCTCTTGGATGCCCTTTGGCCTCAGCTCCATGAGGAATCAAGGAGAAGTATCCAATCACCCTGTGGTTTTTGGGATGGCCAAGCAGCACCAAGAGAGCTCCATTTCATTCTGACCCCGGTGAGGGCTGAGCCCTGGCCAGTCATGGAGCTGCTGTGCTTGGCTGGGCCCTGCATACCTGTGTAAGGGGTCCAGCTATATTCAGGCCAGCCCAGGACCTCCCTGTTCTTCTGGTTCTCTTTCTCCAGCCACGTCATGAGTGGCTCGAAGTAGCTCATCAGGGCCTCTGCTGACATGTTGGGCTGTCCTGTGATGAGCTGCATGGCTTCGGGCCATGGCTTGCTGAAACCCAGCTTCAGGGCATCCCTGTGGCAGAAGAAATTAGCTCCAGTGCGTTCCCCATCACCCTCTTGGCTGCCAGCCCCTCCCTTTCCCTTGGAGTTCTTGGTATCTGCATCCCTGGGTACAGTCTGAACCCCCAGAACCATGGGGCTGCCAGCCTGGAGCACAGGGAAGGACATTTATCTGGGCGAAAAGAGGGGTTTGGATGGATTAAAAACCACCAGTGAATCCAGTCTGATGCACAGCAGTCCCTGGATGAATTAGTTAATTTTGCAGGTGCTTTTCTTGAAGCAAGGGGGTTGTTTTCCCTAAGGAACTGGGGGCTGGGAGGAGTGGGAGGAGGAGGAGGAGGAGGAGGAGGAGGAGGAGGAGGGAGCCTTCCCCCTGCCAGGGGCCCAGCTACCATCTAGTGGCTGCCTTTGCAATCACAGCCCCAGCGCCCAGCCCAGGGTGTCCCCCCAGGTGTGGGATGGGAGGGATGACCAGGGGCTGTGTTGCCTCCTGTCTTGCTGGGCTGGCTTCAGGGTATTTGGGGATATTGATGCCTTGGCTTTACCCTGCCCACACACCTACCCCAAGATCTTCCCAGCCTCCTTGGACTGGTAGATGTCACAGGTGTGCAGGGGACCCTTGTGCCCGGCTGCATCACAGAGTGCCTGGTGGAATTGGAACTGGATCACAAAGCTGACGAAGTACCTGGTGGAGAGGGATGAAGAGATGGGATGGACCCTGCTTGTGCCTGTGCAAGAGAGGATGTGGCTCCCCTCATTCTCTGGTTGCACCCTCCCAGTCTGGAGGGGCATCACTGGCTTTGGAGCCACCCCTTCTTCAGCTCAGCTCAACCTGCTGAGGCCATTTCTCCCATAACACGTTTTATGTCGGAGTGGATGAGCTCATCTTCCTTGGATAGGGAGAAATTCCCCTAAATTCAGACTTCTCTCAGGGTCTCTGGAGCTGCTCAGCCCACGCAGGATGGCACCACCAGCCATGGAAAAAGGTGTCATCGCTGGCATCTGACCTGGGGATCCTTCTTTTATGTCCAAGTGGTGTCCCTCATGCCCCAGCCCTGCTGGCTCACCTAATGTAAGGGACGTTGGCAGGAATGTGAAACTTTGCCCCGGGGTCAAAGTCATCTTCAGACCTCAGTGCTGGGGGGCACAAGCCCTGGTACTTCATCCTGTGTGAGAGAGGGAGAGTCAGGCCAGCTTGGGGAGGAGGAGATGGGGCAAAGTGGGAAGGAACATAGTGGGGTGTTAGGACAGAGGGAGGGGCTGTAAATCTCATCATTCCCATTGCAGTCAGCTGGACCACAAGGACAAAACACCCAGTGGGATGATGGCCCAGGCCCTTGTCTCAGAGAGGGGTCTGAATCCAATCCTACCTGAGGTTCCACCACTCCTTGTTGTACTCATCCTCCTTGATCCGCCCATCAAACACCTTCCAGCGCCACTGGTCCATGAGGTACCCGAAGGGCAGGAAGGCAATTTTGTCCAGGGCGATGCTCATCAGGTAGTTGATATCACTTTCTGCCAGGAGCATGAAGATGTGAGCAAGACAGTGCTGTACCCGCCTCTCCTCCCTCTGTGGGTCATTCTGCCCCAGGAATGGGTGTCCCCAACAGGTCCTGTCCCCTCCATGCATGCAAAGCCACCGTGAATGTCCCTGAGCCCTTCAGCCTCGCCCAGCCCCTCCTGACCATCTGCATTTCCAGCTGTTCCTACCAGCATCCCGACATTTGCTGTGTGGCCCTCCAGCTCACCTTCGTTTTCCATGACTTGGTCCAGCAGATTGATGCTATGGAGGTGTTTGGGGGTGGAGACAGACAAGGCCATGACATCCCCAACAGCCTCATGGAAGCCAGGGTTGGCCCCGTCACGGAAGGAGATGGGCTGGTCCTTGTACTGCAGGAAGTACTGGACGTGGCCCATCTCGTGATGCACTGTGATGAGGTCGTCCATGTTCACCACGGTGCACTGCTTGATCCTGGACCAGGACACAGGGGTTGGGGCAGAAGGGAGGGCAGTGGTGGCATGAAAATCTCCAGGAACCATCACACTCCCTTGAGCTATTTTTCCTTTCTATGTGCCCCCTCCCCACATCTGCTGCCAGGCCAGGCTGGTCCTACTCCACTGGGTTGGTCTCTTCTTCCTCCTCCTGCATCTCCTGTTGACCCTGCCCACTCCCTGTCCCTGTTCATCAGCTTTTCCATTCTCCAGGACAGGGCAGGGCAGGCATGGATTGCCCTCCATTCACCATGGGGACTCCTACCAGCATCTTGGGTACCAAGAGAAGTGCCATAGTTGGGGTGCCACAGCCACAGAGCAAGATACAATGTGGTGGCATCAGCCCACGTGCCCTTATTCTACAAAGACTCCTTCTGCCCAGCACCACATCAGTGGCGGCCACCACCTGCTCCCCATGGGCACCTGAAGTCCTTGCGGTTGTAGAAATCCCAGGCTGAGGCGTGGCACACCACCTCCCGCCCATCCGATGGCTTCTCGATCATGGACTTGTCCCAGAACTCCTGTGGCATGGGGATGAGGCCCAGAGAGGTGAAGAAACGGTCTGACTCTTCAAACATCCTCTTGGGTGTCCAGCCCTGGGGAAAGAGCAGAGAGCTGGTGAGGGGCAGTGGGGGATGCTGGGGTACTGCGGGCTGGGGAAGGATGGGAGGACAGGGATAACCTTGTTCTGGGCAGGGGAATCTCCTGGAGTCAGCTAGACCTGGATCCAGGTCTTGGCATATAGAGGTATGGAGAATACAGATGAGGCATGGATTTTTTTGGGCAACATTAGAGCATTTGGCAGCATGGGTGGCAACAGCCAAAGGTTGTTGGGTCCCCAGAGCAGCCCAGGGACTTCCCCAGAGCAGCCCAGAAAAGCACTGACCTGTGTTTTCATGGCTGGAGTGGCATCCACCTTGGTGGCATCTGGGAAAGGTATCACCAGGTCGAAAATGTTGGACCATGACTGAGCCCACATGTTGCCTGGGAAGTGCAGAAGGATGACACACGTCAGGAGGGAGACAGGGAGAGGAGAGCAACCAGTTACTCCCTCCTCCTGCGCAGGTGGATCACCCTGCCTGGTCCCTGCCTTGCCTGGTCCCTGCCCTGCCTGCATAAGGGCAATGTAAGCAGGAGCCCATCCATACAAAGGAAATCAAATCATGCTGGGCGTGCTGCCCTTCCCTGGGGTAGAGAGATCCATCCCAGGGGACCTTTTCCCTTCAGCCAGAGCTGAACAGAGACCAGTCTTAACTCCTGGCGTGGCACAGAGACAGCCACACCTGGTGGGAGACGCAGCGTAGCTCAAGCAGAGCCCTTACCTAGCAGATGGGCAGGGATGGGACCCTTCAGGTTTATGTGCTCTGCACCATACTTTTTGTAGAGGGCTCGGCGTACATAAGCGTGTAGGTTGAGGTACAGGGGCCGCAGCTGCAGGTACAGCCTCTCCAGATCTTCCTCGAAGGTGGATGTCTCATACAGGGATCTCCAGTAGGCCCCATTGTCCTTGTAGCCTGTGGCAGGGCAAGAGCAGGAGCTGTCAGACTCTGTCCTTCTTGGCAAGACTCTGTCTTGCTGTTCAGACACTCCAAGAGAGAGTGAGAGTAGACCTGGGAGTTAGTGAGACCTCCACACCCTTGGAATTTTGACTCCCAGTTGGATGAAGAGCCCAATCCTCTGCTCACGGGGGGTTAGGGCCATGGTGGGCTCCAGGGGAGCAGGGCACTGACCATTGAGCATGGCTGCCTTGTTGCTCAGCTCCACATATCGCTTGTAGTTGTTCCTCATCTTCTTCCCAGAAGCATCCCGCCAGCCCTTCCAGGCAAAGAGGAGCTTGTCATAGTCCCGAGAGGTGGCCATGATGTCTGTGAGGTCTAAGAGAGAGCAGCGAAGCCACTGAGATGCTGTTGGATGGGCTGAGCAGGTGCAATGGTTCTATACTGTGTTACTCAGAGGCCATCACAGAGAAGGTGAAAGAACCCTTCATGGCTTTTCTTCATGCCCCCGTGAAAAACATCCCTCCCTTCTGGGCCACAGGACACCCTGCTAGATCTTACCAGGATCCAGTGGGTGACAGGTTTTGTTCTCTCTGCAGACCTTGGCCACACTGTACGTGGTCTCCATATCTGAGAGCAGGGTGTTATACTGCAAAGGAAATCAGAGTGTGTAAAGTGGTTATCCTAGCTCCTGATATTGGAGGATATTGGAGGATGTCCCAGCCCATCGAGGTTTTCGGGTGTTTTACTCTGGTCCCTTCCAAGATCAAGTGTGACCCCAACGGAGGCAACAGAGAGTCAATACAAGAGGGCCTGGGGCCAGCAAGCAATGTGCTATTGTCACCCAAACACCCAGGCCCCACTGCAGCCTGGGACAGGCAACCTTTGGGTGGGAAACCCTGAAGACAAGGATTTTGGCTTTGTGTGGAAGGTAGCAAGCTATCACCTTTTTCAAGGCACATGGTGGCTGCCCAGAGGCATTTCTTAAATTTTGAGAGAAACTTTTGTCTTCACACAAGGTGATGGCAAGGGACACCCTCTCTTGCTCTGTCCCCTTGCCACTCACCTCCTTCAGCTCATTCTCAGGTAAGGCTGCCCTCTCAATGACGCTCAGCTTCTTGAGGATGCGGGTGACGCTTTCGTCCTGGAAGTCGGAGGTGTCAAACTGCCTGGCCTTCATGCCGTACTCCAGGGTGTGCTTGGACATGGCCAAGTTCTTCTCCAGCTACAATGAGAGAAGAAGAGTTACTTCAGGGAGAACACGCAGGCCACCACTGAAGCACCACCTGGCACCCCGTGAGTGACACCCTCCCCATGGCTGCCTTTGTGGGCATCTCAGTGGATGGTGAGGGTTTTCAAGGGAAAGGCACCTCCTGGGTGAGAATGTTATCCCTTTACGAGGGGCGGAGGCTGCTCTGGTCTTCAGAGCTTCTGTAACACGTGCCCTGGGTACCACCTGCCTTCCCTGGCTGTTGTCTCCCCCTGCACAGCCCCAGGGTCGTTCCCATACCATGATCTCCTTGTTGTGGTCAGTGATGTTGGTGTTGTAGACCCAGGATGCCTCGGTGTAGGCATTCCACACTTCCTCAGCTGTGCTGTTGTACTCGGACAAGAACTCTTTAGCTTGTGCCTCATCTGCAATTTGGTCTAGAGGAGAAAATAAGTGGGGGAAGAGACAAGAAAGGTCAGGAGAGTTGCAAGAGCACTATCCCATGGGGAAGCCATGGTTAAGCTTTTCCCAGAGCTGCAGGTCCATTGAAGGATGCCACAACTTGAGAGCAGGCTGAGCTAAGAATTGAGGGAAGAGGTGCCCAGCTGGGCTGTCCCATCCCACTGGGCAGAGGACGGGATGACAGGACAAGCTGCATGCCCTAGACTCTCCCACCTAAGCGCAAAGGATACAACTAAGAAAAACTCTTCACACCGTGACTGAAGACATCACTACGCTGCCTCAGATGGCACCTGCCTCCTGGGAAGCAGCACCCCGTGGGACTTCACTGGAGCTGGCTATTTCCCTTTGCTGGAATGGGGACCACCCCGCCCACAGCAGAGACCCTCCTCTGCTTCTGCCCGTGGATTAATGATGTCCCTTGGGGGACTTCTCCTGACCCTTCCCAAACCTGGGATGGAGCTGCAGCCTTACCAATGCCTTCAGGGTAGCCTTCAGGGACAGGGGGACGCCAGTCAAACTCAGGCCAGCCCAGCACCTCATTGGTCTTGTTGTTCTGCTCCTGAAGCCACTTGGTGACAGGGCTGAAATACTCCAGAAGGGGTTCAGCATCCATCTGACCCGTGCCAGTGAGAGTCAGGAGGATTTCCTGCCACGACTTCGAGGAC